>NC_136649.1:1117500-1302500 GCF_949748355.1 Melanostigma gelatinosum | reverse complement strand
AAATAAATTATTAGCATGACGTCATCCAGCTAGCCAAACCTGTCTGGTGTACAGCTAGTACAGAAGCTTCGCATGTACTGCTTCCCTTTCCCGCGAGTCTGCTGTCTGATTGTGAGGTCAGGCTGATCTGATATCAGCTCTTTGGCTGCAGAATCTCCGCCAAAGTTCTCCTCTCAAACGGGTCTTGGAGGAGGAGTGCTCACGCTGCCGCGCGCGCCTGTAGAGACTTCTCCTGACGAGAACGCGCAGCTATGGGCCTGATCGTTCTGGCTCATAGCTGAATCTATTTGAGGGCGCTGATTGGCTAAATTGTATGTCACTCATTTGTATCTTGAATCAGCAATTGGCTAAACTGCTTCATAGACCCGCCTCTTTTGGGCCAAAACGATTAGGCCCCCCAAGCTGCGCGTTCTCAGAGTGTCATGCACACAGGCGGAGAGCACGAGCAGACGAGCACACAGGCAGAGGACGAGCAGGAAAAGCATATCTTTTGCGCAGATATCATATTTTACACACATTACTGGGTACATTCCATAGTTCAAAAACACAAATATTGACAATTTGTATAATTTATGATTATTATCATTTTTTATTTTTCCTTTTTTGTGTGGCTCATGGTGGGGCCATGCCCCATGGCCCTCTATTGACCAGCCGCCACTGCTAGGATGTTTGCTGGCTTTTATCCCACTTTTCCCATCCTCTTGTTATGTATATGTATCGTCTCTTGTCTTTCAATTAAAAAAACAAAAAATTATAATTATAACATTTTTTTTAAATGCGTTAATGCGCAATAAAATAATTGTCGGCATTAATTAATGAATGCGTTAATGCGAAATTAACACGTTAACTTGCCCAGCACTAATTATTATATTATACTGAATATTATTATATGATATATATATATGTATATATGTATATATGTATATGTGTATATATATATATATATATATATATATTATACTGAATTCCCTGTGAGGGTGACATTAATAAGATGTCCTGACGTGTTTATCAAAGTGTAATTTACTGCTTTTTTTCGTGTTGGAATAAATGTTAAATATTTAACTGTAAAGTAGTAATACCTGTTTGACACCTTAATAGTTTTGCATTAAATCATTCTGAGATGTTTGCTGACATTGATTGGATGTGGCACAGCCCTACCTAGAGCATTATAAATATAACACTTTATGAAACAAATTATGATAAGAACAACGGAACCTCTCGCTCTCTCTCTCGGCTTCTCGCTCTCTCTCAAAATCACAGTAAGCTTTGTACATTTATTTATTTATCTCTATTTATAAACATGAGAGGAAGCTACAGAGCGGGAAAACATCACAAAGTCAGGGAGGTGAAACGACAAGCGGACCAAATGAGTGAATCTGAGTTTGGCTTTCACCTCAACCCGACTCATTGTGCCTTTAAGCCTTTAGCAGTTAGTGTCCTTGTTTTTCCTGCCGCCGAGAATAATATTCAGTTTCTGACAACCAAACAACACTTAAAACAGCAGCGTGCTCTTTAAACTCATTCCACATGTTGGACCTGGACCTCCACCCTGTCCTCTTGTGTCTGTGCGTTTCAGTCTCCTGTCTGTGTGAAGGATGTGCTTTAGTTCGGCTCTGTGTGTTTGTGTATCCGGTCTTCATGGTGGTGAGGAGGTCGTGTGGATCAGGTCCTGGCTGTTGGGTGACATATGGATTGTCTGTGCTGTAGTGAGGGAGGGCATCTCTGTTGTTTCTCTGAGATTTCTTTCTTTTTTTCCCTGTTAGTTTTTTGGGGTGTCAAGAAGAGTTGAGCTCACAGAGAAAGCCGCCTTGGATACATGCATACACGTTCAGGAGAAAGACAGGATATAAAAGCACGAAGCATATACTCAGAAATCAATAGTTAAAGTATAATCAAAAGATAAGGTTTATGATCATTATATAACAAATGTTTAATGTATAGAGTGATTTAACAAATGTAAAAACTAATTATAATAATGTTCTGTGTACCGGAGCTGAGATGTGGAAAAGTGTTTGTCATGGTGTGTCAGCAGACCGAGTGAGTCAGGAACAGATGTTTTTGGGTGTGGGTCGGAAAAACAGACACGCGGCAGCAAAGTCTGTTGCAAGAGATGACTCATAGAAGCAAGACGAGAACTCTGGTACTTTCCATACATAAGCACACACACATAAGGGTGGGATGAAGATCATATGTTCAGAATAGGTGGGGGGGAACAGATAGCCCAAATCAAGGATAAAAGGAGACTCTTGCAAGCCCCAAACTGGGATTTCTACACGAGCCGTCCAGACGCTCTGAGCGTCTGATCGCAACTGAAGTATTCGAGGACTTCGTCTCGGTTCACGGAAAGAAGACCACTGTTCGTGGACAAAGAATTGAAAGACGGAGATTTTCCTCTCCCCACTGCTCGACTTTAACAACTGAACAACGGAGGAACGCAGCAGCCCTAGAAAGACTTTGTACTGAGCCTTGGGGACTGTTGGCCGAACTCCGCTGCGAGAGCAGGAGGAATCAGAGGGTCTGGCCAGACCTTCGCTCCTAACAACTCCAAAAGAACCTTTTCATCGCACCTTTGGAAATCCAGCTCCAACCAAGCCGTCTCGGCATCTAAAACCAATGAGTATAATCTAAGAAGAAAATTAAAGTAACGAATCAAGTGTAGTAACATTTTATGTGAGCTGTAGCTTAACCCTTGCTAAATAACTAAATATAACCTGCAATAAATATCTAATCTGCATTTAAAGTAAATTTCTCAAGTGCATTCATTTGCTCAAGTAGTAAAATGTTCCTCGTGGCAGTAAAAAGTTAAAGCCATTGTATGTCTAACAACTGAGTTCTGTAAGGTTATCCTAGAGACCGAATCCACTTAACAATCCCTTACTATTTTTGATATTGGGTTTTACAAATATAATGGACTTGCCTGAGCGTTTACCTGAACCTGCTCGTCTCTGTGAGGGCTAAGTGGAAAACCAGGGTTTGAACCCAGAGACACGACTCAATGTGTTTACTCTGGCACAGACCGTATGTTTTCAGCATTGTGTTCATGCACACTGAATCATTGGCTACTCAGTAATGTGTGATGCAGCCACACTAAACCCTCAGCCCTGATGGCAGTGTGGAGCTGTCCGTGACTGCAGAGCCGACGCTGTGATCATCTCTCATCACTCCCTCATGTGAATAGACCGGGGGAGATGGAATTGATGGGGAGGTTTAATGTAGTCCTGGAGAGTTCTCATCAGCGGGATCCCAGACTGGGGAATGAAACCCAATGAGTTGTTTGTTAAATCTCAGGACTTTCTGACACACACACAGTACAGCGAGCTGCAAATCACGATGGACGTGGAGGGGGATTAAATCATCACAAAGCCATGGAAGCATTTAATACTGGCTTCATGATCAGTGTGTCAATCTCTTTTCGTCGACTCCCTCTGCTTTGGTCCTTGCGCCGAAGCTCGGCCCTGGATTGTATTTTTATAAAGACGTGTTAAAAATGTGAATTCTATCTTCTCCTGGGATTACATTTATAACACACCAGTGTTATGATGCATCGTGATTATTGTTTTCACCTTCTGAGTCGGTGTGCGTGTGTCATCGTGGAAAAATAACTGTAGCAGGAGCTACCACCATTTTGCCGTTTATCACTCATCCATCTCAGAATTCACTGAAATAATTAACTTTTATCAAATGTATCTTTCCACACTGACTCCGAGAGACACACATCAGCTTCCTTGATGTAAAACTGTAATGAATTAAAAGCCCTTGATTGACCAAGGCTCCCAGTTTCAGTGTGAGCTGTCCAATCTCTGTGGCCGGGAAAACAAACAGTTATTCAATAGATACTTTATCAAAAACTATTTTAGTGCAGAAAATGTTTGAAACTCTTCAGCCTGGTAAAGTTTGGCTTTTGTTAAAATGATGTTATTTAGTGTGTAATCTCCTGAAAATACGAATATGTTATGTGTATGTTAAAAATATGTTTTTGTTCATTTAGAAAGAGCTATTTATATCTACATATGGAGGCGGTCCTCTTCACTCTTGGAACACGAGAAGTTTCACTTGGTTTCAATGTGCCACCTCACTGCTAGATGGCGCCAAATCCTACACACTGCACCTTTAAGGATTGGTTAGGTTTAGGCACAAAAACCTCTTGGTAAGAGTAGGTTAAAACTATAGACTGTATTTAACAACTGGAAGCAGTGATGTCACAATTATCTGGTCTTAAACCAAAGTAATGGATGTCATGTTGTCTGAGCATGATCAAATGGGTTATTGTTGTAACCATGGCAGTGAAGTATCCTAACCTTGAAACAGTATGTATTTCAACCCAACCTTAACCATGGCATTGTAATATCATCATACTGATTCATTTATCCAACAGTGATTTGTAATGTTTCTGGAAGGCTCAGATGATGACATTGTCCAGATCATTAGCGTTGGATCAGAAAACCTTCTTTGTGTCTAGAGTGCATGGACAAACCACCTATAGTGTTGTTGTCATTTGGAGGACTTGTTGGACGCTAGAGGGAAAGTCAAGGGATTAACAAAGTCAGCTGTGCTTCATCCTCTCGTGACAGTGAGTGTATCTACAAAATTGCATGGCATTCCACCCAATACGTGAGATATTTCAGTCAGCACAAAGAGACCAGTGCCATAAAGCCATGGCACTATAGTGCAAAAAGGCTTGATACCAAAAACAACAACAAAGGCTTTATTTTAGGTTCTTAGACTTATTCTAACACAATGCTAGAGACCATCTTGACGTGACACCAGCCATGACTTCGTCCTCTCTACTATACTTCCAACACTCTTGCTCAAAACCACAGCCATCTGCCCACTCGGCCAACAGTACTGCTATTGCTGCTGTAACAAGCAGGCAGCCAGCATTGCGTTGGCCATCATCGCATCTCCAGGGTTCGAACAGAGCAGCGTGATGTCATCACCAGCGATTGGTCCGTTGAGAGAAAGATCACGTCCAGTTGCCAGCTGATGTCAGCGCTGTTCCTAGCAGCAGTCTGGGAGTCGATGTGTGACAAGTATCAACACACTTTGGCACTCACGTATTGAGCACAACTGATTAGAGGCTGTATTGAGGGTTTTTTTGGGGGGGGGGGGGGTCTTCTGTGGCCATGACTGAACTAGATTCTTTATTGTAGTTTAAATCTTTTCACAGCTGCTGCCCGAGGGCGGGCTCTGACTGTAGTGATGTAAATTTGAAACGAAGCATGAAAGTGTAAAATATGGCGGGGCTGCTGGCAGTGAGCACTCTGACATGCTGGAGGCACAGCGAGTCTGATTCAGGGGGCAGAGCTGGCTGACTTACCTGCTGCAAGAAGATTTCGGTCTGATCTCACCGCCCAAATGCATGCTGGGATCTGTGAAAAAAACCCATTTCAGACTACCACTTCATTCCCCTTTAATCTGTATTCTACTCTATTATCGGCAACAAGGCCTTCTCTGTACTATTCTGCAGTTTTCACTTGTTACAAATCTGACATTCAACGGTGACGTCATCAACAGGAGAGCAGCGGAGGAACTCTAAGATCCTCATTAGGTTCCACTGGTTCTTCCTGTGTATTCTGGTTCCTGAAATAATAATAGGCTTGTTAAAGCACTTGTCAACAAGTGTGTTTATTCAATAATAACAATTTTCATAATTCATAATTTCAATAATATGTCGATGTTTACTGCAGCATGCATTGGGTGTTTAGCAGATGTTGGAAGTTATCTTGCTGTGTTCTCTGAAAGACCAGCATGTCAGGCTGTTGGGATGGAACCTGCTCTGGTCTGTTTGACAACACTGTGCGTTGACATTTTGTTTTGGCAATGCGCAACATCAAAAAACAAAGGCAACACTTTATGTATGTATAAGTATGAGTAAACACTTAATTCATCATTTGTAAAGCATTGTTCCTACATTAACGCTCATTAGTATGCAGTTCATAACAACAGTTATAAATGTTTTCTTCTTCATTAATAAGCTCGTCTATTATGTGTTTCATTATTGTGTTTTCATACTTTATCAATGGGGAATCCATCATTTGTAAATGAAGTATTATATATTTTACAAACCAATTATTAAGGAGTTGCAGATGATTAATAACATCCTTTATAAAGTGTTAGTAAATGATTAAGAACGTATTTAGATGTACATTATTCATGCATTTATATACGATTTAGATATGCACTAATGGTTAGGGACTATGTTAATATATGCTTTATAAACGCGTATTAATACTGCAATTCATGGTTAATTCTGGTAGTTGCTAGTCATTAGTAAAGTATTTTGTGTGACCTCATCTAAAGTGAGGACTATCTGCTTACAAAGCATTTATTAATAACATTAAAAGGCCATTAGTAAAGTATTTTGTGTGACCTCATCTAAAGTGAGGACTATCTGCTTACAAAGCATTTATTAATAACATTAAAAGGCCATTAAAAGGTCAAAACCCACAAAAGTCTCAGTTATCTTCTCAGCAGAAAAGACAAATCGACAAAACACAAAGTGATAAAGAACATATCAATATTTATTACAAGATGCAAACAATATACTCGAATACAAACCTCTAAGCCATTCATCCATGTTCTCCTCTATTCACTCCACTCATAAACAGATAAATGATCATCTAACATTGTCTTTATGGTGTAGTCAGCCCAATGTCTCCTGGATTGCTCTATTTACAGCAGAGGTGACACGGTAGCGTGCGCCGCCTCAGGGCCTCTAGTTAGTGACTTGCTAGCTGGATACTCATCCTCCATAATGTGTCCGTGCCAGCAAACTAAGCAGCAAACAGACTGACATTGGAGGCCCGTCAGCAGTCATTGTTTCTGGCCCGGGTCCGTGAGCGTTTTCCATGGCGTAAGTGCACTTCTGTCCCAGTTCCTGAGTGAAACGTTTGTCCCACGCTGATGTCGTGTAAAGCGGGCTTTTAGTTTGTCCCACGCTGACGACTTATTGAAAGCGGGATTTCTCATCACTCATCCAAAAATATCAAAATCGTCCCAACTGTTAGCAATACTACTTCCTTTGGAAAAGTGTTGCGTACTGCTTCATCCAGCTGTATTACTTTTCCTCACCCACAGCAGACTCAACACAGTAAACAATTAGCAGATCGGCAGGGACAACAGAAGAGGTCAATACGACTGGGCAGGACGTTTACCTTGGCTTGAAACCATCAAGCAGTCTTCAGTGCCGTTTATGTATTCGCCTAATGCCATTTACCCTCCCTGGTTATCTCCCAGCATTGTGCTTCAGGCTGCCTGTGGAACATGAGTATTATCCAGGCAGAGCCTGCAGCTGCTCTGGATAATGAAATCACATCTAGATGACCACGAGACAAGGAGCTTTTTAATTTCACAAATCAATCTCGTGACACGACAGCAGCTGTTCTTGGGAAACCAAAACCGCTTCAAGCTGGTAAGTGGTCATCGACCTGGAGTCAGGACAGATCAACGTCATTCACACCTGATCTTTAAAAGAGCAATACCGATACTAAATTATAGGCACAGTCACATGACTGTACTATCAATTCATCCTGGTCAGAATCAATAGTGTTCATTGCAACAGTAGTAACGCTGCTTCTACAACACATGCAGTCCCCCGTCTGATCTCCAGTCTCTCGAGTGCAGTCCCCCTGATCTCCAGTCCCCCTGATCTCCAGTCTCTCGAGTGCAGTCCCCCTGACCTCCAGTCTCTCGAGTGCAGTCCGCTTGATCTCCAGTCTCTCGAGTGCAGTCCCCCTGATCTCCAGTCTCTCAAGTGCAGACCCCCTGACCTCCGGTCTCTAGAGTTCCGTCCACCTGACCCTCAGTCTCTAGAGTTCCGTCCTCCGGACCCTCCGTCTCCTCAGTCTGGCCGTCCCTCCTCCGGACCCCCTCCACCCACCCAGTTGTGGACCCTGACTCTCGGCCTCTGAGGAGTTATAACCCTCCTCCACCGCCCTCCCTTGGAAGATGTTTATGTTTTTTTGTTTGGACGTCTGGAATTCGTCCCTTGGTCTGTCACGATCAGGCTTTGCCTTGTGTGTTCTGTAACTTCACCCTCCTCACTCTACCTGTCAGTCACTCCCTCAGCATCGACCTAACTCCCTTCACCTGCCCCTGTTGAAGAAAATCATCATATAACTGTGAATTGAACTCGAATTGAACTGAACGCATCTGGACTCACACGTAAACAGTTACATAACGTGTTATTCTGGTTCTCAGCATCGTTTTTGGGAAATGATTCTCAGGGCCAGATAGAGAGTGATTAATCTCTCAAGAGCACCAAAACAACTCCGTACATGGAGTTGTGTTCTGTGTTCCCAGAACAAAATAGGAACCTGCCCAAATTAGGAGTCCAGATGTGTCCTGATCCTTGATTCAACGGACTGGTTTGATTGGTGGAACGTAGCAAAAGGAGGCGTGAATTTTGACTATAAGAGTGATCTGTGAAGAGCAGTACATTGGGAGTAGTTTTCAATATGCTGAACTTGTTGATGTTGGCTTGTTCTTATTAAAACACGACCCGCTGGTTGGCAACTCCAGTTGACCCTCTGTCCTCGTCACTTTGCTACGACATAATTGGCGCCTCAACGTGAGTTGAGTTGAGGCCGAGATACCTCCTCTACGCCAGCCAACCGACAACCACGCTAAGAGGCCAACAGGTAGGAGATTTTCATATCTCACCATAGTTTTATTTCTGTATGGCGTGGTTCTCGCTTGTGTGATAGAGAGGGAGTGTCTGGGGTCCCCTCGACGGAATCCACGCTCTTTGGTGGAGGAGGAGAGAGGCAGACTGGTGTTTGCTGGTAAAAAACTAAAAGTTGATGTGTTGAAATGATTCAATTTGATCTCTAGCTGTAAAAAGAGAGCTCTCTCGTGTGGAACAGACGTACGCAGCATTCTGTTGGCGTGACGCCTGGTTGTGGCCAAGATAAGCTCAAAAGCGGAGCGCTCCGTGAATCTCTCAAGCTCAAGAGACTTTAGTACGCTAATGACAAAGTGACTGTTTGCTATTGATGAAGCAATTTCTGCAAATAAGTGTAAGGAACTCCAGTGTGAGTTAGATATGTAGGTCTCGACATGACCCTTTACTCAAGAGAGATGAGACAGATGGACTGGCTTAGATTTAAATAATAAAACTATAATGTGGGTCTGTTAAGAGTAGTTTCTGTTTAAGGCAGGACACTACGCTGATGAGACTCAGAAATTTTGTGCAGAAATCTAAATGAGCAGGAAAAGTAATATCTAACTAGACAATAAAATGAATAGTACAGTTTGAAAAGGTGTGCACACGACTGTAACTTATTGACATTACTGATGAAGTAATAGTATAAAGGAGAGATCCTTATGTGACAAAGGGAAGATGACAAAAAGAGACCTGGACAAAAAACTGACTGACAGACTGAGACCGCTGACTTTTGATGTGATATACATCCGGATGGCTTTGCATGAGTATGAGCTATTGGCATGTTTTTGGTTGTTTACCCAGTGGTAACGCTTTTGCAAAAAATAGTTTGTTTCCATCCATCTGCATATATCCAGGCTATATTGTGTCCAGATCCTATTCTGTATGCAGGAGGAGAAAAAATTGTGAAAAAATAGAACGTTCATGCTCCGTGTACTTGGTGATGGCTGAATGCCCAGATGTGTGTGCGTAAATTCAATTTAGGAGCCAAAATAAACCCTTGCGCTCCCTCCCTAGTGCATGATTGGCTGTATGCCCAGATTTTGGGGCCTGACAGGCTTACTCACTCCGTCCAGAGAGGAGTAGAGTTGTCATGCATATAGACATTGATCATACATAGTCCTAAATAATCAGAGGAAGAGTGTTGATGGAAAGGTGTTGTGGAGATCACAGGAAGGATTGTTGGTTGCACTTGGTGCATTGCTGACCATCTCAGAATCGCACAGTGAAAATCACTGTGCGAGGGGGGAAAAGGTTAAAAGGTTAAAGAGACAAGTTGGTTAAAGTTACAAGACATGGTTAAAATATATATCAGATAATACTATTTCAAGTATAATAAGAACTATCCAATAATGTATTAGAAGTAAAAGCACAATTGTAACTTGTAAAATGGGGGATTAGACAAGTAATCTGAACTCTGTGGGACGACAGAAGCGCGCAATTAATAGCTGATTCCTCCCAGAAGGTGAGAGGCTGTCCTCAGACGCAGTTCCAGATTGCCGCTCTGATCCTGGAACTGGAAAAAAGAATTCCACTCGTGAAAAATTATTTTGTGATATAATAGACACTTTGAAGTGATAAACTTGTAATCTTGCACTTAAGTTTCGTAAGAGTGTTGGACAGACGTGTCCTGGTTAACGTGTAGTATTTAAAGAAGGTTTGGTGTTTCCATTCAAGTTGAACTAAGTCTTGACACAAGTGTTTTGAAGATACTGTCAACGACAAATTAGGTAAAATGGGTAAAAGTCAAAGTGAGTCTGAGCAACTTGATGCCAAGGTCTTACCTTCAGTAATAAAATATATGCGAGACAAAGATAATCAGACTGCCAAACAATGGAAAGAATGGATCAAATGGGTTCCCTGAAAAAGGCAGTTTCAGCCTACAAAAATGTTTAACTCAAAACTTGTTTAAAGCAAAAGGAGAAAGAGGAAGCAGAAATGTATGGAATAATGTCGAAGGGAGAAAGAGAGAGATTAAGAAATAAAGGTCAGAAAGACAAATTAGAAAAAACAGGGACCAATAACAGATACAATTGAGTAAATAAAAAGGAAAATATACTGCCGAACTCTGTTCTGTTTGTTCTATTTTTGTCCGAGGGACACGGTCAAGTGGACCCCAAAGAGGGAACCACGGACGCACAAACATTAACACAGAGGGTGAGTTAACTTTAGATTCTGACTGTTTAGTGTAGTTTAGACTATGACAAACTAGACAAATACATACCAGATGTACGCAAATTAAGGTTTTAGAAAGTTACCACAAGACAAACACTATTAAAGGAAAAATGTTCAGAATGTCACGTGCAGGCTGATTAAATGGATTAGATCAAATATTTGAGGAAGTATTATTTAGAGAAGGGTAAGAAGTGGTGAAGTTACGTATAATGGACAGAAAATACTGCTGCTGTATCTGTTTTTCTGTCTCCCAAGCAGTACGAGTGTATAAGGGGGAAATCACATGTGTGTCCTTGGCATGAAGCCCAGGAATGGAGAGGATGTCTGACTGGCTGCACAGTCAGACTCACTGACTTCAGAAACACAGAGGATCCTGGTAAACTCTACAGTAATAAGGGTGACGTATACAAAACAAGAAGTACATCAATGTCAAAGGAACAATTTAACTTATGTTTGATAAGAAAACACACACCATGGGTCCAAATGTGTGATGTAAGACAGGTGAGGGGTGCTAGTGTTCACCCAAAATCGTGATCTGCCCAAGTTCAAAATTTTATTTCCACCCATGCAAGAAGCAATATCTACTCAATCGAGATATTAATGATGTTACACCCGTTCTTGAGTCTTTACTGAAGGTTGGTATAATAATCGAATGTGATGATACACCGGTGCACGCACTAAAATTTTTCCTGGAAAGAAAATTCGAGACTTGAGGGAATCACCTGAGTGATGATTGTCTAAGACAAGCAGTTCATGTATCGGTGCATCCACGAGCACCTCAAACTTTGGCTGCAAAAGGTCACAAGGCTAACTGTCTAAATTGCAATTGCTCTCGATAAAGAAAATAATAATATCTGGGACATGTGATCACAGCAGAGGGCAGAACCCTCCCTCCCAAGAGAACACAGGCAATTAAACTGTGCCTAAACCACAAACTGAGAAACAAATGAAGAGCTTTTTAGGAATGACGTCACAGTATGACAGTGGATCCCAAACCCCTCAGAAACAGAGGCTTTCCTCTATCCGTGATTCATGGTAAAGATCTTTATGCGCATGACAAACTGACCTTCACCGACCGCTCGACTGATACCTTTAATGACAAAGATTTTAATCCTGCTACTCTTTTTCCTACTGCAGCAGATGGAGAGCCACATAACTGTTGTTTCTCCTGAACAGGTCTGCACACCGAGACCTGACCTCACAGACACGCCCACCGAATGCTGATTTACAACTGTTAGTGGACGGTTTGGCATCCCGCTCGCCGGACACGGGAGAAGGGTTGGTTGGGTTTGCTGTAGTCTCATCACATGACACTCTTTTCTGCTCAAGCTGCAGATCATGTGGCTCTCACAGGAGCCTGTAAGCTTGCTGCCGACAAAATAGTTAACATCTACACAGACTGTTGCTGTGCCTTTGGTGTAGTGCACCACTGTGGCACCTTGTGGAAACACAGGAGCTTTTGGAAATCATCCTGCAAAACCATTTCTCACCACCGTCTCGTGGCCGACTTGCTAGAAGCCATATTGCTCCTTAAAGATTGTTTGTGTTATGAAATGAGATGCTCACACTAACGCTTCTGATCCCATTTCAACAGGAAATGCTGCAGCTGATGCTGCGACTGAGCAACCAGATGTTTCAGGCTACTTTTTATTTATTTATCAACAGAAATATCGATATTGAAATATCCATCACTTATGATGTTAAAATATTGCAGACATTAGCGACCCCTGCAGAGAAAGTGTTGGGCCTAATCTGGTGCAATTTAAACATTATTAATGGATAATGGATTATTATTAAAATGAATTAGTTTTTAACTGACATTAGGGAATGTAGGAACTGCAACAACAAATATTATTTATATTTTGTTAGGTTATAAATTTTATAAAACACGACCACAGTCCATGCTTGTACCAATGACACACATCAGCAGTGTGCCAAAGATCCAAAACATCTTCGACATCACATTATGCCACTGTTTAATGTGGTACACCAACTTGTCCGACACTAAGGTGTTCAAAGATTACATTTCCTGTAAACATGTCTTGTACCATAAATATATATATATCTATAAGTACACCAGACGTCATCCCTGTGACAGACCTTGACGTTCCAAAGAACCTCACTTTCACTGACTGCTTTGAATCACAAGGCACCCGGCACAACGCATGTTGTTCTTCTAAAAAGCTGATCCTGCACATCAGACTTGTTTGTCTGACTGTTTTCCTCCCGTAGAACTACGAAAGTGACATTTCTGTGTAATACTTGTGTTTATTATTACCGCTTGCTATCTGAGAAACATGATCTCATAAAAAAAGCCTGTGCTTTCTTTTATTATTTTACTTGATAAAGGAATCAGTTGGATTGACAGTTGATTCAGAATGAGTATAATAGGAATATAAATACTTAGATGATAGAATTTTTACAAATTGTTAAAATTGTTGTGCGTTATGAGCCCCACTGATATGTTGTCTCTCTATAACAGTTCAAAAGAGATGGCGGTCCGACGTCTGTGTTTCGCCTCATCTCAGGAGATTTATTTTGTTATGTTGATGTGAACATTCCCAAGCTAGCTACAACATGGAGTTGCTTCAAACTCACAAAAACAGCTCATGTTTTGACCTCATCGATTATGTGATCATATGTTGTGCATATGTAAACCATTTTTGCCATTTCGATAAATTGTAAACACTTTAGTGGCCATGGGAATGGCCAGAGGGGGGAGTTGTTGGCAATTGGCAATTCATCATGTTCTGTTAGATATAACTTCGATCGCAGACGAGGACATCCAAACTCATCCAATGTAACAGCTACCAGGACTCCAACCTTGAGAGCCGTAAGAGCCCAGACGGTGGTTCAGCCGTCCCGGAGGAGAGCCAGAAGCCATGAATCAAGATGAGTGCGATGCAACCACACATATTCCATCCCATGTTAGACCAGGACCTATGCCAGCATTGCCATTTAAGCTCAAACCAGCCTATCCAGTGTTCAGACAGTTGCACGTTAATACACGTAGAAAGAGACGACTTCACACCATGTGGAAAGGGGAAACTAGCACACAGCTGAGGCTGATGACAGAATGAGCCGAATGTGGAATCCAAATCATCTTTATGATGCACATGTGAAATAAAAACATTGGCACTTCCTACATGAGAAGTTCAAGTGGACTCTTGTATGGATCTCAAAAGAAACACGACTATTGAGATCAGTATCCTGAATATCAAGTGTGTAACGCATGTGCAGAAATTATGATTTACACATCGCAAAATAAGCCTCCCACTAATCATGAAGCCTTCAATTGGAAAAGTATGAATGTTTTGCCAGTGGTGGATTTGCGTCAGACAAAAGAAGGGTTGACGTAGGCAATACTACTGTGTACTGTAAAGTAACCCGAGTGTCCTGGTTCCACAGGCTAACATTACTCCTTCGTTCATTGGGAGACCGGTATGATATGAAAACCCAATACCATGAGACCAAAGTTGTGAAAACACAACTATGACCATTCCCACTCTTCATTTGTTAAGCAAACAAACATCAGACATAGCCGACATGTATGGAATGTGTTGTGAAATGCTTTACTGAATATACTGTTGAAATGGAGAAGAATTCGGGGTTTGAGGCAAGAGCTTGAGGAGAGTGCTGGCAGGGGGTGGTCAGGGGATGGGTTGGACTACATTTTTGGAAAATAAGGGGTCTGTATTGCTAAAAACAGACATTAGCGCAGTAATAGTTTTAATTGTGGCTTTTCTCTTGGCATGTTGCATCGTACCCATCCTGAGGAGACAGTGCCAGAGGAGCATGGACAAACAGATGGGTGTCATTACAAATCTCCAACTGCCTCAGATGATGAACATGATGACGATTGAGCACGGGACAAAGGCCCAGTTCGCTCAAATGGTGGTTGGACGACCGGACCTGATTCCGGACCTGTTTCCCATTCTGGATTTTCTGGAGGACTTAGATGAGATGGAGGGAACAGGACTAGGAGGCAACTCACAATAAGAAGGAGAGCCTGAACTTTGTTGGAAATACACACGTCCAAAAAAACACCACATCACATGTTTTATCATCTGTCCAAACTGTTTCACTATCAATTGAATGTATTATAATCAGATATTTCTACATTCACATGTATTCATAGTCATGATTCATATAATCAGTGCACAAGTATTATAGCGTATAGTTTTGTCACAGACGTTGCATCTAATGAGTACTGATATATTGTTCAATATTTTGCAGAGGTTGCATGTTTGTAAGCAAGAACAGATTCACTTCATACCAAAAAGGTGGTCGCTTGGCGGGAAAGGACCATAAGGGAGTTTTTCCTGTAATGCAACCTGTGGGTTTTTTCGCCCTTATATGAAAGTGAATCTGAGCATTGAATGATGTTTGAATTATCTTACAAACTCAAATGTTCTGTATTGTATTGCTACTGTATTGGTATATAATCAAGCACATGTAATTTGCATAGATCACTTGTGTTGTTGCAATGCAGTAAGGGATCAAAACTTTAGGTTACAGTTTCACCAATTGACAAAAGTTATATGAAGTTAGGTTGAGGGTTAAGAAACCCTCAGAGGAGGGATGTGTTGAAGAAAATCATCATATAACTGTGAATTGAACTCGAATTGAACTGAACGCATCTGGACTCACACGTAAACAGTTACATAACGTGTTATTCTGGTTCTCAGCATCGTTTTTGGGAAATGATTCTCAGGGCCAGATAGAGAGTGATTAATCTCTCAAGAGCACCAAAACAACTCCGTACATGGAATTGTGTTCTGTGTGCCCAGAACAAAATAGGAACCTGCCCAACTTAGGAGTCCAGATTTGTCCTGATCCTTGATTCAACGGACTGGTTTGATTGGTGGAACGTAGCAAAAGGAGGCGTGAATTTTGACTATAAGAGTGATCTGTGAAGAGCAGTATATTGGGAGTAGTTTTCAATATGCTGAACTTGTTGATGTTGGCTTGTTCTTATTAAAACACTACCCGCTGGTTGGCAACTCCAGTTGACCCTCTGTCCTCGTCACTTTGCTACGACACCCCTGATCACACTCACCTCATCAGCTCATTACTCTCGCCTGCTCACTCTGCCTCCTTCACTATTTAAACCCCTGCCTCACACACACCCACTGCCAGATCATTGTTTTGTGTTCATACCTACCCACCCGTTTTTGCTCATCCTGTTCCCGGTTTCTCAGTCTGCCTGTCCTGCCGGATTTCCCCCACTCTGACTGTCTGTGCTTGAGTCCTCATCATGCCCCGTGACAGTACGTTAATGTTCAACAGACATTATTTTTCTCATACTGTTTGACTATACCTGTACTCACCCTATGTCTGAAACTATCTGTTTTAGGGCCTGTCTCTTTAAGCACCCGTATCGAGAATGCCCAGTCAGACCCGGGTGATCAGGGTTTCTGGCCTTCGGCATCTGCGCCAAAGGTTTTGATACTTTCACAGTATCTATATAGCACTTATACTAATTACTAATGGTGATACAAAACAAAGAAAACAATCTCACTTTCTACAATATGGGACCTTTAAAACAATATCTGCATGTTTGTCAGTACTTTCCTTTATATAGTCATGAAGATAATTTTTGTATTTAATACACATGTTCTTTCTTCACTATTTAGCCTAACACTAGGATTTAGCGTGGTGTGGTTTGTCTGGCATTGCTTTAAGGCAGTGAGTGAGTTTCCTCTTCCAGTGATAGGAGGTGGGTCACTCGCTACTTTATAAACCCGAGAGCACACAACATGAAATGAGCTGTCCACGGGCCTGGAAACATATCGCTCTCCTTCCACTTGTTAAAACAACAGGGCCCACAAACTATTTGTGTGTTGACGTGTTCCAACATGTTCTGCCGGGCCAAGAGATAGCTGCTGGATAGCATTAGCAACTCCATCTGTAACCCTCCTTTTACATTAGCGCTCCTATCAGTCCTATTAGCTAAGCTAGCCCGGAGCACCGAGACATCCATTTGCCCCTCCACCCATTTTCCGTGATCTGAGTGCAAACACAAGCTCAGACCCAATCACGGGAAAGTGATATAGTGGCAAGACTTGGCCCACAAAGGTGTCACCGTCTAAATGACTACAGGATTGTGGGTAAACAGTATCCTCCCAGCAAGGCAATGAACCTTTCCTCACCAAGAAACCTTAATCACAGAGGTTGAATGCCAGAGTGCAGCTATTAACCTCGGCCATCCACAGCGTGAGACATTTGTCCTGCTCTCCCCTTGTTCTTATTTTCAGAGAATGCACACTTCTCCCTTCCCTCAGCCCCCAGCCTCATATTTCATTCCGTCACTTCCACAAGCTGTCCTATGTGACAGCTCCCAAATGGTAGAAATATGTGCAGACGACGTCCACGATTCATTTTCTTTTTTGCCCGACAGTCCTCTGAATAGCTAGCAACGGAGCCCACTACTCAGATAGAGAGAGGTAAAGTCCCACACCACCAGCCCCCCCAAACTGATATGTCTTATTGTTTCCTTATGAGACTCTGACACCCTGATTGCGTGCTTTGATTCTGCCACATTCATCACTTCCATGGCTCTTGTGGGAGGTGATGTGATAGCTCCAGCCCTGGTGTCTCTCCGTTTCAGCTGAGAGTTGTGTTGGTTTCTTTTCTACCGAAAGAAAGGCATACTCGCGAGGGCCCTGGAATCTTTGAATTCAGACAGACTGGAGATTAATTAGGCCCCGAACCTGTGCTGCCCTCGGACCTTGGGGGGTAAGACTCGCTCTCATCCCCCAAAACAGACTTTTCATCCTGGGTTGGAGATTTGAGCTAATCCCCTGACAGACTTAAGTTTGGCCTCGAGGTGCCTGTCCTACATTTCACACAGCACCGTGTTCTTATATTTCTTCCACTTGGGTAAGGTGTTGTGCATATTAAAGCGCTCCGCCTAGACTGAAAACATTCAGACACGACGACACCATTCCTGATGAGGAATGTAATGTATGAGAAGATGACAAGTTGTCATTGGATACATCTCAAAGAAAAGCAGAAGACTTTTGCCTGAAGCTATCTCAGGGTAATATCATTGAGTTCCAGCTCGTCACGTCATTTTGTGTGAATCGCTATTTATTTGTATTAAAAGTGCTACACAAATAAAGTCTGATTGACTGACAGACTCCACAAAGCTCGCTTGGGGATAACTTGAGTTCCTCGCTACGTTCTACAGCCTCCTTCTTTATCATTTTAACTGTGAGAGCATCTATTTAGTTTGTTCTATTATTTTGAGCCTCAGAGGCCTTTCTTCTAAGATGGGGTCGAATGTTTTTGCCTGGATAACAGACAGATATATGTGGCTAACTATGATGCTATTAAAGGGAGAGCTCAGGTGTTTTGAAGTGTGATTGTATGAGGTACTTCTCCAAATGTCAGGGGGTGTAAAGGTTGCCAACAGCTGAGGCTGAGTGTCTCATCACAAACCACCAAGGCGGTTGTTCTCAGTGTGGAGGAAGTAATGAAAAGGTCAGTTTGGGATTAGAAAGACTACCATCTCCTCAGAGGATGTGCATTGGAAGGTCAACCCTGGAACTAAAAACACAAGTCAAATGTGGAGAAGGAGCTCACAGGTGCAACATGTGACTTGCTGTGCCAGTCTATTAGGATGGGCAGCTGTCCACAGATGACTATTTGCATGATGCCTAATGATGTTGAACTGATTTTTAGCAAGAAAACATTTTGTTAAATGTGGATATTTTAATAAGTGGAAATATAAAATTAGAGAAATTGAAAAAATAAATAATAATTGACTTTATGTAATATAGGGTTGCACATAACGAAACGCTCACAGAGTATGGCGTCAAGTCAATTTATCGTCAAATTTCAATTTATCGTCAAATTTCAATTTAAATAGTTTTTTTATCAATAAGTATTACAGTTGACACAATAAAATAGGCCCTTTTGGGCTGCCTGCCTGTCTGGGAACGTACACTGGCACACTTTTCATCACAGCCTGGCGTTATTGATTTTATTATTTGGCTCTTGATTTGAATTATTTGTATGTTGTCATTTATTGCGTAACCACTTCAGTAGGATGACTTTGATAACTGCTTGTCTTTATTTGTTAGCTGGAGGTCTGCGCATTGATCCTGTGCCTCAGCAAAGAAGCGTGGTGTTTGTTCCCCCCCGTAGCATAGTGTGGTTGGGGGGGGGGGGGGGGGGGGTCACTGGCCAGCTCACTTGACTCTACACATAAATGTACTTGAACTGCTCACTGTGGGGAAGTCACTCTGCTTGGCTCATGCACACTTTCTCTCCATCAGACAGGTTTATTTTCTCCCTGCATATTGAACAGAGGGGCGGACATGTAGATAGGCGGTCCTAGCCAGGGGGGATTGGAGCCCATCCCGACCTGATCACCGAGATTTGGGACAGGTTTTGGCGAGCCTGCTGTAAGAGGAAACGCTCCGTTCGCTCTTTGGTTCTCTGAGCATGCGGGAGACGCCTTTGAGCATTGGCCGGGGCCCAGGATTCTCCTTCACCTTTTCTCTCACGTCCAATTACTCCCTCAGATCTTGGGCCGACAGCAGGAAGAGCTGCTGTCGGGGATCCTGGTAACCGCAAGACGCTCGGGTGGCTTCCGGTTTCATGGTTTTCTGTGGGCTTGTCCCTTGAAAGGGGCTGCTTAGAGAGGCTCAGCTTCTCTCATTATGTTGTACGTAGTATTCAGAGTCGCATCTTCCAGAGCGTCATTTCACAGCTAAATGCTCAGCTTTAAAGCGATGGTGTAAACACAACAGCCTGGAGTCCACTGCCTGTCCTCTGCCTTATGTGCTTTCATTCCTTCAACTACTGGTGGACAGGAATTTGGCTTTCAGCACTGGTCAATCTTACACTGCTGCTATCTCATCCAGTCATGAAGGCTTCGGTGACAGGTCACTGTTCATAGATCCTCTGACGAAAGGTTTTCTGAGGAGTGTACAAAGGAACAGACCGTTGTCACGCTCCTTAGCCCGTCACTGGTTTTACACACCCCTTTGGACCTCTGGATCAGGTTCCGCTCAAGTTTCTGTCAGCCTAAATGACTCAAAACCAGGTTCCTGCTGGACTCCAGCCGCTGCTTAACACTGACTCATACATCATGGAACTGGTTTTATTTTGTCCAACAATAACACCAGGTGCTTAAACCTGTGACTTCATGTCATATACACTTTGACACATGACTGCTCTCATCTGTTTACTTCAACAGAGAATTCATATCTTGATTCTTTTCATTCTGAAATTACAACTTCATCCTTGTAATATCGCGTCTTTTCTCTAGCCGTCTTTAGTGAAATATTACAATTTGTTCTTGGAAGTATTATGACTTTATTGGATTGTTACATTTTTTTTTTGTTGTCATAGCATTGTAACTTTTTGTGACTATTCTTGAAACGGATATTTAGAATATGTTTTGAATGTGCAAAAAACATGAGCAGAAATTGTGCTGAAACATGTATTAGATATTAAAATACAGGGTTTCTAACTTTTTTTAAACTAATTTAATCACGGCTCAGCAGACAAAATATTAAATCAGAGAAGTCGATCTACATTAGAATAAGTATTTTACAACATTACAAAAGGACAGATTATATTTATATATTTTGAATTGAATTATCCTCAAAATAGGATTCATTCATCTGTGTGCTGTGACCACTTCTGACCCTCCAATCTCCGTCATATCGTGTCCTTGTTTATCAAACAGAGAACCAAGTATCTGAGCAGGACAAAATGGTGTGTAAGAGGAAGAGGGCAGTGTGTGGAGAGACAGAGAGACAAACCAAAGGAGAAAGAGAACACAGAATTACTATCATAATTAAAGCTGCAAGCAGCATTGATCGGGCAAATGCAACTCCACACACATCGAGGGTACTAGCAGGACTCTGGTTGACGCGGCCTTCTCATGAAGAAGCTCTGGACAGATCATTTATATTAATGCCCACTGACATCGTTTGAGAACCCACTGTTATCTAACTTTTGCTCTCCAAGCATCTTAGTTTGCACATATTTAGATCAGAGAAGTCTTTTTCTCATGGTGTGCCCACAAACCCTTTCAATAAGTTATTGGCCATGTATACATGGAATTTGACTCCGGTTACACATTACTCTCATCGTACATACACGTATGAAATATATACAATAAAGTAGAGACATATAAGAAAAACAAGGACATTTAACAGCTATATACAATGTAGGTATGAATATATCCCAACAAAAAAGTGTGTATATATATGATACAATAGTGCAAACAGAGGTAGTAGTGCAATACTAGAAAAGTCCAAAAGAGATTTTGACAGTGTGGCTTCTACTGCCCGAAGAAATCGCAATATATACACATGCCAATGTTACCGGTAGCATCATTCAGGTTCAATTGAGCTACTCTCTTTTCTGCATTTTAGATTCATACTCTTGGATTGAAACTTGTATTTGTGGGGCTTTTATTTTGAAAGGGTGGGACTGGGTGGGGGAGAGGAGACAGAATCATAATGTTTGACACTAAAATGAGAGGCTTCATCACAAGCATTCCAGTTAGAATTCATTCTGTGGGGCTTTTCATTTGAAATGGGGGGAGTGGGGGGGGGAGTCCTCTAAAAATATCTAAGACCTGAATGACTGTATGATAGAGAGAGACAGAGTGAGTGAGACTGGCAGACAGGAGGTCTGATGATCTTTCCTTGAATATCATGTAGAGAGAGAGAGAAAGAGATCTCTCTGGCAAACTTTCTCATTTGGAGATTGTACTATGTTTTATCTTTTACAGCTTACATGACTAGTGTCCTGCTCTGCCATATCTTTCCTCGTCTCTCCCTCTTGTGTCGCGGTGTGTAAATGTCACTCGAATCAGTAAACTTATCAGAATACCCATATTTGATTGGCTGAGCTGCATCACGTATATCTCTAAATCATGTGTATGCGGCTTTTATTTTAAAATGGGGGGGTGCTCTAAAAGTCTCCAAGACCTGATCACTAATGAGCTCATATAAACACCTGTGTGCATGTTGGTGATTGGAGCACCTGTGTGTTAGAGGCTACTTAAGGGAGAGTGAACAGTGATTTTCAACAAAACTCCCTGTCAAACATATGCCCTTCATACCAAACCATGAGACCAGTGGTGTATAAAGTACCCAAAAGCTATACTTAAGTAAAAGTAAAGATACCTTACTGGAAAACTACTCCAGTAAAACGTCACAAGTCACCTATTAGAATACTACTTGAGTAAAAGTCTAAAAGTATCTGATATTTATTGTACTTAAGCATCAAAAGTAATTTTCTGATATTAAATATACTTAAGTATTGAAAGTAAAAGTACAAGTAAATGCTGTTAGTAAAAAAGCAAAGGGTCAGAATTTTGAGAATTATGAAGTTTATTCTTGTAAGTGCTGTGGCACCATGACCAAGGACATGGAGCTGTCAGCTCCTTTAAATCAAGATTGAAGACTTTTCTGTTTGCTGCTGCCTTTAATTGAACCACATTAAATTATTATATGAATCAATTTCCTGCATTTCTGCATTTTACAACTGTATTTTATTTCTTACACAGTTTTTTAATGTTTTAATGCAATGAATGTTCTTAATTGTTTTTAAATCTCCTTTTCTTTTGTCTTATGGTTTGATGCTTTTAATGGTTTTATGTGAAGCACTTTGAATTACCTTGTTGTTGAAATGTGCTATACAAATAAACTTGCCTTGCTGTGTTGAAAATAATTGGGTTGGCTGTGATCCATCCAGGAGCAACAATGTTCAACATAATATATTGTACATAAGTATACTTTTGCATCTACTATGAACTTATCATCATAATTCTCCGAAAAGCAATATGACACTATGAAGGAGTTGTAACAGTGCGTTTATAAGTATGCTCATTCCGACTAGAGGATGTAGAGGGCAAATGCATAATATTATGTTCAGCAAAAAATATCCACTTGATGCATCAGGTCAGTGTTTAGAGAAAGGACACCTGCCTTGTAAACTCCTCTGGGCCTGATTTGAACACAATAGACAAAGGTTTGTCTCAAGCTGAATCTGGGGGGCTCCTCCTGAAGTCCACTGTCATCTCTGTCGAATCCGGCCCGCCACGTCATTTTATGTGGCCCGCAAATCCGCCAGCAAAAAAAAAAAGAAAGAAAAAAACTATTTCTTTTTTTTTTGGAAAAATTATTTAAAGTTAGACTTGAAAATAAAAGTATCCCCATGGTCGAAATTATGAGATAGAAAGTTGAAATGAGAAAGCATGTTGTCTGTGTACCGACATTAAAACTATCACAACAGGTGGACAGGAGAGGCAACAGCCCGAAAAGCGGTTTTCCAACGATTGAAAAAGATTGACAAATAATCCCAAAATGTCCACGAAGAGAACAATTGATGCAGAGGGAAGAAAATGTAATGAAAGATGGGAAAGTGAATACATGTTTGTGCTTCAAGGAGAAAACGGGTCTGTCTTCTGTGTTATGAGGCGTGTCGGTGATGAAGGAATACAATTCACGTCGGCATTTTGACACCAAACACGGAGCTAAATTTAGCCTCCAAGAAAAACATCAAATTGTCCAAGACTTAAAAGGCAGACTGCAATCACAGCAGAATATATTTACACAGCTACAGCCCAGTGCATGCTAAAGGTATGTGAGCAGTGCTCCGACCAGATACAGACTTTTACAAATGTCAGTTTGTGAAGAAACACCATCGCAGACAGAGTTCATGAACTAGCAGCAATCTAACAACACAGCTAGCTAAGAGATGAGCAGGTACTCTTCTTCATTATCTGCTGATGAAAGCACAGACAACACGGATACAGAGCATCCATGTTCATCAGACCTGACTCTCAGTGAGCAGCTCTTGGATGTAGCTGCCATGCACAGGACGACGACAGGGAGGAACATTCGTGATGCAGAGAGGTGACACAAACAGCTTTGAACAAAGTTAATGTCATAACTTGTGTTTTGATATTTGTCTTTGTTATTTTCTTTAATAGTTTGATCTTTGATAGAGTAATGTGGGTTTCTTAACCCTCAATTAAAATGATTTATGTTATAACAGAAATGTGTTTAAATGTAATTTTTAATTTATATAACTGCATGTACAATATTTTTACACTTGAATAAACAATAATACAATGCAGAGAGAGTTATTTAACAATATGTGAGGGAGAAGTTAGTTATACAGTCTTACAGTTACAACCGGCCCTTTGAGGGCGACCGTGATGCTGATGTGGCCCAGAGTGGAAAGGAGTTTGACACCCCTGGTGTAGAGGGAGAAGAGCACTGGGGAGAGACCACACCCCTGGGGGGCGCCAGTGCTGATAGTCCGGGTGCTGGATGTGATTTTTCCCAGCCTCACCTGCTGCGTCCTGTCAGTCAGGAGGTTTGTGATTGTAAATAAAAATATACATTCATTCAATGTTAAACACAGCTTATACGCGGATATGTGAGTTCTAGTACACGAAGGTCAAAAACGCCAGGTGGGGCACTCTCGCACTCGCCTGAACAAAGTGGAAAATACTAGAACTCTGAAGGATAGCTTTTGCCCCAGTTAAATGTCACATAGTCTTACAGAGAACCAGTCTCAACTGCCTGCTCCATCTTAGAGATAGAAAGAGGCGCCCTTGCATATCTAGCGCCTAGCTTATCTCGTTGGCCGAACATAACAATATACTGTAGATCAACATTTCACACACACTGACGTTCCAGAGAAGGCAGGTTTCGGACGTGAGCCAGTGTGGATGACGCTGTCCAGAGCTCCATCAGGTCATCTGAATGCTAAAAACAGATCCACCTCTCCTTTTATTTTGACCAATGGCTCCACAAGGAGAACCAGATGGACACGCCTGCGCACTCTGCTATAAGCGCTCTTTGGTTTCACTTTTGGACTCTTTGCTTTTGCTAGAGTCCGTGCACGTTTAACTGCTGGACATAATACTTCTGTCACAAATAAATCTTATTGCTTGAATTGAGCTAAACGCCTCGATCTCAGTCTGTTAACTCGATCTTCATTCTTAACATGGTAGCAGAGTTAGGTTATCCAAGATCCAAGACTATTTTTCATCGAGTAACAGACTTTCTTCTGTCGACAGAAAGGAAAAAAAAAAAGGCGTTTCCCCTCGAGGCTGCAGGAGGCCTCAGGCCTACAGGGCCATTCTGCTCAACTCTGAGAAACTGATCAAACAGCGCGCTGAATCAAAAGGTAAAGCAGAGCCTATTTAAATGAAGTCTGCGTATTGTATGTAGGAAAAAAACTAAATTGAATTGATCGGAAGCACTGGAGTGTGAGTATGAATTGCCTTGACTAAATTTTTAAAGATAAATTGCCGAGCATTGTGACAGAATTGTTATGACAGCAGTGGGGGTTTTTACTATAGCATGTACATGTGTGTGAGTGGATCTAACAGAAATTGATGGTTGTTAACATTGTATAGGCTGCCATTGTGTTCACCGCGTAAGCTTTGATTGACTGTTCAGAGGTTACACAGCCGTGGCGAAAGCTTCGGTTCGCTGACCAATGACGGTCTGAAAGACTGAATTCCGGGACACACTGTTGATTTATGCGAAGTTGCAAGCTGAGATTTGGATCAAGTATATAGAAAGTGTTGTTGAAATACGCTGATGTGAAAGTAGTGTGTCTGGAGACTGCACAGCGCCATTTCCTAAAGGGACCACGTTCATGCATGTTGTACACTGTAAAATGAAGAGCCATCCAGAGAATTTTAATTGAGAAAAATAAATTGATGAGGTTAAATAGGAGGTTGAATTGATGGTTTGTGTACCAGTATTGCAGAAGTGGCAGTGTATGGTTTTGCATGCAGCATAAGATGTGCTCTGGGAAGACATCGATTCAATTGTAGCACAAGATATCGCCATTTCCTTCGGGACCGTATTGGCACAAGGCGTACACTGTAAACAATAAGGTCAATAGATCTTCCCTGACGAGGTCTGTGTGCGATTATTTGTGGAATCACGGCAGTGTATGGTCGATTGAGTGTGGAGTAATGCCTCAGGGAGGTATCCATTTCCTTCGGGGACCGGGCTCGTGAAAACGCTATAAGAACAAATCCATATGTGATTTGTGCGTATTTCAGTGACGGCAGCGTATGGTTTCAATTTGGTAAGGATGAGAGTGACTGCGTGAAGCGTACATGGGTGAAAGACAGATGAGATTTGGAGTTGAAGTGTGCAGAGGCTCGTGTGTGTTTGCCAGTGATTGACGGTCAGTGGAGCAGAGCACACTCATGAGACACAAACTTTGCATTCAACACAGGCACACGAACACGAGGATAGAAGAGGAAAGCTGAGGGTTAATATACGTGTCAGTTTTACTGGTATAGTTACAAAGATTACAGATTTATTGGAAATTGTGTTCCATAAGGACCGTCAACATAGAAGCGAAGACAGAGCAGGCATTCATTCAGTCAGAGAGACACTGGGAAAAAAGGGAGTGAAAATTTCAGATAAGAAACCAGGTGCAGGGAGTGTAGGATTTAGGCCAAAGAAAATTTGGGAGAAGCTTTGGCTCCCTCTGGTGGCACTACAGGAACTGCACAAGAAAAGTTGGGAGAAGCTTTGGCTCCCTCTGGTAGCACTACAGGAACTGCAGAAGAACATTTGACAGGAGTTTTGGCTCCCTCTGTGGGTACTTCAGGAACTGCAAGAAGAACATTCGACAGGAGCTTTGGCTCCATCTGGTGGACATTCGGGAGTACTGCATCCAAACATTTTATATTGAAAAGTTTGAAATTTGAAATTTGAAATTTGAAATTTGAAATTTGAAATTTTGAAATTTGAAATTTTGAAATTTGAAATTTGAAAAAAAGAAGAAAAAACAAAGAAAAAAACAAACAAAGATTGGAATTGATTTAAAAAAATATATATATATAAAAAAAAAAAAAAAAAAAAACTTGATTTGAAAAGAGAAAGGAGACGAAGAACACAAGAAGACATGGCTGGAGCTGTGGCTCCATCTGGTGGCTACTCAGAAGTACTGCGTGCAAAACTGAAAAAAACAGTAACAGAGACTGGAGGCAGGACTGCATGGAAAAGAGACAAGACACATTGGGATAAATGCATGAAACGATGGCAAGAGGAGGGATGGTGGAAGGCGGCCAGTCCACTACCTCCATCAGTCAACAACCTTCGGCTCTTCACCAACGATTTGACAAAACGAGTGGCTCGAGCACAGACTGCAGAGAGAAATCAAATGACAAATCAAACCAAGCGATGGGGGTTCGCTAACCCACTGAAGCAAGCCCGCAAAGACAGAGAAGAGGAACAGCGAGTGGCAACGATGGCACTAGGGATGGCCATGACAGATCGGATGCAGGTGGACATGCCAACCGGAAAAGAAAAAACCTGGTCCCGTCTGTCACTCAACATCAACCCCCTGGACGTCACCCCTACCACTCAAGCCCCGGTAGGTCTGGAAAAGGCTGCACAGGAAATGAGCCAAACATCTCTGGCCCCGGTTCCTCCCCCACCCTCAACTAGCCTGTATCCAGCACTTCCTCCGGTTCCTCCCCCATACTCCCATAATAATCCATTCATACAAGCATCGGTGAGAACAGTAAAGGGAGGACTGCTCTCAGGAGCATTCCAGATGTCCCTGGATGAAGGGTGCACCATCGACACAAGCTCCACCTCAACAGAGCGAGCGATGAGAAACATGATGGAGAGGGTGAGAACATTGGAAAGAGCTATAACAGGAGTCCCCATAGACAAAAAAGATCCTGCGACAACAGAGAGAGGCCAGCAGCCCGAAGAGAATGAAACAGAGGCCCAGCAACAGAGACAATTCGATCAGGGCTGCATTCAGCGACTTGACGACGACCTCGCTGCCACAACACTTTTCCCCATGCACTCAGAAGAGACCTATGTGACAAGCAACCTGTACCATGATCCTGAAGCTGGAAGACAGCCATCACAAAGGAACCCAAGTGGACCAACCACATTGGAGAAGCTCTCTGTCCTGCTAACAGAGGCGGAAGTGCTACAACAGACTCTGAACTCAGTTCTAGCCCACACCAGCCACTGTGACAGACCGGTGGCAGTGCCAATGTATGCGGTGTCAGGCACTCTACAAGGAGAAGTTTTCCCCTTCAAGACAGGGACTGGAGTTCCACTCTCCCAACATGCCATGCAACTTCGGTCTCAGGGCCAGCACCAACGAGAAGAAACAGAGCAGAGTGTTCGTGGTGCATATCCCCTGAGAGCAGCCCCCACTCTAGCCCAACCTCAGCGTGTTCAATTTGTGCCTTTTGGGTTTGCAGATCTGACCAGCATGATACAACAGCTTCCATCCCTCCATGCAGGAGCTGATCCGTGGATTGAGCTCACGGAAGCTTTGACTGCTGGCCGCCAGCTAGCAGTGGGCGACCTGAGAGCACTTCTCTCCCGCTGTCTGGACCCATCCCAGTGTACTGCCCTACTACACATGGCAGGCGCTGGTGCGGCACCAGATGCCGACCCCTTTGATCAACATCGTACAGCGTTGTGGCAGCAGCTCAGAACTAAGTTCCCCACTCCAGTGAACCAAGGCGCAGTGGCAGCATTCATCTGGACCCCGGGAGAGTCTCCACCCCTGTATCTGGCCAGAGCAGAACGGGTGTGGCGCCAGGCCTTCAGAGAGCCACATGATGCAAGCATTACCACAGTGGCACTATGGCGTGCAATGATTAAACGAGGCCTCCCTGATGGACCTCGCCAGTGCATGGACGCAGTGGTTGGCCTAGAAGCAATGACACAAGACATGTGGAACGCCCAGCTCCGACATTACCTCTCCAAGCACATTCAAACTGAGGCGGGTAGTGACACAGAAATTAAGACCTTGCAGAAGGCCCTACTCAAGAAACAACTCAAAGAACACAGGACGCGATCTGATGACTCGCCTCAATCTGATCATCTGGATGAACCAAGAGGGTGTACATGTCTCGTCCAACCCACCAACTAGTACGTTGTCCATGCCAGTACGCATTCTCTCCCTTGCTCCCATTACAGAGACAGTGTCCCCCACAGACGAAGAAGTTTTCTGGCTACGCTGTCTTCAAACTGGCCCCCAGACCCCTGCCATCCAATATTGGTTCAACATTCTCAAACCAAAAATCACTCAGCTTTTCCCATACAAAATTCCCCTGGACCACGTCCACTGCACTCATGTCCCCAGACTACTCCCTACCGTTCCACCTTGATGTTTCTGAAAGAGACAGCCTACTCAATGCTGTACTCTTCCAGAAAAAGGGGGGTGAAAGACAGGTACTGATGTATCATTCATCAAAACTTGACACTGTGGAAAATGGTCAATCCACGTGCGCAAGATATGTTGCAGCAGTGGCAAAAGCAATTGAAAAAAAAACAAAAAAAAACTTCTCATATTGTCATGGGCCATCCACTGAAGCCAACATCCGGCCCACCTGAGCTTACCATCGAACACATCAAAGATCATCAAAAGAAAGCAGGACCTTATGAATGGTCCGAATGGACACGGAAAGGAGCCTCAAAAGACAAAGAAGGTCTGTGGAGAGCCCACGACGGCAGAGTGGTTGCCTCAGCAGAACTGTGTGCAGCACTCCTACCAGGGGCCCACGGACCTACACACGAGGGAAAGAAACGGACATTGGACAATTTAAAACAACTATGGTGGCATCCGCACATGGAAGCGATATCTTTCCTCTTCTGCGATGAATGTCAAATTTGTGGAAAATACAACCCAAGAAAACCATTCAAGACACCGATGGGATCTTATCCCGTGCCCTCTGCCTGTTTCCAAGACATCAGCATAGATTATACAGATATGGGACCAGAGAACAGCGTGCAGGGAAAGAGGTACATCTTGGTAATGGTAGACAGATTTTCAAGATGGGTGGAAGCAATTCCCACCAAGAGAGAAGACGCGCAGACAGTTGTAAAGTGGCTGCAGACAGAACTGATTCCCCGTTACGGAGTGCCGAGATGCATCCGCTCTGATAACGGATCACACTTTAGCAACACCATGCTCGCACAGGTAGAGCAATTTCTGGGAATCACACACCGATTCGGGTCAGTCTATCACCCGCAATCTCAGGGCCTGGTGGAACGAGCGAATCAGACCCTTAAGGCCAAAATTGCCAAAGTTTGCGCGGGCTCCAAATTAACATGGGTTGAGGCCCTGCCCCTGGCACTTATGGCCATGAGGTCCAGAAAAGGGGGAGAAACACATCTCTCCCCACACGAGATCATGACTGGCCGGCCGATGCCAGGTCCACCCAGAGATGGAGGTCATATGCCACCTCTGGATGTACAGCAGATTGAAATGTCTGACTATATGAGTGCCCTAACTTCTCTTACTGAAGCTCTCTTCAAACAGATCGAGAGGACGCGAGCAGTACCTGAAGCAGTGGCAGCTGGAAAGCAGATACAAGTAGGTGATTGGGTCAGGGTCAAGGTTCACAAGCGCAAGTGGACTGACCCCAGGTGGACTGGGCCGTACGAAGTGAAGGAGGTTACTTCACACTCGGTCCAGGTCAAGGGCAAATCAGGCGCCCCTTGGCACCACCTGACACATTGTGTCCCAGCACCGGTACCAACCAGAACACTGGGAGAAATTCGCACTAATTTGGAAAAATGCACCGAGAGTCTAGACGCTGTCTAGGGGACCCTCATGCAAACCCCGCCGACCGAGGTCGGCAGCGCTTCACCTGGGAAGGGGTGGGATGTGGGAAGAAAACTATAATGGGGGTGGGAATGGGCATACTAGTTGCCTTACTGATCTGGGGATTAGAAACCAAGTATCAGACACACCAGCACCCATCTCATTCAACTACCCCTCTTCCCTCACCATCCCCGAATCAGACACACACCCGAACTAGACATAGCACCCCACCAGTTTCCGATCCAGACGATTCAGATGATAGGGACCTAAACATAGAGTTACAGCCATTGAATGAGTAGTTCCAAAACATAGAAGTTCACACCTAGCAGGTGTGAAAAGGGGGATTTGTAAATAAAAATATACATTCATTCAATGTTAAACACAGCTTATACGCGGATATGTGAGTTCTAGTACACGAAGGTCAAAAACGCCAGGTGGGGCACTCTCGCACTCGCCTGAACAAAGTGGAAAATACTAGAACTCTGAAGGATAGCTTTTGGCCCAGTTAAATGTCACATAGTCTTACAGAGAACCAGTCTCAACTGCCTGCTCCATCTTAGAGATAGAAAGAGGCGCCCTTGCATATCTAGCGCCTAGCTTATCTCGTTGGCCGAACATAACAATATGCTGTAGTTCAACATTTCACACACACTGACGTTCCAGAGAAGGCAGGTTTCGGACGTGAGCCAGTGTGGATGACGCTGTCCAGAGCTCCATCAGGTCATCTGAATGCTAAAAACAGATCCACCTCTCCTTTTATTTTGACCAATGGCTCCACAAGGAGGACCAGATGGACACGCCTGCGCACTCTGCTATAAGCGCTCTTTGGTTTCACTTTTGGACTCTTTGCTTTTGCTAGAGTCCGTGCACGTTTAACTGCTGGACATAATACTTCTGTCACAAATAAATCTTATTGCTTGAATTGAGCTAAACGCCTCGATCTCAGTCTGTTAACTCGATCTTCATTCTTAACATGATCCACTGACAGGTGGAGGCTGGCACAGTGAGCTGGGAGAGTTTGGGTTGGAGTATTGCTGGGATGATGGTGTTGAACGCTGAGCTGAAGACCACAAACAGAACCCTTGCATATGTCCCTGGGGAGTCGAGGTGTTGCAGCATGTAGTGCAGTCCCATACTGACTGCATCATCCACCGACCTGTTTGCATGGTAGGCTGCAGGGGGTCCAGCAGGGGTCCTGTGATGTTCTTCAGATGGGTCAACACCAGTCTCTCAAAGGATTTCATGACGTTAAAGGATTTAAAATGTGTGTGACAAGTTTGGTTATGTTTTGAGCATTTCTAGCCCCTCAAAAACACCTTCATTTTCTATGTCAAAGAATGTGTCGCCACGGCACCGTCTTTTCACGAAACAACAAGCTTTGAGTAACCTTTCATCACAAAGCTCTTTAGATTGTTCTGACCAAATTTGAAGTTGATTCGATTATTTTCCTAGGAGGAGTTTGTGAAAGTACAGCACCTGGAAATGACAAAAACACTAGAAATTCATACAAAATTCAAAATGGCTGACTTCCGGTTGGGTTTAGAGCTTAGACCCCTAAGACTTTTTTTTAAGTCTACATGTGATACATCTGCTTACTAAATTGTATAAGCAGAAGGGAGCTTTACCATTATCAGGGCCTCGCTGTCCCTTTAAGTAAAAGGCCAATCACGGTGGGCGGGCATCATATAAATGCACCAGGGATTCCCTTTGCTCCCTCCTGACATCAAACACGTGTCCCGCTTCCGGTTTGCCAGACATCCGCCGCTGTGCAGGTACGCAAGAATACAGCAGCATTGTTTCACCCGGTCATACTGTTCTGGGGTTACATTGGCTTTCATTATTTTTGAGACTATCTCTGGGGCTCCCCTCGTCCTGCACAGGTGATTCACCTGCGGATCTGTTGGTGAGTCTCGATTGGGTCCTGATTTAATTCTACTCTGGTGTTCTGTTAGTGACCGTGTTTTTCTTATATAGCTGCCGGTAGGTATGCTACATGCCCTCCTCCCCCCTTCTGGAGCCGACGCACATTGCCTGATCGGTAAGGTGATTTTATTCTGTTAGTTTATATACTTTGTGTTAATTATCCTTCTATTAATTCTATGCTATCCCGTATTACAGGGGACTTTTGGTTGGGTTCGAGCGGAACGCCGGCAGAAAGCGGCTACAGCTAACTCGGTATACATTAAGGACGCTGCTGTTTTGTTTACCGGGGTTTTGCCTTCGGCCTTGCTCAACTAACGGCTTTGGCCTACGGGGTTCGTCTACTCTGACCTGCGCTGTGTCGCCTACAGGGTCTGACGCTGCTATTGTCAGCACTGCGCCCCTGTCTTGTGCTGTTGTTAGCAGCACCCTTGCTTTAATGACAACAACCTCCTTTTAGCCTGAGCCATTCATTCTGTGTATTCTGACCAGGGATGTTAAGGCCCACTCTGGCCTTCAGTTTGTATAAATTGGGTTACTGATCACCCCCCTGGCTGATCAGCCAACCCGAGCTATTTTTTTTCTCTTTTGCTTATTTTTCCATTTGTTTGATTTTCTTTTGTTTGATTCCGTTTCCTGAGAACCAGCGCCTTTTTGTAATTGTGTTCTTTGTCCCTGTAGGAGCTGCTAAGCCAAGGTGGTGGGGTTGGTGCTTCCAGGTGGTGGTGTCTCCCTTTGTGTGCTGTGTTGTTTGGTGTGCACCTGGTTAAGACCCTGGTTAAGACCCTCACGTGTGGTTGTGAGTGTTGTGTGATCGGGGTGCCTCCTCTTTCGGGATCCTCACCTGCACTGGTCCACCTCGCCACTGGTAAGCCGGAGTCCTCCTCTTTTAAAGAAATGTACAACGGCTCTTTTTGTATTTTGTGTATAAACCGTAACGGTGAATTTTTAATAGAATAAAGATTATTTTTGTATTGGAACCACGTCTCATGCTCATTTGTATAGTGCACCTGAGTGTCTTAGGAGACCTGATACTGTGTGGGGAAAAGTGAATCCTTTGGTGCAACTCCTAGAGTGGCGTTGTTGTGCTCTCTAAACTATTGGCTGTTCACGTAACTTTGAACGACGGCCCGTCCACCTCTCGCCACATCTAGGTGAAACATACTGCGAGGGTTGCATCATCGAAATATTGTAGGGGGCGCTATCGAACCGACTTGACACTCTGAAGCATTAAACTCACATCAGATAACTACATTCAGGATTTTAAATGTGTTTGACAAGTTTGGTTATGTTTTGAGCATTTTTAGCCCCTCAAAAACACCTTAATTTTTCATGGTGAAGAATACGTCGCCACAGCGATGTCTTTTCACGAAACAACAAGCTTTGAGTAACTTGTCATCACAAAGGTCTTTAAATTGTACTGACCAAATTTGAAGTTGATTTGATTATTTCTCTAGGAGGAGCTCGTTAAAGTACTGCCCCTGGAAATGACAAAAACTACACTAGAAATTCAAAATGGGTTAAGAGAGCATGGCTCCAAGAGAGACTTTTTTTAAGTGCAAATGTCATTTATGAGCCTCTCAAATTTTATACATTTATGTGAAACGTACTGCGAGGGCTGCTTCGTCGAAATTGTTTTGGGGGCGCTATTGAGCCGATTTGTCACTCTGAACCAATAAAATCATATTATATAACTACATGTTGGCCTTATAATCTGTGTGCCAAGTTTGCTTATGTTTCGAGCATTTTTAGCCTCTCAAAATTACCTTCGTTCTTCATGGCGAAGAATGCGTCGCCACGGCAACGGCGTTTGACGAAACATCAAAGGCTTCATGAATTGGCATTATGAACTTCTTATATTTGTGTGGAACTAATTTGATATTGATCTAATTTACCTAGCAAGAGAAACAAGCCCAAGTATAAAGACTTTAACTTCCTGTTACCAGTAGGTGGCGCTATGACTATGATTCAAAATTGGCCTGCAAATGTCTTCAGGACTGGAGTCTAATCAAACATGTGAAATCTGGTAAAGCATCTGTATTTGATGAGTTGGCAGTGAAGTGTGTTGGTTTTATTGTGTTTGTGTTTATCACAAAACGCAGATTTCGCAGATTTCCTTTCGCCAGCAGGTGGCGCTGTGAGTACTAGTGAAAATAAGCTTGTAGACATCCTCAGGCCATGAGTTTTATTAAGCATGTGAAGTTTGAGACTATTTGGACCAAGTCCAGCTGAGTTACATCAGCTTTTTTCATGGGGAATCATGTAAAGTAGCCGCCCGCTACGGCTAAAAGATTCAGTCAAACGTAAAGCTTTTGATAACTGTTAATCACAACGATCTTGACATGGTGCTGACAAAATTTAAAGTGGATCTGATGAAGTCCCTAGGAGGAGTTCGTTAAAGTATAGCGACTAGAAATAGGCCAAAATCTGTTGAAAAATGACACAAAAATGAAATTTGCCGACTTCGGGTAGGGTTTAGAGCAGTGATTCTCAACTGGTGGGTCGCGACTCAAAAGTGGGTCGCGGACCCGTTTTCAGTGGGTCGCGGACTTTTGCCTGACAAAAAAAAAAAAAAATGAAATTGTGATTTTATTTTGAAGGTAATTTTTTATGCAGCGGAATTTTTCCAGCATTTACGGCACTTGTTCAGCAGTTCAGGAAAAACACTGACCAATACGTTGGGAATCACATCACGTGATGCAGCTCATCCAATCAAATATGGGTATTCTGACAAGTTTCCTGACTTGAGTGAGATGTACACACACCGTGACACACGGGGAGAGACAAGGATACAGAGAGTAGAGCAGGACTGTTGAAGTGCGAGTTGTGAAAGTCAAATCATAAGACGATCTCCAAAAGAGAGAAATGTCCAGAGAGACCAGAGTCATTAGACTCTGACTGGACAGACTCATAGAGGTGAATTCTTCAAACACTAATTTCTCTTTTTAGAAGATGAGAAATATATAATATTATGGCTTTTTCACTTCACCCTGAATGAACTGAGTTTAAAGCTGCGTTATCTCACCCAGAGTCAGAGGACAAGATGTGAATCAAGTGGAATCACTGATCAGTATTCAGTGAACTATAATTTATCTAAAATGAATTGTGTTACGTAATTTATTCTTTAATCCAGCCGTTATTTTACTTGAAATGAGAAGAACATTTATTCATGTATTTCTATGTATTATTTATAATCCATCCAGTTAAATTTGAAAAAATGAGAATATTTGTTAAAATATAATTGATGTGTACTTTCTTCATTTTATTTGAGTTTACTACACAGAGCCGTTACTAGACTTCTTGACTATAGATATACCCAAATTATTTGTACATACATATATATATATGTATAATTTGAATATAATATATATATATATATATATATATATTAATATTATATATATTATAATTTGGGTTGTGGGTCCCGGCTTGTCATTAAGGGGTGATGGTGGGTCCCGCAGCCAGACCAGCTGAGAACCACTGGTTTAGAGCAGGGGTGTCAAACCACCCACCACGTCATTTTATGTGGCCCGTGAATCCGCCAGCCAAAATATATATATATATATATATGTATATATATATATATATATATATATATATATATAATTTTGTTTTTACAAAAATTAAAAGTTAGATGTGAAAATAAAAATATCCCCATGGTCGAAATTATGAGATAGAAAGTCGAAGTGATGAGATAGCATGTTGTCTGTGTGCCGACATTAAAACTATCACAACAGGTGGACAGGAGATGCAACAACCCATAAAGAGGATTTCCAATGTTCATGCGTACTTCTCTGTACTTGTAAACTCGTGGACTTGTGAAACGTCATCAGTCTCAGCCCAAGTACTGTTCCAATTCAAAGTTCACATCGAGCCAAGCACGGTCCTAATGCCCGGATGTGGCTCCGCCCATTTTACCGGGGATGCATCAGAGGTGACTTGTCTGTACTTGGGACAGCCAAATATCCCAGAATGTATTTTGCAACAGGAAACAATGGCGGAGGAGAAATCACACAACTGGAAGTTGAAACTTTCAAAATACTACTGTTGTTAAGTCACAGAAAGTAATTTTAGGATGTTTTGAGGCGAGAAGTTAGTTGTTTAAGCACCAAATCTGTGGTCGGTTTGTCAAGATTCAGCCGATTTAAAAATCTGCTCTGACGATTTCGGAGATGTGAGGTGTTGCTAGCGGGATCTGATCCACATACATATATTTATCTATATATGTGTATATATATATATGTACATAATAATATATCATTTTTGATTTTAAATGAAAATGAAAACAGCAGGGTTGTCATATTTAGTTTGATTGTAAAAATACTTTACAGACAAAAATGGATTAAACTCATGAGACCAGCTGAGGTGGTGATGTCATCAAGTAAGATGCTGTTCCAATTGTCTGTAGGGCTGCAACAACAAATCGATAAAATCGATGAAAATCGATGATTAAAAGAGTTGGCAACGAATTTCATTATCGATTCGTTGTGTCGCGCGATTATTACGTCACTTAATAAGTCGCGGAGATGTTGAGTTGAGCCATTTGTGCCGCCGGTCTCGCCGGGGGCTATTTGTGTTCATTCGCACTGGACGCGCCGGAGAGGGGGCGTGGCTTATCGTTCTGAAAGCCGCTCAACTGTCCGCCATTAACCATGGAAAAAATAACCTATTTCTGCTAAGTAGGTGTTGTGGAAGTCACAGATATCCCGGGAAACTAAACTAAATATGTTAGGAGTAGTTACATTTACACCGTCTTACATTTACAACCAGCCCTTTGAGGGCGACCGTGATGCTGATGTGGCCCCAGAGTGAAAATGAGTTTGACACCCCTGCTCTAAACCCTACCGGAAGTTGGCCATTTTGATTTATGTGTCATTTTTCCATCGATTTTGGCCTATTTCTAGTTGCTATACTTTAACGAACTCCTCCTAGGGACTTCATCAGATCCACTTTAAATTTGGTCAAGACCGTTGTGATTAAAAGTTATCAAAAGCTTTACGTTTGACAGAATCGTTTAGCCGTAGCGGGCGGCTACTTTACGTGATTCCCCATGAAAAAAGCTGATGTAACTCAGCTGAACTTCTTCTAAACGGTCCCAAACTTCACATGCTTGATAACACTCATGACCTGAGGAGTATTTTCACTAGTACTCACAGCGCCACCTGCTGGCGAAAGGAAATATGCGTTTTCTGACAAACAGCATCCGATTTACGTGACTTTTACACTATGTGGTTTACACATGCCGATGTTTTGCCGTTATCGTGTGTCTTCTCTTTAAATAACGCCTACATACCGTAACGCTTTGTCCACCACCCTCATCCGTCATTATACGTCACAGGGAAGACAAAATGTTCCCAAACTTGCGACTTAAATGACGCCGCGGCTTCTGACGTTCCTCCGCTCACCATGAATTCACCGTTAAATGCTTCTAAGCTGCTCCGTTCACTCAACACACTACTGCTTTATATCTGTTCACTGACACTCTGCATTGATATTCGGGGACTTGTTACTTGAAAAGGAACAGCAGCAGTAGAACTTTATTACACACTATGATGATTACACTGTAAAAAAAAAATACTCGATTGATCCGCGGTTCACAAGTGATCCGAACCGTGAGGGGTGATCCGTGACACCACTAATTCTGTGTGTGTGTGTGTGTGTATGTGTGGTTTAAGATTCTATATCAATGTTAAATTAAAAACAAAATTGTTTTGAATTTCTCATCACAGTTACCTACCTGGAGGAATACAGGAGGTTTCATGAGGGATCCCGTGCAAACAGCAAAAAGAAGGACAACGCCCTGTCCAAGTCCTCCAGGGTGAGGTCCTTTCTGTATTACTTGTCCCGGGGCAAGACCAGAATCGCTACCTGGAGGTTCCTGTACGACATCGAGGGGATCAAGAGGTAAGCCTTGTTTTCCCATGCAAATTGAGCGCTTATGACACAAGACTGATGTGAACAGCGAATAAATCGCAGTGTTTCTTTCTGCAGGTACGCCGGCCACATAGAGAAGAGGGGGAAGGAGGTGACCACCGCCAATTTTTATATGCGGAACATTTATCAATTCCTGCAGTACTTTGCAGAGACCCCTGCCCCGTTCTGCAGGCTCTCTAAGACAGAGATCACGGCGGTGGTCAGGGCAGTAAAGTCCAGCCTGAGTGACACGCAGTGTTGCTGCACCAGCAAAAGGTGAAGGCGAATAAAATGAACTGCATCATCTCCAGGGACTCCCTCCGCCAGTGCCAGCAGCTGGCCAGAGTGAAGATCCCGACGATACTGGGTAAGACAGTTGGCATATCCGAATGCACGATACAGAGATATCGATGGAAATCAACCTGTGTCTCTCTCCAATGTGCTGAAGGTGCTTTTGTTTTCTTCTCTCTTTTGCCCTGTCCTCTTTTTAGCTGAAATGGAAACCGACAAAAACCCCTCCCTCTGATACACCTTCTACGGCTATTTTTCAGCAGTGGTATGCGCTCTGTACGGCCATCGGCCGGGCGTCTTAACAAATATGAAGGTGGCGGATTTTTTTGGCTTGGCCGTTTTAAATTGCCTCTATAGCGCCCCCTACAATATTTCGAAAGAGCAGCCCCAGTGCTACGTTTGAGCTACATGTATGAAAGTTGCTACGCACATGTATCCTATGGAGACTTACAAATAAGTCTCTTGGGACCATGCTCTAAACCCGACCGGAAGTCGGGAATTTTGATTTATGTGTCATTTTTCCATCGATTTCGGCCTATTTCTTGTCGCTATACTTTAACGAACTCCTCCTAGGGACTTCATCAGATCCACTTTAAATTTTGCTAGTACCATGTCAAGACCGTTGTGATTAAAACTTATTAAAAGCTTTACGTTTGACGGAATCGTTTAGCCGTAGCGGGCGATTACTTTATGTGATTCCTCATGAAAAAAGCTGATGTAACTCAGCTGCACTTGTTCCAAACGGTCCCAAACTTCTCATGCTTGATACCACTCACGGCCTGAGGATGTCTACAAGCTTATTTTCACGAGTACTCACAGCGCCACCTGCTGGCGAAAGGAAATCTGCATTTTCTGACAAACTGCATCCCATTTACGTGACTTTTACACTACGCGGTTCACACTTGACAAGCGTCAATTCCGGCACCAGGTGGTCCATGCGGGATTAAACACGTCTCGCTCGTAGACGCGCCGTCCGACGGTCGCGGACGTTCTCGGACGCGCCAGCCGGAGTCCCGCCAGCACGCCCACGCACACATGGCGAGGGCCCGTTCATCGCTGCTCGCAGCTTTAATTCTTATTCTGATCTATATTTTTGTGGGGATGGAGCTTGTAGGGGTACTTGACATGCATGAAAACTCACCAATTTTGCACACCTGTCAGATCTGCCAGAGAAACTCTGCTGCCCAAATTTGCATATTTGGGTGTAAAAAAATGGCTCTCTAGCGCCCCCTACAAATCGCCACGGCGACGCCCCTCGGCCAGTATGTCCGATTTACTTGAAATTTTCCCACATGTCCCAATCCGCTAGATCTAAAAAAAAGCCTCTCAGACCCCTAAGCTCCGCCTACTTAGATTTTCCGCCATTTTGAATTTAGTGTGAAACCCATTTTTGCTATCTCCTCCTACATGCTGGGTCCGATTGCTACCAAATTTGCTGTGGATCATTATTAGATCTACCTCATCAAAAGTTATTAAAAGCTTTTTATAGCTCTCAGCGTTTACAAGATATGGACCAATAACATATTAGGGGCGTGGCTTAATATCAATACACAACTTCTCAACCGTTTGTCCCAAAATTCCAAAACTTGCAGCATATGTGCACATCGCATGCTGTAACATATCCTGAGAATTGTTTTGCATTCAACCACTAGGGGGCGCTACAGCAGACCCACGAAGTTGGCCTTTTTGCCACTTTTTGCCGATTTCAGCCTTCGCATTTTAACGAACTCCTAGAAAATTTATGCGACCAACTTCTCCTTTGGTCAGGATGTTCTTAAGACGTTTGTGATTAAAAGTTATCAAAATCTCGCGCTTTCATTGAAGAACCTTGACGTGTCGTGGCGGCCATTTTGCCTCATTGTTTTTGAAAAAACAAATTCATATAAGTTGTTATAACTCCAAGGTACATTATCCAATCCGCACAAAACTTCTTATGCATGATAATCATTCAAGCTTGAACATATTTCATTTGAAAAAAATTCAATAACTCATAGCGCCACCTACTGGCTAAAGGAAATGTCATATTTTATACCTTTCTTAATTCCTCCTAGCCTGATGACCTGATGAGTCTCAAATTTGGTACGGATAGCCTTAAGACATTGATGATGCATCATCATGAATATTTTGCGCTTTCGTTGCACGGTGTCGCCGTGGCAACGCATCGTTCGCCATGAAACAGGAAGCTGATGGTTTAGTGTGTTAGGATGCTCAAACTCATGAAACTTTGTATATGTGTCGTAGGTCACAGGAAGACATAGTGTATATGATTTTTTGGCTTGGCCATTTTAAATTGCCTCTATAGCACCCCCTACAATATTTCGAAAGAGCAGCCCCAGCGCTACGTTTGAGCAACATGTATGAAAGTTGGTAGGCTGATGTATCCTATGTAGCCTTAAAAATAAGTCTCTTGGAACCATGCTCTAAACCCGACCGGAAGTCAGGAATTTTGATTTATGTAATTTTTCCATCGATTTCGGCCTATTTCTTGTCGCTATACTTTAACGAACTCCTCCTAGGGACTTCATCAGATCCACTTTAAATTTTGCTCGTACCATGTCAAGACCGTTGTGATTAAAACTTATTAAAAGCTTTACGTTTGACCTCATCGTTTAGCCGTAGCGGGCGGCTACTTTATGTGATTCCCCATGAAAAAATCTGACGTAACTCAGCTGCACTTGTTCCAAACAGTCTCAAACTTCACATGCTTGATAAAACTCATGGCCTGAGGGTGTCTACAAGCTTATTTTCACGAGTACTCACAGCGCCACCTGCTGGCGAAAGGAAATCTGCGTTTTCTGACAAACTGCATCCGATTTACGTCACTTTTACACTACGTGGTTGACACTTGACACAGAGCAACACCACGCACGCGTTCTGTAGCGCCAGGCAGAGGACGCAGGAAGCATCAGACTATTTGCAAAGCGTCATTTCCGGCATCAGGCGGTCCACGCGGGATTAAACACGTCTCGCGCCGTTTATTCTTGTCTGACTAGGTGAGCCATGTTGTGGAATATTTCCTTAACAAGTTCAGGAGTGAAGTTGGTTTTATCCAAAGTGTCTAAAACAAAAACAGAGTCTCGATGAATGATCAAAGTTTCAAGAAGTCAATTTAATGTTTGCAAACAGAGAACACAAAACGCCACCACGTATTGCAGTGAGCTGTGAATATGCTCTAAAGACACAACATCCAAACAAGATATTTATACCGGCCGGCAGAGAGGAACAGATAAAACACAGGAGACTAAGGCAAAAATGTTTAGTCTAACAAGAATCAGCTGATATAGAGAAAGACCACGTCGGCGGTTTGTCCCGACTGGGAAAGAAAAGTGACCTTCGTCCTAGACCAAATAGGTCAATGTGTTCAGACATCCAGACGCCTGTACAAATGAACTTTCTAAACAGCAATATGTCTCACAGATAATAACATGAGGAGGTTAAAACATTTTTTATCATTACACTCCACTCTTTTGGTTATACCATAACCACAATTAACATAATAAAAAAATGTAACCAGACTAACTAGAGCACAAAGGGTGGACTGCCTTTGTCTCAACAGACCCCAGAGGATTATTCTGCCTCTGTCTTGAGAGGTCTGTTCCTAGCTAGATCATGCTTCATGATGAAAGGCCTGGGTGTGCTCCGTTTCGAGCCCTGCTTCTCAGGAACACGTTGAGGTTGTGATGGGTGGCGGGTTGTTGTCCTTTTCTTTTCCCTCGGGGTATTGATGAGTTGTAGACAGTTAGCACAGATCACGACGTGTCTGTCGGCCACTGCCCGTTGTGATCCCGTCCGTGAATCACTGCTTGTCCTCCTGCGATGGTTCTTTCGGTGGTGCCCGTTGGCTGGCACTTGATGCAGGTGTTTGCTCACCTGAAGCTTCTCCTGGGTCGGGAACCTTTTTGCAGTGTGACGCGTGGACCCAAGTGGCTCTCTCAGCTACCTTTACTGCCGTGTGGGTGATGAGGAGGATCTGGAACGGGCCCAGCCAGCGCTGTGCTCTCCAGTTCTTCCGTCTGAAATCTTTCACCACTACGAAGTCACCGGGTTTCAGGTTGTGGAGCGGTCCCTCCGCTTGCCTCGGGAGGGCAGCTGCCACCTGTTGTCGTATGTTAGATAGAGCAGAGGACAGTTGCGCACAATATCTCAACATTTCATGTTCGCATAAGGCGGTGGATGGGGGCGGTGCCGTGGGTGCTTCCGTGCCTACATGAGGAGGAAAACCAAACAATATCTCAAAAGGACTCAGATTGCTGCGTGTTCGTTTCCTCATACGCATGTACATCAGCACTAGAGGCAGGGCTTTTGTCCATGGTAACCCAGTGTCAGCACAACATTTTGCTAACTTTGTTTTGAGGGTACCGTTCTCTCGTTCAACAGCGCCACCACTGGCAGGATGGTAAGCACAGTGTGTTCTTAAGTCGATACCCAAATAGGCGCTTAGTTCTGTAATGGCCTGGTTTACAAAATGAGAACCGTTGTCACTTGATATTTTCGTAGGAATGCCCCAACGAGGAATGATTTCCGAAATCAATGCCTTTGCCACTGTTGCAGCGGTCTGTTTGCTTGATGGAAAAACTTCAACCCACTTTGACCACATGTCCACCATCACAAGACAGTGTTTCTTACCTTCAGATGGAGAGAGCTCAACAAAGTCCATCATAATGTGTTCAAAGGGCCGTGTTGGAGGCGGATGTGCAGCTTGGCTGGACACCGCTACCGGCCTGCCTACATTGTGAGTAGAACAGGTTACACATGCAGAACAAAATTTTTGTGCATATGAGGTGAACCCCTTTGTGAACCATGTTTCATTTAATGCCCTCAACATTCCTCCTTTTGACACGTGGTCTAACCCATGTGTCAACTTGGCATAATGATTGAAATAGTGCTTAGGCAGACATGGCTTAGCATCAGGTCCCACCCAAAGTCCATCTGTGTAAGTACACCCTGAAGTAGACCATAGCCGTCGCTCTTCCGGAGTGGAGAGAGTTTGCATTGCTATAAGAGAAGAAGGAACTTGCACGCATGAAAACGCGAGAGCAGAGGAAGTGGGGACCGGACGTCGAGCAGCAGCTTTGGCAGCCGCGTCTGCTCGTGCATTTCCTGTTGGTACGTCATTAGTCTGATTAGTGTGTGCTGCACACTTACATACTGCAATGGCTGTAGGCAAAATAATGGCCTCTAACAGCTCAGCAATGAGAGTGTGATGAAGGACAGGCTTACCGTCAGACTTCAGGAATTTGCGATGTTTCCACAAAGCGCCAAAATCGTGCACAACGCCGAAGGCGTAACGAGAGTCAGTGTGGATAGTAACGGTCTTACCTTTAGCCAGTTTACATGCTTTAGTGAGTGCAATGAGCTCAGCTGCCTGGGCTGAGAGGTGACATGGTAGGGAACCTGAACACAGCACATCAGAGTCAGAAACAACAGCAAACCCCACAAGATTAGTACCAGTCTGAGGATCGCGAGAGGCTGATCCGTCTACATACATTACCATCTCGCTATTGGCCAGCGGAGTGTCCAACAGGTCAGGACGAGGAGTGCACTGAGCTTGGAGCTCAGCCAAACAGTTGTGCTCCTCACCATCCCCAGGAATAGGAAGTAACGATGCAGGGTTAAGGTTAGTACAGCGTTTGACCGTTACGTTCGGCATGTCTAGGAGACATGTGTGATAACGCAAGTATCGCGCTGCAGAGAGATGAGAGGACTTTTGTTCGAGGAGGATCAAAGAGACTGAGTGAGGTACGAGCAGTGTCAGCGGCGCGTAACCGACAATGTCACGTGATGCTGCGAGCGCTCTTTCGCACGCGGCCACAGCACGCAAACATTGTGGCAGGCCAGCAGCGACTGGATCAAGCTTTGCGGAGAAATACGCAACTGGTCTGAGTTTGTCGCCATGAGATTGTAGCAACACGGAAGTCATGCAGCTCTGTCTTTCATCTACTGTTTGAGTGAACGGCTTCTGCGGATCTGGCAACCCTAGAGTAGGAGGAGTTTGCAAAGCACATTTCATTTGCGTGAAAGCGTCATGGCCTTCTTTTGTCCAAATTATTTTGTCATGTGCTGTGAGATTCTTACCGTGGATCAAAGATGACAATGGCTGTTCCATTTGTGAGTAGTTAGGTATGAAAGACCGACAGTATGAACACATTCCTAGAAAGGACATCATCTGTTTTTTAGTGTTTGGTTGAGGCAACGAAACAATTGAAGCGATTCTTTTGGGGGAGAGAGTCTTACCTTCTCCTGAAATGTCATGGCCAAGAAAATGAACGTTTTGTGTTACAAACTGTAACTTTGAGAGACTGACCTTGTGGCCTTCCTGTGCTAGGTGCTGTAGCAGCTTTAATGTATCCTTCTGACACTGTGCCTGAGTAGGAGCTGCGATAAGGCAGTCGTCGACATACTGAAGTAGGGCAGAGCCTGGTGAGAGAGTTAGACTTTCTAAACTTTCCCTAAGAGCGTCATTGTAGATTGTTGGTGATTCTGTATACCCCTGACACAGCCGTGTGAAGGTGTAAGGTTTCCCATTGAAGTTAAAGGCGAACCAAAATTGAGAATCTTTGTCGACTGGGACACTGAAAAAAGCATTTGACAGGTCAACAACAGAAAACCATTTAGCATCAGGTGGAATCTGAGCTAGAATAGTATATGGATTAGGCACATTCGGGGCGCGTGCATGGACTGAAGCATTTACTGCTTTCAGATCCTGCACAAAACGCCACTCAGTGGGTTTGTCTTTGTCTCTGATCTTTTTCACAGGAAAAATTGGTGTTCTTACTGGCGAATCCGGACATGGAACGATCACTCCTGCTTTCAGGAGTGATTCAAACACTGGTGTAATACCGTCAATGGCCTCCTGTCGCAGAGGATATTGGTGTTTGTGGGGTCGGAAGTCAGAGCGTGGAGTAATGACGACCGGTTGGCAGTTGTTGATCAAACCCACGTCATATTTGTGCGCCGCCCAGAGTGTCTGTGGAACAGAGGCAAGAGCGGGAGAAATAGAGACAGCGTTAGAGACGAACGTTTTAGCTTTGTTGTTGTGTTCATAAAAAACATAGACAGAACGTGAAGCTGCCGTCAGGAGAACACAAAAAACACGATGGTACCCAGTCGACTTTGAGCGTAACACGAGTGGATCATTTGTTGATTCCCAGTCAGTGAGCGCTTCGCATTGTGCCACGAACGGTCCCAGATCACGCCATTGGTCATTTCGACCCTTGGACAGCGAGATGTGAGGAGACGAGTCTGCCACTCGAAATAGTTCTTTCTGTGTGGGAGAGAGAGACACAGAAACAGCAGATTTGTATGTTGACCAAAACAAGGTAGAGCAAACAATCGCATCATTGATGCCTTCAAAAAACGTATCCTCGTAGGATTCATCTGCACCCTGAGAGACATAGGAGGTGCAGTGGAGATGTTCGGGATTCATGCGTTCTGCATGAGGCGAGACACGAGTGTCAACGTCTTGAACCAGTCGTGTGGCTTCCTCCACAGGAATCCACCACTGATAAACATGAAGTGGAACAGGAGCAGTCATCTGCATCATGTGTTGTATGGCTCTGTGTCTAGTCACTTTCAGTCCGTCAGGGGATGATGCCAAACAGATGCCATAAGCGCACATCAGGTCTCTGCCCATCAGATTAATGGGACAGATTGGCGAAAGTAAAAACGAATGTTTCACTCTAATGTCGGGTTTTTCGTCAGTCAAGTCAGTGTGTACACTCGTCATTGGACTGCTAAATTTCTCAGTTACTGTTAAACCAGAAGCCCCTTGTGTATAAACATACCGCCCGCTCATCTTCTGATGAGGAAAATATTTCTGTTGAATTACTGAGTGAGTGGCCCCTGAATCTACCAAAAACTCTAACTCCTTTCCCTCAACAACAACAACAGTAGTCGGCATGTTTTTGAATGATTGTGATGAAAACATTGCATATATGTGTTTCGTGTGTCGTTGGGATGAGAGCAGGCGCTGTTGCTCCAAATGTGAAATGGCGAAAAGGAGAGCAGCTTGTTGTTCTGCAGTATGTGCGTGTGTGTGTGTCAGGGGAAAGGAGGAAGGATTGTTTGAGTGTGTCTTGCATGTGTGTGTGCCAGTGTCACTGAGCGTGCGAAGCAGATCTTCATTGCGAGCAAATGTATGTTTGAGTGTGTCTTGCCTGTGTGTGTGCATATTACTTCCCTGCATCGGAGGCCTGGGGCCGGAAGCCGCTCCCCCCGTCCGGGCGTCGTCTCCCTCCCCCGCATCACGTCAGTAGGTGCCGAATGAGTCACGTCCCCCCCCCTCTCCTGTATTTCGAAAACGAGGATCTCCCTGGTTGACGTAGTGAGGACAGTCATTATACCAGTGACCAGTTTCGCCACAGCCGAAACATTCGTTGGGTTGAGTCTGGCGAAAAACTCCACTTTGGCGGCCATTTTGGAAACGCCCTCTACCACGGTACATCCCCCTTCCTCTGTTTCTCTCTCTGGCCCTCCTATAGTTATTACGTGGCTGGAAAGGAGTCAGTTTCCCTCCCTCTGCGCCCAGCGTCATCTGCTGGACAGCTTGAAGCATGGCAAGTTGAGCCTTCTCTCCCGTTTGTTTGCTGTGCCTGTCCTGGCGGGTCTGATTGTCATCCAACACTTTGTAATTGTGGCGTGCATGTTTTACCACTTCGTCGAGTCGGGCGTCTTCTAGGCCGACCACAGAGCGTTCGGTTGCGGCTTTGATGTCGGGCAGCAGTCCGTTGACAAAGGCGTTTTTGAGATGTGTCTCCCACACAGTCATGATGGCTTTGTCACCTGGCTCCTCAAGACCGCTGTGCGTTTGGAATGCAGACATTAAACGTTGATGATAGGAAGTAACATCTTCGGTTTTACCTTGTTTGGTGGAGTTGATGAGAGCCATGTTGACTTTGGATGGAAATCTGAGGGCGATCTCAGCGCAGACAGCCTCGATAAAGGTTCTGTAGGGTCCGTTCTCGTTGTCGCCCCAGTTGAGTTTCATCAATCTGGAATCGCAGCCATTTCCGGTGACAACAGTTCTGATTTTGCTGAAGTCAGTCGGGCCGACATGTTTAACCAGCAGTCTATGGACCTCTGAACCTGTGGGCATGAATTCTTTACAGAATATCAGGAAATCTTTTGCAAACGCTGTACCGTTGTGGATGTTTGGCAGATGTGATGCGGCTTGCAGAATGTCAGTTTGTGTCCAGGCTCTGAACACGAGCCCTGGAGTACCGTCCACTCCTGGTACTTGAATCATCGGGGCACTGAAAGTGAACTCATCCTCAGGTTTCCCGTTCTGGGGTCCCGCAGAGCCATGTAGCGGGAGTGAGAATGGGTCAGAGCCTGAAGGTGGAGAAGTTGGGTCCTGTTGGTACGCCGCGTTACTGTATTCAGCCGCTTGTTGTCTTCCGCGGAGCTGGCGTGTGTCGGGCTGGGTGGCTTTGGGTCCGTGTTGTGGAGGTGGAGGAGGAGGAGGAGGAGGAGGAGGAGGAGGTGGAGGTGGAAAAGGAGGTCCCGGGAGTTGGACGACGGGTTGCGGGGAAGGTCGAGGACACCCTTGACCAGTATGGAAGGCATTCCAGACATGACTCCCCGTGTTTCTTTCGCATTAAATCCACAATCGGACCTTCTGGCTCCTTTGAGTGTGAAGTTTTGCCACCCATGTTCCTTCTGGTGTGGACGTCGACGCTACTTATCACAATGCAATCGTCACTGCAAAGGTTGAGTTTCTTTATTATTAGGAGAATGCTCACAATACCCTCGTTTCTTTTATCCTTAGGTGAAAACTGTAAAACCTTTGTTTTTATCCGTAGGTGAAAACTTTAGAAAAACCTCTTTTAGTTTATTTTATCCTTAGGCGAAAAACTTTAAAACCTTTTTGAGTTTCTTTATACTTAGGAGAATGCTCACAATACCCTGTCTGAAATTCACGTATTACGTTATTACCGACGAATCTTATTACGGTAAATAACAACGAATCTTATTTCGACTTAATTGCAGAGACACGATCAATGTTACAATCTCAAAAAGCTCCTTTATTTTGAGTTAAAATCGTTATCGTAATATATCACTTCGTTCTCTTTATAAAATCACATGAAATAATACGTCAGAAACCTAGGTGGAGTCACATGAAGAACCTATAAACCAACCATACAAATGTCAAAACCAGCTGTTTCCCCAAATAATAATGACTAATTGATCACTCATCTGTGTCTGCTACGTTTTACGTCTTTACAATTTACCGTTTACTGTTTACAATTGGAATTTCAACTTCTTACCCGATTTGTAGAAATTAATTCTTTCCGTGGGATACGCGTGCCGCCAATCAGGTCTCCCCGGTTTTCGCCGGTTCCCTCTCTCTGGTCTAAGGAGGTATGAGACAGGAAACTGGTTGTGTTGTCCTGGGAAGGATCCTTTCCTCCGGACGGTCCTCTGGAGCCTGACCGACGGTCAGCGTATCCTGTTCGTGACGCCAAATTGTTGTGGAATATTTCCTTAACAAGTTCAGGAGTGAAGTTGGTTTTATCCAAAGTGTCTAAAACAAAAACAGAGTCTCGATGAATGATCAAAGTTTCAAGAAGTCAATTTAATGTTTGCAAACAGAGAACACAAAACGCCACCACGTATTGCAGTGAGCTGTGAATATGCTCTAAAGACACAAAATCCAAACAAGATATTTATACCGGCCGGCAGAGAGGAACAGATAAAACACAGGAGACTAAGGCAGAAATGTTTAGTCTAACAAGAATCAGCTGATATAGAGAAAGACCACGTCGGCGGTTTGTCCCGACTGGGAAAGAAAAGTGACCTTCGTCCTAGACCAAATAGGTCAATGTGTTCAGACATCCAGACGCCTGTACAAATGAACTTTCTAAACAGCAATATGTCTCACAGATAACATGAGGAGGTTAAAACATTTTTTATCATTACAGCCATCACCCAGGCCGTTAGCTGTCCCCACCCTTCCTCCTCCACAGCTCCCTGGCTACGACCATGAAGTCAGCCAGTGGACCTGTTCACAGCAGCAGAGGATCTGGATGAAGACAGAGCTGGAATCCACGGGTCTCTGGCCAGGCTCCTTTCCTGTGCGCAACCTCATGAAGATGGTGTCATTGTGGCGTCTCCCTCCCCAGCCAGAATGAATCGACAGCATCTCTGATCTTCCTCCTCCAAAGTACTTTCAGCGGACGTCCGACGGTCGCGGATGTTCTCGGACGCGCAGGCCGGAGTCCCGCCGGTACCCCGACGCACACATGGCGAGGGCCCGTTCATCGCTGCTCGCAGCTTTAATTCTGTTTGTTTTTATAGATAATGTTCAATTTTAAATTGTGATTGTTTTCTTTTATTATACACGCTCAAACAAACACACACACAACCCCCCCCCCACATACACACCACACACAGACACATTGTTGTTTTTGTTGTGATTGTTATGTTGTGTGATACTTTTATATTATAGTAGAAATAAAAATCTAGATTTTTACTATCAATCAATGTCCTGCTTATTCCACAAATAAGGTATTAAATAAAAATGACAGCAATTGTCCCAAAATACATTGGGGAAACCCGAGACAATTGCTGCCATTTGGTTTGGGATTTTTGGCAAATTCAATGACATTGCCTCACTGTGCCTGAGATACCAAAATTTCACAATTTGATGGGCTAGCCCCACAAAACTTGCTGTGTGTGTTCCTATGATGCCACAGGCCCTGTGTACCAAGTTTGGTGGCTGTAGCTCATTTAGATCAAATTGCACCATATATGGTGAAGATGCCAATGGCACATGTTGACCCGAATGGCATTTCATGTCACCCAACACCATACTGACCGAATGGCAACTTTAGTCCCAGAAACATTGTCCCAGTACAATTTAACGCTGATCCAAGATATCTACGTTTGAGGGCAAGATATTGAAGGGTTGAGGAGATATGGCAGTTTAAAATGTCAAACCTGAATTCCTGTTTTATCTTTGTTCAATTGAAGAAAATTCTGGCACATCCAGTTGTTGATTTGTTCAATGCAGTTACCCAGCCCTTGTATGGGATTATAGTCCCCTGGTGACATAGTTATGTAGATTTGTGTGTCGTCTGCATAATTATGATAACACACTTTGTTGTTTTTCATAATCTGAGCTAGTGGAAGCATGTAGATGTTGAACAGAAGAGGCCCCAGTATTGAACCTTGAGGAACACCACATGTCATTTTAGTCAGCTCCGATGTGTAATGAGCCACAGACACAAAGTATTCTCGGCCCTTCAAGTAGGATTCAAACCAGTTAAGTGCTGTGCCAGAGAGTCCCACCCAGATTTTTAGTCTTTCTAGGAGTATGGCATGGTCGACCGTGTCGAATGCAGCACTGAGATCTAGTAAGACTAAGACTGAACTTCTGCCATTGTCTATGTTTAAGTGGATGTCGTTGAAAACCTTAACAAGAGCAGTTTCAGTGCTGTGGTGCTGTCGAAAGCCTGACTGGAAAACATCAAAGCAGTTATTTACGGTCAAGAAGTTGGTCAGCTGTTGGAAAACCGCTTTTTCAATTATTTTACTCAAAAATGGGAGGTTTGATATTGGCCTATAATTTTTCATCGTTGCGGAGTCTAAACTAACCTTCTTTAGGAGTGGTTTAATAACTGCAGTTTTTATGGCTTGTGGGAAGACACCTGAGAGAAGGGATGTGTTTACAATTTGTAAAAGATCAGTGGTCATGCAGTTTGAAATATTTTTGAAAAAGTGTGTTGGTAGTGTATCAAGTTTGGTGGCTGTAGCACATTTAGATCAAATTGCACCATGTATGGTGAAGATGCCAATCCCAAACATCTCTCCCAAACAATATCACCAATTGCTTTGGGCTAGGAGGCTGAAAGTTATGAGGGGGCCTAGCTGGGAACAGTCCACCAAGTGTGCAACGTTTCAAGCAAATCGGATGACTTTGAATTTTCAGTTATATTGTCATACTTGCATCTATTTGCCTGATAATTCAAAAAAGAGCACTTCATCCAATCCTTTTCATTTTCATGCCAGTGCATCCATAGGTTGAGAGGATAGTACAGTCCAAATTGCAGCTTCCTAGCCCAAAGGGTTGTGGAGAACTTCCAGGTCAAATGTGATTTGAACTCGCATTTCATGTCAACCAACACCATACTGACCGAATGGCAACTTTAGTCCCAGAAACATTGTCCCGGTACAATTTAACGCTGATCCAAGATATCTATGTTTGAGGGCGAGATATTGAAGGGTTGAGGAGATATGGCAGTTTAAAATGTCAATCCTGAATTCCTCGGCGGTGGCCATCAATCGTCCCGAGTGTTCCCAAATGACCCGGTTCGTCTGATACGTCCCCCCAAATGGCCCCGAGCGTCCCCTACGACACGGGATGGTTTTTGCCGTTTCGGGGACACGGTCCCGTAGTTGCCCTTTGTAGTCCGAACGGCCGGTCCCGAATGGCAGTTCTGTTCCCGAACAGGTTTTTGAGTGGCGCCCTCTCCTCTGGTGGTCAAAAAAGATAAAGTGTCATACAGGCAAACTGCTCAAAAACTTTGGAAAATCATAACTCGGCGACCGGAGGTCCCAAGGGAACGCCGTTCACCCACCTTAGACTTGCCATCCTGCCCTACAGGACAGCGCCCCCTCCCGATGTTTACCGGCACTCTTTCTGCCCGGAAGGTCGAAGCCAAAAAGGTAACATTTTATCCTTAGCTCCCATTCAACTTAGCTCCTATGGAGTTGAAATTTTAGGACACTGTTGAGAAGTTATGTGTGTTGATATTAAGCCACGCCCCTAACAAGTTTATTGGTCCATAACTTATAAACTCAAAGAGATATCAAAAATCCTTTGATGAATCCTGATGACCTAGATCCAATAATGATCCACAGCAAATTCTGTAGCAATCAGCCTCAGCATGTAGGAGAAGGCTAAATTCAATATGGCGGAAAATCTAAGTAGGCGGAGCTTAGGGGTCTGATTGGCTTTTTTGTAGCTCTAGCTTAAGTGGACATGTGTGTCAAATTGCAAGTCAATCGGACAAACTGGCCGAGGGTTGCTGGAAGTCCGACCTGTAGGGGGCGCGAGAGACATTTTTTGACACACAAATATGCAAATTTTGGCAGCAGAGTTTCTACACCAGACCTAACAGGGGTGCAAAATTGGTAGAATAATAATAACCCCTACAATATCAATCGGGCCTTCGCAGGCCCGACGTTGTCGGTGTTATGATGTGGGGTGTTTCACGGAGCCAAATGCAGACTCAGACAGCAGAGTTCTATTTCAAAACCAAGGTAGTTTATTTCTCTCAGTCAAGGGAAAAGACAGGTAATGGCCAAAGTCAATAGGAGGCGTCTCCACGCCTCCGCACGGTTCCACACCGAAAAGTGGCTAATCCTACACAGCGACGGACGAAGCAGAGAGTAAAACTGTCAAACGTCAAATACGGAGGCGCGTCCTCGCGCTCCGCACGGATCCCAGCCGGGAGGTGGCAGGTCCGCGGCTGGCAGGCAGGCTGGATCATCTGCACACAGAAAAATAAAGGTGCCATCTGGAACCAAAAATGGTTCCTCGGAGTGATGCCATAGAAGAACCATTTTTGGTTCTTTAAAGAACCGTTTCCTTAAACGGTTCTTTAAAGAACCCACAAAGGTGCCTCGAAGAACCTTCAAAAATGGTTCTTTGAAGCACCATTTCTGGTTCTTTGAAGAACCTCCTGACAAAAAGGTTCTTTAAAGAACCATTTTCAAATAGTTCTTCCAAGGAATAAATGGTTCTTTAAAGAACTGATTTTACATTTAAACAGCATAACAATGGAATCAGGGTTCCTACTCTTTTGTAGACATATTCCAGGATCCTTTCTGTGATGATCTATAAAAATCATTTACATGCACGGAAATGATGGCAAATTGATTTTTGGATAAACCAAACACCTGTAGATGTACTGCACTTCACTTTATTGTCAGAAATCAGCTCTATACAATGTAATCCATGTGCTACATGCAGTGTCCTATCTAAGAAATGTTCGGCGCATTTGCCACTCTCTGCACAGCTACAGGTACCGTGTGTCCAGCTTCAGGATAAATGCCTCCAAAAATGAAAATGTTTTTTCCAGATGATAGAGGGCCAACACAACACCCACGGCCAATGAACAGTCTGTGTCTTCATTGTCCACCATCATTTTTTGTCCATCCACTGCTACAAAAACATCTGTGCCGTCACTCAGGGGCTTGCCATCGCTGCTGCTCAGGACAATTGGGTGTTGGGCTGAGTAGTTCCTAAAACAAAACATTTGAAATTTAAAGCTGTATTCTGTAATGTTTAAAGATCAAAGCTTTCTGATATGCTTAGTTGCACATAAAATGCTAGTTTGTTGATATTAGTTGTCATATTTATGAAATTGCACTTTATCCTAATTTTCTGAAAATATATTTCCCTTTTTTAAATAAACTAATTGAAGTTGCCCCCCACAAACACAAATGACTAACCTTATCTATTGCAAAGAGCTGTGATGCATTTTCTTTGAAGACCGATGGTAGGAGGAGTATGGCTGCATTCACCAACTGGCCTGCAAATGACAAATCATTTTTCAATAAATGTCACACCAATTTCCTCAGGAGTGTTGATTTGGATAACAGTATCTAGGTAAACATCAAGTCAACTTTTTAGAGCACTTCTACACAAAACACAGTATATGGGATATTCTAAAAGGCTTAAAGGGAAAATGGATTAATGAGGCAATTTATTGGTTTGAAATTATTTGTAAACTGGCTACTTATAAAACCATCTTGTTGTACACGTCGTTTCTCAACTCCAGTCTCACATCTTAAATTGCTCATCAGACTGTAAACAAACAAATAGCGCACTGAAAAGGAAGTCTGGGCCTGGATATCTGCCGGCTACACTGGAACCACAGAAATATAGCCCCTTTCCCCCGGGGGCATATGCGTTGTCAAACTAATAGCTAATTGTTCCCAAATTGCCCTCTGTCTTAAGTTCTGGTTCAGCGCCTGTCCATTTCAGGGTCTGAGGTCCACCCACCACAGTCTCACAAAATCCTGTGGGAAACACTGGACCACGTGTTATATATTAGATAAAACACTCACCAAGATTGGAACAGAGAAGCAGGGGAATTCTTTTAAGACCTCTGCAGTAGAGTGTTGTTGAATATCGTGTCTTCTGTACTCTCTGGAGGCATTGGCTAATGATGACCAAGTTGGGCCTCGTCTTTTGGATCTGTTTCCTCGTCTTTTGCATCTGTTTGCTAAGTAATAAATAATGACACAATTAGGACTGAGCTGGAGCATGAAGTATGAAGCATAAAATTCAGTTTGTCTCTATTACTCTTTTAGTCAATGAGAAAATACTTACATATCCAGATCCATAACTTTCCTTCAGAAAAGGGAAGTTGAGCAGGACAGACTTAAAGAGCTGCACATACTGAATGAGACGGATACCTGTACGTTTTCAAAAAGGAACAAAACACAAGGCGTTACACAAGATTGACATTCCAGATCAGCACAATAAACAGATACCGAACTCAAATGATCAGAGAGAGCAGTTAAAGGTCTGCAAATGTGTAGTTTGTCATCATGATGCATAGTTTTCACTATGGCATACAGACCTAAAACTTGATTAATAAGGAAACTTGTTTTACAGGCAGATAACATGTCATTACTGTACATTACGGCTGTCAAAATTGGCCAACAATTATGTGTGAATATTTGTTCTTGAAAAACACACAAGTTCAAACTATTCAAATATCTTTTGTTGTTCATTATGTCCATGACACCTTGTCCTAAATGGCAGCGAGTGGTGCTGCGCTGTGCACCGTTTAGAGCTGAACTTTTGTCGGACACCGTTTTATATTACTGTCACATGCTTTGAAAATGCCAGATAGCAAGTACTACTTAGACATTTTGTTTTTTGAGGTTACGTCTCCAGTCTGATCTGGAGCTCACAGTTGATAGGTATATGGTTTGCTTACATGATGTAACGCATCACACGTGTTGGTGTCTGTCGCCATCTTCTATTATGGCACAAACTTACATTGTGTCTTTGCTCAAATGGTCAAACAGAGCTGCATCCTTGTTGGTCAGTGCCGTGAAGACTGTTGGAGGAAACCGGACTTGGCAGTTGTTCATTGGTTGGGCTGCTAGGGCTCTCTGACTCACAGGGGCTTCACTTTCACCGCTAAAGGGGAGGAAAATCAGATTTTAATTTAAGCCAACAAGTTAAAAAACTACCAAAAACAAGACAAGTAAATCTTTAGAATTTTAACTGAAATTACATGGCTCCACTGTATAACGTAACTCACACGTTCAGCTGCGCTAAAGCAGACAGGAACTTCACTTGGTCTTTCATTTTTGGAATGATTCGCTCACTTTCTTTCAGTCATCTGGAGAAGTGTAGGCCCATATACTTCATTATCTATGGCAGAGAGAAACATTATTGGACCAAAATCATGTTTGAAGTCGGTATGTGTTGCCATGGCTCATGTCCATGTTTCGGAATTAACATTCTTGCCTTGCTTAACATTCTTGAATGAGGTCTTTACCATCACAACGACTCCATATGTTCACATTATTCATGAGTGACTGTATGACTATAGTGCTTAACCTATGACTGTATTGCACAAGACATTGAAAACGAACAGCTTATGCTCAAGTCTGGGTGAGCAGCATCCATCATTCATAACAGAGTTTTTCCTGACTTGTGCACAGTAAAGGCAACAGGTCTGTTCTATACAATCTATGCATTATAATTACTATAATTATATTAGTTATTTCTGGCCATTGTGATTAATTAATTAACAATAAACCCAATTTAAATGTATATCCACAAAAAACACAGTCCTCTGCCTACTCTCAATGCAGAGATACAGTTCCCATGGACATTAGCAGCACATGTGTTCATTTGAACTTTGCATTGACAGATACTGTGTGATAAAAGTATACTATTATCAAAAATTGTCGACAGCTATCTCTTTGCACTTGTTTGTACTACAGCACATCAACATGTTTATTTGCCTTCAAACTGACAAATCATAGACGATACAAGCACCAACATTTTAAGGTCAACTAACATTAAATCCATTATTTTTACCTGCTGGAACATAAGTGTCTGCTGTATAAGTTACATATCCTGTGCTCTCCTTGAGAAACAATCTTATTCAAACAGTGTCCTGCTTCATCCTCCACAGCTGGTTAAAAATCATACATTTAAGATCGTTTGTGTCACTACAATCAATAATGTGTATTTACACAACATTCAGGAATTGCTTTAAGGTCCACATAATTTATATAATCACAAAATGTGGCTCATAGTATACAGCTTCCTTCAGTTTTTACAGCTCACTGAGCTCTGCGCGGATCAGCACAGCTCTGTCTGACGGCAGCCACAACGCCGCTCCCTCTCCCTCGCTCGCCCACTCACTCACATCTCCGTTAGCCAAAACAGATTTCACAGGCAGAAGCATAGCAGCGTAGCTAAATTAACATTAAATATATTTCCGCGCGCTATCTAGGCGAACGAATTAGCGTTAGCTTCAGCCAACTAGCAGACTAACAAAGGTAATTAACTAACGGTCAAGTTACCGTTAGAAAACGAAATACATGCGAAATTAACTCATAACGGTTTCAACAACCTAAGGATTGTTGAAACTAAAAGTCTAACATTACCTTAGCTTATTCAGACACTCTGATAATAGATGGCTGTGACATGACAAAAAAAGAGCAATAATTTGCCTGTAATAACCAAGCTTCCAACTTACCTTACACGACCACTGTTAGTTACGGGCAACTGGTTTCAAAAGACGTTGGTGGTCAGTCAGACAGATGGACGACTGTCGCTTGGAAGTAGGCGGGGCGGACAGATATCTCATGATCGTGATTGGTGGTTTATGTTGTCATTCATGACTTTCCCCTTAGGATTTTCTGGAACACAGCTATTAATATGGGAAGAGGCTATTTAGGGCCGATTCACCGACATGTATTTATGTATGCAGGTATGTATATACATACACACTCACACACACACACACACACCAGATCATGCAAGATAGTTTTTTTTCTAATTTATCCCATCCCCCACGATTCAACAACTCAAACATGAATTAAGAACCATTTAATATCCCAAAGAACCACATGAAAAACATGTAGAACCATCCAATAGATAAAATGGTTCTTTAGTCGGGGATGGTTCTTCGTGGAACCACACTGCCTTTTAAAGAACCATTTAAGAACCTTTTTTTCTGTGTGTGTGTGTGACACCCGAGGCTCGACACAGGACGGCAGGCAAGTTGAAAAAACAAAGCGGATTGTTCGTAACGGATCGTCGGAGAGTGATCAAACGGGCTACTCACGGGTCGGAATACCAGGTAGGTAAACGGACGGACTGACAACTGGGATGAGAGTGACAGGAGTATTTATGTCAGCTGGAGGTGATCACAGGAGATGAGGCACAGCTGTGCCTATGGAGAGAGGCGGGTCTTGTAGGAGGACACTACTGAGGTAAATACAGCAGAGTTAGACATAAATCCTCACAGTCGGTTGCTCGGGCCCTAATTACCTTGTTGTTGAAATGTGCGATACAAAGAAACTTGCCTTGTTTGATCCGTCCACCACCAACACAAACTGGACTTCCTCGCTTGCTATACTCATTTAATATACTGCAGTACTTTCAATAACCGTTGCTCAATATCGGTGGCGGGCCGTGTATTTTATACCTTCAGTGCTGTCCTGAACAACCTCCTAATAACCTCATTATGACGCCAGCATGACGGGATGCTTCGTCATTAATGGACAATGCATGTAGTCAAAATCAATGTCATTAACACAATGACAAGAACAAACTCACAAGAACCAGTGTTGTGGAATATTTCTATGACTATTCGGGAGAAGAGAATGAAGGTTTTCAATCAATATCAAATAAACAGAGTCTTGATGAATGATCAAAATTGTAATGTCAATTTATTTGCTTGCAAGCAAAGAGAACAGATTCACAGACACGTATCGCAGAGTCTGATGAGAATGCCCCAAGAACGGTTCTCTGTACATTCTTATTTATACCCTTACAAACAGAAAGGAGACCGTGAGAAAGAGCAGAAGGAAAAAAGAAGAAGGGGGGCCATGTCTCGTTCATTTCCCCTGCAACACTGAAAACGCCTTATATGGTACAACAGGTGCCTCGATGCTTCTGCGATTTCTGTGTAACAGTTCATGGTCACAGCAGGCGCTTCCTGTCATGCTATTATGAAACATCTTACAGAGAGTTATGAAGAGAACATGTTAATACATATTTTATCATTACATATTTATCTGACAACAAATCAATCCAACAACACTGCGGCGCTAGAACACGTATTCCACCGCACACTGAAGAGTACGAGCCATTCAAATATTATTCACATCAGAGGGAACAATATTAACCGTATCATAAAAACACCACAGACAAATGAACACAGTAGTAACGCTACTGCAGATGTAAAACGCAAAAGCAGTTCACTTACCAAAGCTGCTGTTCACTTAAAGACAAAGTCCATCCTCCTTTCTTTATAACAAAGAGTTTAATCTCACGGTTGTTCAGTACATCCGTGTGTTTTAGTTCCAGTAAGAAATCCTTCTGGATTCATGGACGCCAGTAAAGACAGTGGAGCCTCCCCAGTTGTATTTCTTGAATACGTTTTAATGCGTTTGAGGCTGAAAATGTCCGCTCCACAGAGGCAGCAGATATTGGGATTGTCCCCGCCCAACATGCCAAAACGCTAAAAATGTAATTAATGTCACGTAAAAACTTCTTACGTATATTTAATTTTTAACTCTTACGACTACAAAGTTCTGCTAGCTAGTTTCACAACAGTCGGGCTAGCCCACTGACCAATCAAGCTGCACATTAATGCTGACGTACTTGTAGGCCAGCTAGCAGGCTCTGACACGTCAAAGAATACGCCCAACATGTCAAACTAAAGATCTGATTGGTTAAAGACGATAATAATCAACAATATCGTCCCCATTCACTTAAAGTGCACATGGCTGCAGGTGAGAGTCTGCAGGCCTCTGGCTCTGTTCTTACCTAGAACACACAGAGGTGAGATCTGATTGGATAAAAGCTCTACTTAAAACAAGCTGCACTGGAAGCAGAGCAACTGAGGAAGACAGTAGCTGTGCAATGAGAACATAAGATAATGGGGAAAATATTTTTATAAATTATCATACATGTCGTGTATTTAAGGAAAATAATAAAATTATAAAATAGATAACTTTGTGATTCTGTTTAGGCCAGCAGAGAAGGCCTTGCAGGCCCTGACGGCCCACCACTGGTCTATATACTATGCAACTTGTTCTGACCGAATGCAAAAGTTCCACACTCAACTTCTTTAGGATTTGCAGAAACGTAAAATGCCAACATATTTTCCTGGTGACTGAGTTCACCTTAACTAGGACATTTTACATCATTTTTGTAGGTCGGCATTTTCCGCAGCACTTTGCTAACCTTCACATTGAATTAAGATTCGTTAGTGCTTCAGTGCCCACTGTAGAGATGGAGCTACATGCATCTCTGCTGACTTTGGATAGTGACCAGCCACAGCGTCCTCTCAGCATCCACCACTGTCACAGGAAGAGGAATGGATTCAGACAAACAAACAGACGCTGGGCTGCAGTGTGGAGGCAGTTCTTAAAGTACACTATTTTAGCTGAGTTGCACTGGCGGCAGGTTTAGTTCAAGAAACACTGTAAATTGAGTTGCTCATTTCAATACAGTTCCCAGTATTTGTTCCAGTAAAAAGCTGCATCATGGGGTGCTGCCCAGAAACAAATGGGTTACTATAAGCAGTTCACTCAAGAGTGAAATTAGTAAAACACTGGAGGTGCCTCTAATGCAAAGTGTGAATAGAATGACCCTGAGGCTGCCGTTACTCAGCAGCCAGCACACGGTGCCTTTCCTCCCGTGTTGGGAGGAAAGTGAGGCGCTGCATGAATATGCTCTCCATAAGGAGCTCTGGTGAATACAGGATGCGATTATAATACTACACATGGGCTCACCATCAAGGGTGCGCAGAATAAAGACACAAATGAGTTTGCAGGCTTTTGACTGTTTTATAAGAAACTATTTTGCTATTTAAAGTTCAATGGACCACAAAACATAGAGCACTTTGTTTCCCTTCAAACTAAAACGGAGGCAGTGTTTCAAGAGATATATGGACGTATATTCCATCAGAACATCGGAGTCATGTCAGGCTCACCAGTTGATCCTTTTAACAGGAACAACACTGTTTTGTTGTTGGTTTTTGTTCGTTCTAAATCTACTGCCAATGAAAATAAACGTCTGTAGATGTTTCACATTAAAAGCCTATTGACAAAGGGAGGGATCCTTACAAGCCCTGGCAGGCTGTTTGAGGGAAATATCAGTTTAGGATTTGAGTTCCAGCAGTTTAACAGCTGACACGATTCAATCTCATTTGTGAACTGAAACAGCAACAACAGCAGAACGGTGAGTACGACATGTTGTACTGATAGAATTACTGCTGTGGAAATGTACAACATCATACTAAATGAATCTGTAAACCCTGATATATGTTTAGATGGCTTTACTCCCATCGACCTTGACAAACTGACTTCAACAATTTTTACATCTAAACCTTCCACCTGTCTCTTAGACCAGTGGTTCTCAACTGGTCTGGCTGCGGGACCCACCATCACCCCTTAATGACAAGCCGGGACCCACCACCCAAATTATATATGTATATATATCTACATTCAAGACGTCTAGTAGTAGTAACGTCTCTGTGTAGTAAACAACTGTCAAATCAAATAAAGAAAGCGCACATCAATTATATTTTAACAAATATTATTCTCATTTTTCAAATTTAACTGGATGGATTAGAAATACATGAATACATGTTCTTCTCATTTCAAGTAAAATAACAGCTGGATTAAAAAATTAATTACAAAATGAAATTCAATTTAGAAAAAAATTATTTTCACTGAATTACGCTGCAGCTTTAAACTCAGTCCATTCAGGGTGAAGTGAAAAATCCACAATATTAGATTTTTCTCATCTTCCAAAAAGAGAAATTAGTGTTTGAAGAATTCACTTATATGAGTCTGTCCAGTCAGAGTCTAATGACTCTGGTCTCTCTGGACATTTCTCTCTTTTGGAGATCGTCCTATGATTTGACTTTCACAACCCACACTTCAACAGTCCTGCTCTGCTCTCTGTATCCTCGTCTCTCCCCTGTGTGTCACGGTGTGTGTACATCTCACTCAAGTCAGGAAACTTGTCAGAATACTCATATTTGATTGGCTGAGCTTCATCACGTGATGTGATTCACAACGCATTGGTCGCACAACGCAGTGTTTTTCCTGCACCACTGAACAAGTGCCGTACATGCTGGAATAATTCCCCTGCATAAAAAAATGCCCTTCAAAATAAAATCACAACTTTTTATTTATTTTTTATTTTATTTTATAATGTTTTTTAGTCAGGCAAAGGCCCGCGACCCACTTAAAACAGGTCCGCGACCCACTTTTGAGTGTTCAGTTGAGAATCACTGTCTTAGACCCTATACCAACTAGGCTGCTTAAAGAAGTGCAACCATTAATTAGCACAACTTTATTAGATATGATCAACCTGTCTTTAGTAACAGGTCATGTACCACAGTCCTTCAAAGTAGCTGTGATTAAACCTCTTCTTAAGAAGCCCACTCTCGATCCAGAGGTATTGGCCAACTATAGACCGATCTCTAACCTTCCCTTCCTCTCTAAGATCCTTGAGAAAGCAGTTGCAAATCAGTTGTGTGACTTTCTGTGTAACAATAGTTTATTTGAGGATTTTCAGTCAGGATTTAGAAAGCATCATAGCACAGAGACAGCTCTGGTAAAAATAATGAATGACCTTCTAATCGCATCAGGCAAAGGACTCGTCTCTGTTCTTGTCCTGTTAGACCTTAGTGCTGCGTTCGACACTATAGACCACGACATCCTGTTGCAGAGACTGGAACATTATATTGGCATCAAAGGAACCGCACTGAACTGGTTTGGATCCTATTTATCGGATCGATCTCAGTTTGTTTATGTAAACGATGAAGCCTCGATGAAGACCGTCAGTTATGGAGTTCCACAAGGTTCTGTGCTTGGACCAATCACCTTATATATGCTTCCTTTAGGCAATATTATCAGAAAACACTATAAACTTTCATTGTTATGCAGATGATACTCAATTATATATATCGATCAAACCAGATGAAACCAACCAGCTTGCTAAACTGCAAGCGTGTCTTAAGGACATAAAAACCTGGATGACCTGCAACTTCCTGATGTTAAACTCAGACAAAACTGAAGTTATTCTACTAGGCCCAGAACACCTCCGAAATCAGTTATCTAATGATATAGTTTCTCTAGATGGCATTGCGCTGGCATCCAGCAGCACCGTCAAGAATCTTGGAGTTACCTTTGATCAGGATTTGTCTTTCAACTCTCAGATAAAACTTATTTATAGGACTGCCTTTTTTCACCTACGTAATATTAAAAAAATCAGGCACATCCTGTCTCAAAGCGATGCAGAGAAATTAGTTCATGCATTTGTTACCTCTAGATTAGATTACTGCAATTCCTTATTTTCAGGCTGCTCTAATAAGTCTCTTAAATCTCTCCAGCTGATCCAGAATGCTGCAGCTCGTGTACTAACAAGAACTAAGAGGAGAGATCATAGTACTCCTGTATTAGCTTCTCTGCACTGGCTCCCTGTAAAATCTAGAATATAATTTAAAATCCTTTTACTTACCTACAAAGCCCGAATTGGTCAGGCTCCATCATATCTTAAAGAGCTTATAGTACCATACTGCCCTACTAGAACGCTGCGATCCAGTGATTCAGGGTTACTTGTGGTTCCTAGAGTCTTAAAAAGTCGGATGGGAGCCAGAGGCTTCAGTTATCAAGCTCCTCTTCTGTGGAACCAGCTTCCCGTTTCAGTCCGGGGGGCAGACACACTCACCACATTTAAGAGTAGGCTTAAGACTTTCCTCTTTGATAGTGCTTATAGTTAGGGCTGGCTCTGGCTTGCCTTGGACCGGCCCATGGACAAACTGGTACAGGCAAAAACTACAGGGGGACTTCCTTAGGATACACTGAGCACCTCTCTCCTCTTCTTCACCTCTGTCTGTATGCATTGATGTCCCATTAATGCTCATTACTAACTTTACTTCTTCCCCGGAGTATTTGTGCTTTCTCGCCTCACAGGTTCCCATGACCGCAGTTTTATCTGGACACTGGTTCTTCAACCATCCATGGCCCTGCTGACACCTACTACTATCCTTATGATTAACATTATTAATCCTATTACCGATACCATTAATGCACAGTACTGATTTTGTCTCTTCCCCGGAGTCCTTGTGCTTCCTCTCCTCACAAGTTTCCATGGAGCTTGGTTTCATCTGGACCCTGGTCCTTCCTCCTACCATGGCCCTGCTGACTCCAACTGCTAATATCACTTTTATTATTACTCACATTACTATTTCATACTACCGATACCATTAATGCACATTATTGACCTGCTTCTTCACCAGAGTGTCTGTGCTTTCTCGCCTCACAGGTTCCTGTGTATCCGGGTTTACCTGGACCAGGTCTTGCCTCCTGCCGTGGTTGTGTCATACATTGAATGTGCTGTAATTACATTGAATGTGTTGTAATTCACTATCCTGTTCTACACATGACATCATTGCACTTCTGTCCATCCTGGGAGAGGGATCCCTCCTCTATTGCTCTCCCACAGGTTTCTTCCTCTTTCCTCCCCGTTAAAGGGATTTTTTGGGGAGTTTTTCCTGTTCTGATGTGAGGGTCCCGGGACACGAGGATGTCAAATGTGTACATATTGTAAAGCCCCCTGAGGCAAATTTGTAATTTGTGATTTTGGGCTGTACAAAAATTAATTGAATTGAATCAATACAACAGCTGGACACGTAGGAAATGTTTAACTTCTATCAACAGCCAGTTCAAACAGGCACAGCTCAGGAGACTTCTTACCATAAAGTCTGTCTGTGTGGGCTCCGCATATCTGAAGAACCGTCCTTTCAAGCTACTTCACACCTGGTGGGTGCGTCACTGCAGAGCTGGGACGTGCTGTCTCACGCCACCCGTTCAGTATTAATAAACTGTGAATAAGCATGCGACCAGCGCTCTGTGCAGGGGCGGAGCTTCAGGGCTCTGCAGACGCGTCTCATGAATACAGTTCAGTGTGCTGCTGGATATGTTAACGTTACAACCAAACTCTTCAAAGCGGTTCTGCAAGCAGCACTTCCAGTGGCACAGTCATTCAGTCCGCTCCCAACGGCCACACACGTTCTCGCGAGAACAGTAGAACGGGGGTCAATGGACACCTGTTTAGCATCTCTTTAGGAAGTATCGAGGTTCATTTACAGAGTCTTTGTGCTGGTAGAAACTCCAAACAGCAGAGTGGTGATTGTGACGTGTCTGTTTGAGCACTGCTGGAATTGGTGCTGTGAAGATGAAGCTGAATGTATGAAGACAAACAGGGGAACATGGTTACTTCTTAAGTTTAGTGAAATTATAAAGTAGTCCTTTCATGAACAGCCCATATAAAATGCACCTAAACAAATAAAGTCCTGGTCCCATTTGTCTCAAAGACATTTCAATCTGTCTGCTCTGCTGTTCTCTTGTGTGGAGTGAAGATACTGTCAATGAGGTCAGTACTTCCAGCAGAGCTCAGACATTACGTGGAAATGGAGTTACGTACCTTTAATGCTTTTAATGAGAAATATCACTGCAGGAAGCGTCAAGTCTGAGAGTGAAAAAGGATGGAAAGTAGATATGATTAAAAGTAATTAGTGAATGAAGACAGCGTTCATGACAAAAATATCAACCTAGCAGCAGAGCGCTATATGACGTGGCTCTGTTCATGCTTAGGAAATGCATATTAAATTGGATTAATAAAGGAAAAGTACTGTGGATGTATTTGAAACTGACACAAATAGAACCTCAGAACAGCAATGGTCCGTGATGACATCATTCTGTTGCTGTACTGATGAATTTAGCAGATTGTAAAAGCAGGGGTCTTCTTACCAAAATATGACCAAATATATACTGAGCAGTGGTGGCTGGTCAATATAGGGCCATGGGGCATGGCCCCATCATGAGCCACACAAAAAAGGAAAATAATAATAATAATTATAATAATCATAAATTATACAAATTGTCAATATTTGTGTTTTTGAACTATGGAATGTACCCAGTAATGTGTGTAAAATATGATATCTGCGCAAAATATATGCTTTTCCTGCTCGTCCTCTCCGCCTGTGTGCTCGTCTGCTCGTGCTCTCTGTCTGTGTGCACGACACTCTGAGACGCGCAGCTCGGGGGGCCTAATCGTTTTGGACCAAAAGAGGCGGGTCTATGAAGCAGTTTAGCCAATTGCTGATTCAAGATATAAATGAGTGACATACAATTTAGCCAATCAGCGCCCTCAAATAGATTCAGCTTGGGGCCAGAACGATCAGGCCCCCCTCGCTGCGCGTTCTCGTCAGGAGAACACTACTACTCGAGCACTACTCCTCCAAGACCCGTTTGAGAGGAGAACTTTGGCAGAGATTCTGCAGCCAAAGAGCTGATATCAGATCAGCCTGACCTCACAATCAGACAGCAGACGAGCAGGAAAGGGAAGCAGTACATGCAAAGCTTCTGTACTAGCTGAACACCAGACAGGTTTGGCTAGCTGGATGATGTCATGCTAATAATTTATTTAGCTTTTTAAAACAACGGGGACAGAGCCAGCACGGACAGTTACGGGAGTGAGGGATGAGGAGATAAGGAAACATGAGAACACCAGGGTAGGGAGTGAGGGATGAGGAGGTAAGGAAACATGAGAACACCAGGGTAGGGAGTGAGGGATGAGGAGGTAAGGAGACATGAGAACACCAGGGTAGGGAGTGAGGGATGAGGAGGTAAGGAGACATGAGAACACCAGGGTAGGGAGTGAGGGATGAGGAGGTAAGGAAACATGAGAACACCAGGACACACATGAGAACTCTGTCAAGCTACATATTAGACAAAGTGAACATCTTTTCTTGTACATAGTTGTCCTCAGTCTCATCTGCTTAACTTGGTCATGGAGGCATCAACATGTAATAGAGATGTTAAATTAACAGTGAAAACTCATCATAGCTTAATTTAACATCAGTATTCATAATTACACTTCATGTTTACTTCTCCTGATCTTTACCTCCTATAACAAGTTCCATAGGGGCATCTCAATAAATGAACATGTTATATTATATTATATAAGTGTTATTTACTGCTGTTTTTCGTGTTAGAATAAATGTTAAATATTTAACTGCCAAGTAATAATGCGTGTTTGATACTTACATTTTTTTGCATGAAATCATTCTGGGATGTTTGCTGAAATTGATAGGATGGCCCTACCTAGAACATGTTCCACCAGCCGCCACTGATACTGAGTGTGTTTCAAATAAAAGCCTGTTTAACTCCTCACTATCTGCAGTATTGTTGGTATTAGTAAAAGCCTTTCAACAACTTAAAGTGGAACTACTTTGTCTCCCACTAGAGATCTGTTGATGTTAAGGACCTCTAACCTCAGAGGTTAGGACTGGCCTCTCTCTGACCACCGCCGCAAACCCCTCCATCCATTAAATAAAGCATAACTGAGTCTCAATAAAGAAATCAGTTGTAGCCGGAGTCAGTTGATGTCAAGGGGCCTCAGACGGAGAGGAATACCAAGTGATCAACAAAACTTTACACGACAGCAAACGTAAGACGGGTTGAGGAAGAACAGCATGACAAACCAACAGGCCTCTGTTTGTGAAGAGCATGTGCACACACACACACACACACACATACTGGACCAAGAAGCCGTATGAGCATTTTACACCATACTGAGTAATATGTAAAATGTTTTCGTGACTGTCTCATGAGACAAAGATGTAAATTAATAATTTATGAGATTAAAACTTGTTGATCAACTGCAGTGAGGCAGTCAAATACAACAGCACTCAGCATCTGATACCAGCGCACAAGGCACCTTTGGCTGCTTCCAACTAACTTCAATATAAACTCATCATCCTCATTACTGGATGCTAAGAGCAACCAACGTAGTATTTAAAGACACACATCCACAAGCGGATGTGAGGGGTGGTAGCAAGGGTCACACAAACACAGAACTGTTACTTTAGGGGACCGGCGTTGGTGTCCCTTGTGACATGTTGAGTTCAGAACCTCTCAGAACTGGGGAGTGCCGCACGTCTCCTGCTGCTGCGTGCCAAAAAATTCAGCTGGGTCCGGTTTATAATCAAAAAAGTATTTAATAATTAACAGAGGCTAAGACAGTTACACACTGAATTACTCTATCGATAGAAATATGTTCCGTGGAGCAGAGTCCACACACGTTTCACCCAACAGGCCAGATCCAGTCTCTGATGGCATTGACACAGTCCAGGAGCCTAGTTAATGTGAAGGCGTCGTTGGGTTTGAATGACAGATGGAGTTGGATATCATCTGCATATATATGATAGGCAACATTATAACTTTTTATAAATCGGTCCCAAAGGTAATAAATATAGGGAAAATAACAGAGGCCCCAGAACTGAGCCCTGCGGTACGCCGCCACAGGACAGTGGAGAGGTAACAGACACGAAATCACCCACAGAGACATTAAAACTTCTGTCAGCGAGGTAAGATGTAAACCAGTCTAACGCTATGCCAGATATGCTCACCCAATCACGTAGCCTCTTAATCAGGATGTTATGCTCTACAGTGTCAAATGCAGAACTGAGGTCCAGAAGAACTAACACAGAGCAGTCACCTCCATCAGCAAACATGAGAATGTAATTTGAAACCCTCAGGAGAGCGGTTTCAGTAGAGTGTTGCTTACGAAACCCAGACTGGAATTCGTCGTACATGTTGTGCCTCTCCAGTGCAGCAGTAAGTTGTTTGGCCACCACTTTCTCTACAATTTTGGACAGGAAAGGCAGTTTTGATATGGGCCTGTAGTTCATGGGCAAAGCTGGATCTAAGTTTGGTTTCTTTAATATGGGCTGGATAGTGGCATGTTTGAAATAGGAAGGGACAATTCCTGTAGACAATGAGGAATTGACAATAGATGTTACTGCAGGGCCAATAATTAGCAGAACTTTCTTAAATAGAGAGGTTGGTATTATATCCAGAGGGCAAGACGATGGCTTTGTTTTGTTGATTAAGTCCATCAGGTCTTGAAGGCTGATAGGCTGGAAAGAGTCCAGAACAGCAGGAGATTGCGAGGAGCTACATGTCGATGAACAGATCCCAGGCTGAATGCCAGACCTAACAGCTGTTACCTTATCATTAAAATAGGTAAGGAACTTGTTGCAATCGTCAACAGAACAGCATGGTAATGTAGAGACAGCCGGTGAAACAATTCTCTTAATTGTGTCAAACAGAATCTTTGGATTTCTCTTTGAGGAAGAGATTAGGTTGGCAAAATAAGCAGTTCTAGCTTCCTTTACTCCAGTATTAAAAGAAACTCTGAGGTCCTTGAGATATGAGCGATGCACTTCTAGCCCAGTGGCTTTCCAGAGCCGCTCTGTCCTGCAACACTTCCGTCTCAGGCTGCAGACAGCGTCTGTCATCCACGGAGAAATGTTGTAGGCAGCCCTGGTCCTTTCCTTAAGAGGTGCCACTTTATCCAGCAATGAGGTGCAATGTTCATTAAAAGACTGTGTCAAGAGTTCAACATCATTAAGATTTGTGTTAATATCACAGCAGAAGTGCATAGAGAACTGATCAGCTGTACGCTGAGTAATAATGCGGGAGTGGAATGTTTGTTTCAGACACAAGGGGTCAGTATTTACAGAAAGATCAAAGAAAATACATTGATGGTCATGATCAGTAGGTCCTCACAATGGGTATTATCAATATCAAGACCCAGAGAGAACACAAGGTCCAAGGTGTGACCACCCCTGTGAGTGGCGCCAGAAACATGCGTGAAATTAAAGGATTCAGTAATATTGAGAAACTCAGTGGCTATACAGTCTGTGGTATCATTGATATGCAGATTAAAATCACCAACCAGAAGCACTTTGTCTAGCTTGATAATAGAGGTCAGAAAGTCTGTGAACTCTGATAAAAACTGACCTGCAGGACCTGGAGGTCGGTAAATTAAAAAACCGTAAAACGGCTTTAGCCGGCCCACTTTAGTGAGCTGCAGCTCAAAAGAAGCATAGGATTCTGTGCTCCCCAATTGGCAGGAAAACTGATTCTTCCAGACCACGGCGAGGCCTCCACCGCGGCCTGTCAGACGCGGTGTCCCAACATAAGAACAGTCCACAGGGCAGAGTTCATTGAAATGGATGCATTCCATATTCCGTTGCCAGGTCTCGGTCAGAAATAAAAAAGCCAAATTATGACTTTTGAACAAGTCATTTAAAATGTGAGCCTTGTTTGTTACAGAGCGTGCATTAATCAGACACATTTTGATTGGGGAAGACACTGTGTCGTCATCAGCACAGGAAGCTTTGGGTATGTGCAATATGACGGATCACTCGTGCAACACCTCGAACCCGATCATAACTAGGACGTGAGCACGAGTCTGTGATTCTCACGGGAATGTTCATGGGTCGTGGGTCGACCCTCCATGCCGCCAGGGGGAGCTAGTGTTGCTTATAGGGGATGAATGCGGCTGATGAATGAACGTAGAGGAGTGACAGAGGACAGGGGATCAAGGATCATGTGTGCCAGGTGTAAACAGTCAATTATGTGGATAGGAGTGAACAGTGTACTGAATATTGGCTGTTAGTACTTCAGCACCAGCTTTGTTCAAGTGTAAACCGTCTCTTGCGTAGAGGCTGGGACGATTTCAAAAAATGTTAAAGGTATTGATTAAACCCACATTGTGAGCCCTACAAGCGGCCTGGAGCCAGGTGTTGAGTGTGCGGATCCTGCTAAAATGAACGCGGCCAAGAGTCGGAATGGGGCCAGATAGAAACACTTCCTTTGCTGATTTTCCAAGAAACTCCTAGAAGATAGTTAAAGTCCTTTTTTGTCAGTTCAGAGTGTTGTCTGGCTGTGTCATTAGTTCGAACGTGCACGATGAGTCTGTTTACTGAAGAGGGGAGCTTTGGCAGAAGTGATTGGAGATTCTCCAGAATGTCTGGAACAGTCGAACCGGGAAAGCAGCAAGTGTCCGCGTTAAAAAAGCGAACGCCTCTAACCACGGAGTCACCAACAATGAGGGTTGCAGGAGGGAAGAGTGGGCAAATGATGGTAACTGAGGGCCGAGGTGAAGGGGCAACGAACGTTGTATTTGTGGCCCGGTCTGCGGTGCTTCAGTCCGGGCAGTTGTTGGCTTGGACCAGGAAGTGGGGCTTGACCCACTGGGTGCCTTCTCTGCCAACAAACAATGGACACCACCGGACTGTCGCAAAACTGCCTCTTTTAGAAGTTGTATCCTGGAGGAAGAGGATGAGGACTGGAACTGCATGTCAATCAAAGCAGGTGGGCCACAGGCAGCGTCAGCGTCTCCAGCAGCCACAGGTGAGGATGGTACTGCAGAATCAGACATCGAAGCAAAGTCACCTGCATGCCGGAACGTGTCCGCCGGGTGCACCGGAGCCACGTCACCAAGAGGTCCGAAGCGGTTTGAGGGGACCAGAGTAGGGTGAAGATCATTCCAGTCTGGGTGTTTCTCACCACCACGGACCACTTCAGCCCAGCTTCTCCTAGATGGCGTAGAACTGTGCCCCGGCTCCTGAAATCCGGCTCCCCCGTCCACCCACTTGGTATCAAGTTGGAGAGGTAAGGGCTCCAGCGTGTTGGCACCAGTCACCGATATCACAGCCGTATTCGTCGCACCGGGGCCGGGAGGAATCACATCAAGTCCGGGTTCCTCCGACTGGGTGTATTCAGCGGCAGCGGTGCACAGAGAGCCAACCCCAGACCAAGGGAGCGTGGTTGCAGTGTCGGAGATTGCGGCATGTGACCCGATCTCTGAGACACCGAGAGCAGATGACTGGATGTGGGAAATGTGTTTTGCCTGAGTTGATGCCACCGACATAAGATCCACAAGGAGCTTGTTCTTGTTTTGTAGCTCAGATTTCAGGCTACGAATGGAATCCTCCAGACGTGAGTAAGTCATTTTGCAGTCCTTACATACAGCCATGTTCTGCTGCTCTGCTCTGCTCACTGCTGAATGCACAGGTGAACCACGTGTTACGTTAAACGCAACAGTTTCACAATGCTAAGAATCCTCAAAATACTACACAAAATTCTGCCATAGATGAGATCCTGTCATGTCTACTTAGTGTGACCAGAAGGACAATCCTAAAACACATGGGAGGTGATGAAGTAATGTTTTGACTGTTTCGTTATTGTTAAGTAATATTTATTATCCAACTGAAAATGGGTCTTTGGACACTACTAATTTTTCAGCAGTTTCATTGTCAGTATATGTTAAAGCAGAGGTCTTCAACAGGGGGTCCGCGAAATGTTTTGGTTGATTTGACAATTTAAAAAAAAGAAAAAAAAAGAAAAGAAATGTTTGTCTCTAAACATGAACCTGTTCATTATTGTAATAGTTCAGTATTGTATACAAGATAACAGGTATGTTTTTGCATGGTAGTGGCACTAATAGGCCATCACTCATTTTTAGTTTCCACATTTATGTTTAAAATAAAAACATAAATTTGAATAGCTTGTATGCATGATTATCATGCAATTTACAGACAATGTTGATGTTGGCATTGATATCAGCTGTTTGTAAAAGGCAGCTTGAATATATGAACCTGTGTATTATTTGAATAGCTTAGTATTGAATGCACAATGAAGATGTATGTTTATACGTGGCACTAGGCCCAGTTTAATATAAAACAATTTTATACAACATTTAACCCATCCCCAATAAGCTAGGGATGGGTTAAATGCAGAGGAACAATTTCGTATATGTGTAAATGTATATGACAATAAACTTAAAACTTAAACTTAACAATATATATATAGTCGGGGGTCCCTGCTCCATCTCTCTATCAGTTTGGGGGTCCTTGGCCTGAAAAACGTTGAAGACCCCTGTGTTAAAGCAAAGTGTTAACAGACCCAACTTTTGACACCAAGGGTACATCCCAAGTCTCTTAATTGTCATTTCCTCGGTCCTCGCTTGAACCAGAAGTTGTTCTGCTCCTCCATATTGACGCCCGTCCCAAAGCTCTTATTTAGATCAGAGGATCGGTGGGATCTCGGAGGAGCCATGAGCGAGGACCCACGAGAACAGCCTTCCAGGAAGTGTTTTAACGGCCGACACGCCCCCTCATTGGTCATCAGTTATGTGATTGGACGCTGCAGCCGATCGGACTGATCAGATTATTCTCAATATCTCTGGAGTTTCATACCAGAGTGAAGACAGATCAGATTAAACTCAAGCTTTATATTTGATTCGTTTTCTGATTCAACATCTGGTATAAATAAATGTTCATTGTAGTCTGAACAATAAAAGGACCACAAACAACTTTCTTCATTTATTAGAAAGATTTGTGTTTTTCCCTCAATAACTTTAACTATGGATATAAATAAAGTCAGAGAGAGCTGCAGAGACGAAAGACTTTTTACATCATGTCATTCAGTCACGTGAGGCTGATCATTCCTAAGTGTCTGGTTTGATGAGTTGTCATTTTGAATTTCCCCTGAAACATGGAGCCTTATAAATGAATTCCAGTGTTCAAGAGAAACCATAATCATATTCTGGGTTATTTAATGATTCACAATCTCAAAACATACAGATGCAAATAAGTCATAAATAAGACAAACGCATTCTGTCGGTAGAAATCGGTCCTGCGCTCATAAACAGGACACAGAACACAGTATAAATACTCAATGCAGTTTGTTAAACAGGTAACGGGCTTCAGAGAGAAAACATCTCTACTCTGGCAGTTATGATTACGGTGTCTTTATTGGTATTAGTACAATGCATGTGTGCAGACGCAAACTCCCTTAAAGTGTCTCCAGCTGTTAAAGCCGACTGACAGCGGATCCAGCTGTGATCAGAAACAGATGTTGCTTCACGTGACGCTTCAGAGGAAAGGAAGTCTCATTTTTTTTAAAACATATCTCCTGTTTCCTCTCCTCGCTGGGTTTCCTTGCGTGTCTCCATGACCTCTAGAAATCCTCAGATAGTAAATCATTTGGCTTTGAGTTTGAAATGGTAATTACACTCTATTACAACTAAAAGTTCATTTTCGTAATTCAGTCATCATTTGTAGTTGTCATGATAATATGGTAACAAGATTAAAAAAAGCCAAAGATTTGGGAATTACAGGTATTGGTTCTAAATATTAATATGGACCCAATATGCAACTAACCTGTGGAAGACATACCCAAACCTGATACACGTTTTAATTTCCCAAAGACCCGAACACAGAAAACTGCAATGCAAGCAGCAGCACGATGTTCCACCAAGGTGATTATTACTTTAAAAATGTGGTTGTTTTATATGATCTGCATTCTCCAAAGACTGTATTCACATTCAGTTGCACTCCTATCGGGTGCTGGATATATTTAAATGCAGGCTAGGGATGCACGATACCTACCGATACAGCAGTGGCGGGCCGTGCATTGTATACCTGGGCCTTCACTGCTGTCCTCCAGCTGAAACACCTCATTATGATGCCACAGCTACGGTTATTATTTGTTTCGTGTAAAAATGAAGCTCAACAACTATAAATACACTAACTGCAGAGTGCAGACACATGAATACGCCGAGAGTGTGTCGCCTCTCTTCTCTGACTGCAGCGCGAGGCTTCTGTGAGAGTAGCCGCCTGTGAGTGCTTTGGTGCGGCTCACGGCAGCACCCGCTGCTCGTTCACGACGGTGTAGAACGTACGTGCTGTCACGTCAGAGTCACAACACCAGAAAACTCTCCAACACCAGAACAAGTCACTAGATTTGTCACTAGTAGCTTTTGACAAAAAAAGTCTCCATGAGGGTTTGGAAAGTCACCAGATTTAGCGAGAAAGTCGCCAAGTTGCCAACACTGGCACCAGCTAAATATGTCCCCAGAGCAACATTGGACATAACAATGGTTCCTATCACATATAAAACCAAACAAAAATCCATCTTCATTAAAACAAGTTGTACTAATAATATATAAACAAGCATATTAAAGCTACTGCAGATGAAAAAACAAAAGCATTTAACTTACCAGAGCTGCTGTTCACTATTTAAAGACAAAGTCCATCCTCCTTTCTTTATAACAAAGAGTTTAATCTCACAGTTGTTCAGTACATCCGTGCGTTTTAGTTCTAGTAAGAAGTCCTTCTGGATTCATGGACGCCAGTGAAGACAGTGGAGCCTCCCGTTGTATTTCTTGAATACGTTTTAATGCGTTTGAGGGCTGAAAATGTCCACTCCACAGAGGCAGCAGAGCAATACAGAGTAGCGATATGAGTACTTCATAATAACATTTCTAGCATGACTTTGAAAGCATGATTAGCCTAACAACAGTTCATATGAAATTTTACGAAAAGTTACTTTTCAATTTTTGTGCATTTTCCCACCAAAGTCAGCAACACTCAATGTCAATTTCTGCTCTTTTCAAAATCAAAATGAGTTTATTATAGTTAGGTTTAGGCAAAGTTCCTAGATGTCAGCAAAATGCAGCAGAGGTCTGGTTATGTAACTAAAATAAATCTGGATCTTTGGTGTACAGAGAAAAGAACGGGTCATGGTCCACTTTATGGTCCACTTTTTAAGCAAAAAGGGGTCTAATCTCTGTGAGGCGCAGTAAAGCTCTACAGCAATAAAAGCCAAGCACATACGGAATTAAAAGAATATTGACGACCAATTTAAAAAGCAAACTAGAAGGTAAACACCTTCAGTTCTACAATAAACTGTTAAAAAAAGAACTTCATAGTTTAATTTGAATTCGACCATCAGAGTGGTGTATAGGATAAAGAGTAGAAGCAGTAGAGAACAGCCTGCATAGTGAAACAGAACAAAAGCCAGTGCAGACCACAGCGGTGTTTAAGGACGTGCATGGGAACAATGACGTGATTGCGTTGCAAGGCTCCCTGAGCTCTCTGCCTGATTTGCAGCATTAAAAGCCAAATGATTATTTAGGGAGAATAAAGCTACTATTAAAGATAACTGACTCTGTGAGAAAGGCAAAGAGGGCTAAGGTTCCTCTAACACAGTGATTCTTAACCATAGGGCCGCGGCCCATGATAGGGCCGCGGCCCATGATTAGGCCGCGAGCGCCACCTAGAGGGCCGCGAAAAACTTTCAGTTTTGCACCTGTGGGCCGCGAGGGCCGCGGGACCGCATAGGTTATCAATTGAAGACACCAGAGATATTACTGTTATCCATGAGACGCTCAGTTACAATATAGCTTCCCACCACCTGGTGGTGGTAATGCGTCAGTCAGTTGTTTAACAAGCTGCAATAAGCAGAAGAAGACACTCAGCTAGCCGCTAGCCTGTAGCGAAAGTTATGGATAAGTTATTAAAAAGAAAAAATGAAGACGACAGTGGTGCCATACCCCCCAAAAGTCTAAATGTGTGTGCAAGTACAACCCTGACTTTCTTAAGTATGGCTTTGTGAACGGAGGCAACGAGGCAGAGCCGAGGGCTCAGTGTGTGGAATGTGGGCTAATGCTATCAAACGAAGCACTGGAGCCTTCAAAAATAAAGCGACCCCAAGCGACGAAACATCCAACGCTCGTGGGAAAGTCTGTTGGGCTTCTTGTTGTGTATGCAGGTTTACATACACATGATAATAAATGTCTTTGTGATCATCACATTGTATCATCTCATTTATTTAACAAGGGTTTTGCCTGTTCAACACCGGCATCCTCGATCCCCTCCCCTTCTGTTCCTACGGCTTGTTTGCGCAAATACGTCACAAAACATGTCCGTGTTTGGTATCCCAGCATGCCCAAAATCCTCATCTTTGCAAAGAAATCATCGATTTTCTTTCATTTCTTATGGTTTCTCCACAAAAGGAGCCCACACACACACTGTCCAAAGTCGCCATAACCGCTGCAAGTCGTATCTTGCAGCATTTCGACGGAAACAGACACATTACAGACCCGACAACGTGCTAGCGGATGTTACCATGGAGCTACTGCCTTCAGAAAACGCTAGTACTTATAGTACAAACCGTATCCTCCTCTTCCATAAGCCGTCAACCAACGTTTGCGTAACTGAGCTATTCTCATTCTCGTTCATACGCTCGGTCGCAGCCATTAAGCACAGCAAGTCCGCTACTCACACACCATGTCTTCGACCATATATACATAGTTTTTGCAATTTGCAAAGGCTAATAATGAAAGGAAAATAATATAATATCAAAATATAAAGGGAGAAACACCTTTAGTGTGTCAGAATATCATGTGGTTACCATGTGTCCATTTGGGTCTCCAAATGTCCTTTTAGAGCTCCGCCTGGATCTCTTCATGGAAGAAACACTGTAGAATGGTCATACTTTGTCCAATCTTCTTCAAATTTGAGGCAGTTGTTCACTGATAGTGTAGTTACAGCCCTATACTGTCCTTTACCTGTACAGATACAGCCACCGGCAGTTATTTGTACTGAAAGATACTTTTTTATTTTATGTGGACAGAAATCTTAAATTTTGACTGACTCCAAAGGCCCACTGCTCTGTTTCTGTATGACCTACAGGTTGTCTGACACTTTTGATGCATATAGTCAGAGTGGGCCCCGGGACACTTTGTACTTGAAAAGTTGGGCCCCGAGGTCAAAAAGGTTAAGAACCCCTGCTCTAACAAATATTTAACTCTGCTGCCTTCAGGATAAATAGAACCAATGGATACACATGCTGAAAACCAATCCTTTATCGGCTGCAGTGTGCATGAGCTGAGGCAGCATGCTACACTATATGAGAAACATATTCATAATGCTTTAGTATACAAGAAATTTAAAAAATGAACGTACCTCAGTGTTTTATACGATGACCCGTGGATGCAAGAAGTGCACACAGATCAAACATACAGATCAAACTAAGACTTTTGAACACTGCAGCCAATTTTAAATGTCCAAAACTGTACAAAATGAAAGCTAAACCTTTCTCCAAAAGATAAAAGCTGCGTTCCAAATCACATACTTTATCTTTGAACTTTTAGTACATACTGCAGCTGCCCTTACAATTTACTTACTGTTGCATGCAGTATGCATACAATTTGGACATACTACTTTATCATACTTTGACCCTTTTGCTCAGGATTTGGTGTCAGAATAGCCTAAAAGGCATGCTAGCTTGCATACTATGCATTGAGACATACTAAATATGTTTCTGCCATCATAAATAGTCTGCTAGTATGGGTATTGGGACACACAGATAAATCTCTTTTTGGTTGTTTTCCGAGACATTTCTGCAGCTGTTACGGCGGCTAAAGCACAATATTTATTTACATTTTTCCAGCTGTGAATACTTCCTACATTCCAATAATGTCCATTAAATCCGAGACCATCCTCCCAGGATAAAACAGCAGCATTGGTCTCTTGCAAATCAATAATCCTAATGTTCACCGTCTTGGTTTAGCACGCAACTATTTCTCTTCCACTGGGAATCATCGATGTTTTTACAAAATGTCTTGGATATCCATCCAAGATATTTGATTCTGGACTAAAGAGGCGGATCGTCCACAGAAACATTTGGTATCTTTTGACTCAAATAAAATGGTGGAATCCAGTAGGGACAAACTGGGGGCCGAGCGACAAAGCGCTCTTAGGCCCAAACTCTTCACAAGCTAAAGCACACTCTGACATAAGTGCAGTTTATTAAATTGTGCATTGCATCACCTTAATGATAATTTTATTCATTGTTATGAAATTAATGTGAGTGGACAGACATTTGTGGAAGAGAAGTCCCCACACAGACGAGAGGAAGGAGAGATGAAGATTGCAGGCGCCATCTATTTTCCATTGGCTCTGCAGGCCCTGGCAGTGGCAGGACTATGACAATAGTCAATTAGGAGTGATGGAAAGTGTGTCGCCTCCACATTATTAACTGAGCTGCAGGTCTGGGATCAGCATACAGTGGCTGAGAGTAATGCCTGCTGCTGTAATGTATGCTCCGGTGCTGCCACCGGCCTCTCCTCCACGCTGGCAAGGTCGTTTGACCTGATTGGTATCAAAACGTATTAATAAACCATTTGTTCCAATTACACTGAGGGCCGGTTGGCAGAGAAATACTGCAGGAGGGCTCAAGAGAAGCTTCAATGGACAATGCACACAGTGGTGACTGCATTGTGTTAGTCACTGATATAATTGACTGCATCACTGCAGTTTGCCCTACCAACACTTTCTCTCTCCCAACTCTACAAATTGAGTGGACCGACCACCGAAATCTCGAATACATCCATTCTGCCCAGCGACTGAACTCCCGCCAAGCCCGTTGGGCTCTGTTATTTGCCTGTTTCAACTTCACCATCACCTACCGCCCAGGGAGTAAGAACATCAAGCCCGACGCCCTCTCTCGTCAGTTTTCCCCAGACGAGGTTGACCCAGTTCTGGACATGATTGTTCCACCCGCCTGTGTCCTAGGGGCGATAGAGTCTGCAGTGCGGGAGGCTCAGCAGACCCAGCCAGACCCAGGAGGTGGTCCTCCTGGACGCCTGTTCGTTCCCCTTTCCGTCCGTTCCCGGGTCCTACAATGGGCTCATGTCTCCGGACTCTCCGGCCACCCTGGGATAAGACGTACAATCAACTGGCTCCGGCGCTCCTTCTGATAGTGTAAGAAATTTGAGCGTAGAACTGTGTGTTTAGTAGATATAATAAAAGTGTTTAATAATTCATAATTAAGAATTCATAATTAGTCATAAGTGTTTTGGAAATGCATAATTAAGATAAGCATAAAGTGTTTTAGGATTAGTAGCTAAAAGTAGGACTAAAGACATGAAGCTTTTGCCAGAGTTGCAGAAGTTTAACTTTTATACTGAAGGATTATCATAGAAGGGATTAAGCAATAACTGACAGTCATTGAATGTGTTAGGAACTCAGGGAAAGAGAGACATGAAGACAGGCGTTTACAGAAGTGCACGAGGAAGTTAGCTAATAGAAATTGGGATAGACGGAAGGGGAGGAGTTGCAAACGGATATGAGGTCGGGGATAGGAAGTGTTTTTCTCTCTCTGTTAGTTACGTGCCCAGGCAACGGATGTGTGTCCTGGGACCAGAGGGAGTTTTTTCCAAAGTGGGTTAAATAGTATAATATTTCATAGGAGTAATGTACTCCATTGTATAACTGTAATTGCATCAGCAGGATTAAATTCCTTTTAACGGTAAACCAGTTTTGGTAACGTTTTTAGCGGCGTGTGACTGCAAAGCTAGCAGTCCACGTGTGCTGGCTTGCTTCACTTTCATCGTGGGGACATTTTTCCCGCCCCAATTTGGACAATCCTCTCGGGACGAGACATGTGCAGGACGGCATCGGTCGTTTACATCTCCAGGCCACAATAAAGGTAAGAACAGCACCTTTTAATGAAGTCTGTCTAGGTAGTTTAGGACAATTATCGGAGATGTGGTCGACTGGCGTTTGACCTGCTGAGCGTGCCTTTGTCCGGGGGAGATTGTGGGAGAAAAAAAAAAGTGTGAGCAGGCTGGATTGAGCTGAGTGAGTTGCAGTTTGCAGTGAGAGTATATTTGCATGGTGCACTAACGGGACCGGTCCAGTGAATACAGAGGATCCAGAGATTAAAGAAATTAAAGATTACAGCGCTGTAATAACATTCACCACACTGGTATCAACGAACAGTCATCTGCTAGGCTAACTAGCGTGCTTATTTTGAGAGACTCCTTGGCTTAGCGTGAGCATTGCCGGGTCTTGCAGATGACGTTTTTAAAAGCAGTTTTTTGTAGCTTGGCCAACTGAAATATCGTGGCTTTGAGGGGCTGAGGTTTGCAATCCTTTGTGGGCTTTGTCCGCGAATTTTGGGTCGAGTTGCATAACTGTTTAGAGGAAGCTAAGGCTAGCGGGAGTTAGCTTCTGAGACTGCGGGTCACAAGTGGTGATACAACGGTCTGGAAGACTCTTGTGTGCGTTTGGCCGTGCATTAAAATAGCGATCGTGTGGGTGATTCGAAGTAAGTAGAATAATGGGCATTTGGTGGAACGAGGCGAACTGACGTAGTGTTGGCCTTATGCTAGAGTGTGACTCGCAAGGTTTCATGACCATCGTCGGGTCTGGAGAAGCTAAATAGCCTGTTAAACCAGAGGATTTAAGGTTAAATAAAACCGGACAATAAGTCCAATAATACGTGTGACTAGTCTGTGTTTTAGCAGCGTGGAAATACGTTTAAAGGGTGAATATTAATGTCTATGCTGTAATTGTAGCCGTTGAAGCTAACGTTAGCTACGAGTGGCTTCGGGCTTTGCGGTACTGTGTATGTAAAATAAAAGTGCTTATAAAGAAAATAACCGGTGGATTGTGAGAGGGGACAAAGGGCGTATGAGTGGAATTAAAGTGTGGGATTTTGGTGAAACGTGTTTGCGTATCCTTTATTAGAAGCTCCGTTTTTGTCGTTAGCATAGCTGTTAGCATTTCCGTTAGCATAACATCCGGTTGGATAACTTCCTGTCGGCAGAAATTGTAGAAGGACAAAACGCAACTCCATTACCGAGCGGCGAGGAGGTGTAACTGCTAGATTATAATAATCCTAGTGTTTAGAATCTGTAATTACATTAGTACTAAAACCGGCTGACATCTGGTGGCTTCGAGAGGCAATCACAGCATAGTTTTATAATATTGTAAGAAGTACGCCACCCAGTGGATTAATAGATAAATTACAACAATACAGTTTTTTAGAGATATTCATTGTCTATGACCTTTAAGTTTATATCCTGACTTTAGTTTTAATTAAGCATTATTACTTTAGTTGTTGACTTTGGTTTTAATTCAGCATTCTAACAAACAATGGTTTCAGTTGTGCTTCAATTCTTGAACTTAATTGTGATTCATTAGTAAATAAGATTCATTATTGTGCTGTGTGGGGTTGCTGAAGTGTCAAAGATTGCAGTGTGGATTGTAATTGTAGTTTGACTTGCATTGGTATTTCTGATTGAATGTTTTTGAATACAGTTATTGAATTTTAATTTTGATATTCATTTTTAATTTAATTTTAATTTCGATTTTAAACCATTTTGATTTAAATTAAAATTAAAATTTTAATTTATTGATTAATTATTATTATTTTTTTTTTTAATTTAATCTTAATTTCGATTTTAAACCTTTTGAATTCTGATTTGGAATTTGATTTAGATCTTGAATTTGATTTTGATTCTGATTTAGGTGTTGAGTTTGATTTAAGAATTCTAACTTCAATTTTGGTTCAAGATTTCTTCACATATCCTGTATTGACAAATTTTGGTACATTGACTATTTTACACAGTTCCGAAGAATCAACTTTGATGCGGATGGCGCTACAATAGTTGAGAGATCGTTGAACTCTCCTAGGCGATAGGATGGCCGTGCTAACTACTCAGGAAATGTTGGGAAGAGCCAGAGAAAGGATGGAGGACCAAACGGTGCCAAAAGAGAGGGGAAAGGAATGGGAGAGGATGAGAAAATATCTGAAGAAGTGGCAGAGGAACGGGTGGTTTCCAACAGTGACGGCACCCACGGCTGAACATAGATGCAAGGTGTGGAGAGAAGCTGCGAAGGCTAGGAACAACGCCGTTGCAGATCATGTGGGAGCCAGTCGCTTGAACAAATTAGGCAGGAGCAGGGCCCGCAATATGGAAGAAAAGAGGTGTGCAGATACCAAGCGTCTGCTCACTTACTGGAAGGCAGTCGATCCGAACACCCTTCCAGATGCAGTAGGACTACCTGAGGTCCTGAAGGAGACTGACTTCAAACTCACCACCACTCCCAGACCTGACACCCCTGGCTACACACCAGTATACCCGTCAGTGCTGACAGAAGCACACGGACAGACTGAGCTTTCCTCACCTCCCCCACCATATGCGAAAGTGAAGAGAACAATCTATCCCTCAATCCAAGCACCTGTGTACAAAGTCAAGGGGGGAACATTGGATATGGATGTGGAGAGTAAAGAGGGAAGCAGTTCTGGGGACGAGCCTGAAAGCGACAGCCCACAGACGGACAGGACAGAACTGAAGGTGAGTACTCCAGAGAGGTGCCATGACCAACAAGGGGCAATGGAGGGCGGAGTTGAAGGAGAAACCTCATGGCCCTTCAGTGATGCCCAAGATCCAGAGAAGAGTGCCAGACATTGCCAAAAATAGATGGAAATGGAGAAGTTGCCCCTGGAACAACGTTGGCCAACGAGTGGACAAACAGTGGACGGACAGCTTATCTGGGAACAAGGGTGGTTTAGAAACCATCAAGAATTGACATCAGGCAAGAAAGTAAGACAGGAAAAGAGTGAAGAGGAAAAGGAAGGGAACCTGAGGAAGGGTGAGTATAAAGCAAAAGGTTACTTGTTCCTCACCCCCAAGAACAGACAGATAGGAACCGCCAGTGGCGATGAAGACACTGATGAGGACAGAAGAGAGAGGGTAAGAGAAGCTGGAGGTCGCTCACCTGACAGACGATCCAGCAGGAACAGGAGGAGACCAGAGCGCTATGGAGATCATATGCATCCTGTAAGAGGTGAGATGCCACCATCAGCCCGGACCCAACAGTACCCCCTGCTGGTAAAATCCAACGGACAAGCTGAGTTTGTGCCATGGGGACATCGAGACATGGACGCACTGGAAAAGGCGCTGCCAGGTGGAGCCAATCCGTGGATCTGTGTCTTTGAAAAACTCACAGCAGCTGATAAATTGGCATTGGGAGACATACGTGCCATGATAATCCGCACAGAAGGAACAGCCCAACTGAATATTTTGGAAGTAAGTACAGGAACGACCAATAGGGGGGATGAAACCTCATTTGACAACTTTCGAGGAGTTTTCTGGTCGGCAATGAGGGGCATCTGGGCCACAAAACCCAATATGAACTCTCTTTCTGGACTGAAGATAAAATCAGAGGAAGAAACTGATCAGTATCTGAAAAGAGCTGAAGTAGAGTGGTTTATGGCCACAGGGGGGAGACATGACAGCAATGAAGCCACCACTGTAGTATGGCGACACACTGTACAGCAGGGCCTGCCCCCAACAGTACAAACAGCGCTGCGTGGAGTAGTGGGATTGAGTAACATGACCGATGCCATGTGGAGAGAACACCTTACTCACTACAACCAAATGCATCTTGCGGAGGAGACAAGTGGAGAAGATGACATAAAGAGAATGACGCAGCGACTGTTGAAACTTCAAATAGCAGAGGCTGACAGAACTAAATAGAAAACTTCAGGCCAAGAAACGGATGATAGTAGCAGAAGCCCAGCAGCCACCAACTCCAGCAGTACCAGCCCCCATGGTGGAGTATTACCAGACTCCGCCTTACAGAGGCAGAGGATGTGCACGTGCATCGAACAGAGGCAGAGGATATGGAAGAGGCAGAGGTTACCAAGCAGGTGGATATGGCCGACCAGGAAATGGAGAAAACCCTGGCAGGAGTGATGAATGATACACCTGTGGGAGATGGGGACATTGGGCCCGAGACTGCCCAAGGCAAATGGGAGGATTGCAGTTCAGTGCGTCACCACGACGGGCTCCATTCTCACCTCAACGTCAGCAGTACCCAAGACCAGGTCCGCCAGGACCATCTGTACCTCCCATCATGGAACCTCAATGCCAACAGATGCCCATGATGCCACAAGGACAATGGGAGGGGGCTCACCAACAGGGTGAGTACTGAGGAGGCCCAGAAGATCCAGAAGCATGGGTGGTTTACAGGGCTCAGACAGAACCAATAGTGACCTGTAGCGTTGCCGGAGTTGACACAGAGATGATGGTTGACTCTGGTGCCGCCGCCTCATGCTTATGAAACCTAAATGGGAAAACACCCCCACTCTCAGATAAGACGATGAGAACGGTTGGATATTCGGTTAAAACAGAGGTGCAGAGATTCACAACACCATTGGAAACCACACTAGGAAGACAACGTTTGCTTCATCAATTCCTGTACTCTCCCAAATGCCCTGTCAACTTAATGGGAAGAGATTTGATGACAAAGGTTGGAGCTGAAATTCAATGTTCAGCAGACGGACTTAGAATTACATTCAAAGGTCAACCACTGACTCCATGGCAGACACATGGAGGAAGAATTCTCTTTATGACGAATTCTAAAGATCCAGAAGAAAAGACTGAAGTGTTTTGGACCAGGCTGTTGCCAGGAGAGAGGGAACAGCCTTGCGTCAACAAAACATACCAATACTGGAAGCCATGGATCAACAGCCAGGGAGCATATGGTTCCCCAATTGACCCATTCCATTGCACCTATAATTACTTGAGGGCACCTGATGAAGAATATGCTGACGCATGGGAGCAAGAACGAGAAGGACTGCAAGAGATGATCAGGATCACAGACATCTTTGTGGGTGCAGAAGGAGTAGCAGCACACTGTGAACTCACTGAAACTCAAGCACAATGGTATGAGCTACACCATGAGAGTGAACCCCATGTCACGTTAGCCATAGCAGCAGGGCAAGAGGCCCGCTCACTAGGACCAATGATGAAGAGAGCCCAGGAAATAGCAGACTGGTGTTCCATTGCCTCACCGCTACTTCATCACGGTCCAGACAAGAAAATCTGGAGAATAGCACATTGCAGCAGGGAGAATGGAGTATCGGAGAGGCAGGAATTGGAAAGACATCACGGCCGTGAGTTGACTGACCACCCAGCAGCAGAAGACTTGTTGAATGAAATGCCAGAACATCTATGGGCAAAAGGTGACTATGATGTCGGCTGCACTCCACACCATTTGGTAACCATAGAAAAGAAATCTGGACAGCCATCGGTGTGGAAACCACAATATCGTCTTAGCAAAGATGCTGTGGAAGGGATAACGGCCACCATTCATGGCCTGCTTGAAGCAGGAGTGTTGAGATTAGCAGAATCTCATTGGAACACGCCCATATTGCCCGTTCCCAAGGCTGGAGGGAAAGGTTGGAGAATGGTACATGATTTAAGAGAAGTAAATCAAGCCACAAAGACAAAAGGAATTGCAGTGCCCAACCCATATGTGGCACTACAGAACATAAGCCCACAACACCAGTATTTCACAGTACTGGATCTGGCAAATGCATTATTTTGTCTGCCACTTGATCCTGGCAGTCAAGAGATGTTTTCATTCACATTTCAGGGTCAAAGATATACGTACAACCGAATGCCTCAAGGGTTCAAAGACAGCCCCGCATATTCAATGCGGCATTGAAAGACGATTTGAAAAATTTTAAACTGCCAGGAGTGACCTTAATACAGTATGTTGATGATCTACTGTTGGCAGCTCCATCAGCAGAAAGTTGCCTGCCAGCAACTGAAGCTGTGCTAAGGAGAGTAGCAGAGTGTGGCTACTGTAGAGGAAAATCAACATTAGAACTGAACTGAACTGAAAAGCAAGTTACGTAACGTGTTATTCTCTGTTAGTTTTCGGGAAATGATTCTCTCGGACAGATAAAGAGTGACCAAAACAACCCCTTACATGGAGTTGTTTTCTGTGAGAACAAATAGAAACCACCCAGATTAGAAGTCCAGATGTGTCCTGTTTTGATTGAACAGACAGGTTTGACACAGGTCAAACAGACCTGTGTCAAACAGGTTTGACACAGCTAACAGAAGGCGTGAATTTTGACTATAAGAGTGATCTGTAAAAAGCAGTACATTGGGAGTCGTTTCAATATGCTGAACTTGTTGATGTTGGCTTGTTCTTATTAAAACACAACCCGCTGGTGGCAACTCCGGTTGACTCTCTGTCCTCGTCATTTTTCGCTACGACATAATTGGCGCCTCAACGTGGGTTAGTTGAGGCCGGGACACCTCCTCTACGCCAGCCAACCGACAACCACGCTAAGAGGCCAACAGGTAGGAGATGTTCATATCTCACCATAGTTTTATTTCTGTATAGCGTGGTTCTCGCTTGTGTGATAGAGAGGGAGTGTCTGGGGTCCCCTCAACGGAATCCACGCTCTTTAGCGGAGGAGGAGAGAGGCGGACTGGTGTTTGCTGGTAAAAAACTAAAAAGTGAAATGTTCAATGGATTCAATTTGATCTCCAGCTGTAAAAAGAGAGCTCTCTCGTATGGAACAGCGTACGCAGCATTCTGTTGGCGTGACGCCTGGTTGTGGCCAAGATAAGCTCAAATGCGGAGTACTCCGTGCATCTCTCAAGCTCAAGAGACTTTTGTACGCTAATGACAAAGCGACTGTGTGCTATTGATGAAGCAATTTCTGCAAATAAGTGTAAGGAACTCCAGTGTGAGTCCAGTGTGAGATACGTAGGTCTTGATACGACTCTTTACTCGAGAGGGAAGAAACGAAAAGACTGGCTTAGATTTAAATAATAAAACTATAATGTGAGTCTGTTAGGAGTGGTTTCTGTTTAAGGCAGGACACTACGCTGACGAGACTCAGAAATTTTGTGCAGAAATCTAAATGAGCAGGAAAAGTAATATCTAACTAGACAATAAAAATGAATAGTACAGTTTGAAAAGGTGTGCACACGACTGTAACTTATTGACATTACTGATGAAGTAATATTATAAAGGAGAGATCCTTATGTGACAAAGAGAAGATAACAAAAAGAGACCTAGACAAAGAACTGACTGACAGACTGAGACCGCTGACTTTTGATGTGATATACATCCGGATGGCTTTGCATGTGTATGAGCTATTGGCATGTTTTTGGTTGTTTACCCAGTGGTAACGCTTTTGCAAACAAATATAGTTTGTTTCAATCCGTCTGCATATATCCAGGCTATATTGTGTCCAGATCCTATTCTGTCTGCAGGAGGAGAAAAAATAGTACGTTCATGCTCCGAGTACTTGATGATGGCTGATTGCCCAGATGTGTGTGCGCCAAAATAAACCCTTGCGCATGATTGGCTGTACGCCCAGATTTTGGGGCCTGACAGGCTCACTCACTCCGTACAGAGAGGAGTAGAGTTGTCATACATATAGACATTGATCATACATAGTCCTAAATAATCAGAGGAAGAGTGTTGATGGAAAGGTGTTGTGGAGATCACAGGAAGGATTGTTGGTTGCACTTGGTGCATTGCTGACCATCTCAGAATCGCACAGTGAAAAACACTGTGCGAGGGGGGAAAAGGTTAAAGAGACAAACTGGTTAAAGTTACAAGACATGGTTAAAATATTTATCAGATAATACTATTTCAAGTATAATAAGAACTATCCAATAATGTATCAGAAGTAAAAGCACAATTGTAACTTGTAAAATGTGGGGATTAGACGAGTAATCTGAACTCTGTGGGACGACAGAAGCGCGCAATTAATATCTGATTCCTCCCAGAAGGTGAGAGGCTGTCCTCAGACGCAGTTCCAGATTGCCGCTCTGATCCTGGAACTGGAAAAAAGAATTCCACTTGTGAAAAATTATTTTGTGATATAACAGACACTTTGAAGTGATAAACTTGTAATCTTGCACTTAAGTTTCGTAAGAGTGTTGGACAGACGTGTCCTGGTTAACGTGTAGTATTTAAAGAAGGTTTGGTGTTTCCATTCAAGTTGAACTAAGTCTCGACACGAGTGTTTTGAAGATACTGTCAACGACCAATTAGGTAAAATGGGTAAAAGTCAAAGTGAGTCTGAGCAACTTGATGCCAAGGTTTTACCTTCAATAATAAAATATATGCGAGACAAAGATAATCAGACTGCCAAACAATGGAAAGAATGGATCAAATGGGTTCCCTGAAAAAGGCAGTTTCAGCCTACAAAATGTTAGTAACTCAAAACTTGTTTAAAGCAAAAGGAGAAAGAGGAAGCAGAAATGTATGGAATAATGTCTAAGGGAGAAAGAGAGAGATTAAGAAATAAAGGTCAGAAAGACAAATTAGAAAAAACAGGGACCAATAACAGATACAATTTATTAAATAAAAAGGAAAATATACTGCCGAACTCTGTTCTGTTTGTTCTATTTTTGTCCGAGGGACACGGTCAAGTGGACCCCAGAGAGGGAACCACTGACGCACAAACATTAACAGGGTGAGTTAACTTTAGATTCTGACTGTTTAGTGTAGTTTAGACTATGACAAACTAGACAAATACATACCAGATGTACGCAAATTAAGGTTTTAGAAAGTTACCACAAGACAAACACTATTAAAGGAAGAATGTTCAGAATGTCACATGCAGGCTGATTAAATGGATTAGATAAAATGTTTGAGGAAGTAGTATTTAGAGAAGGGAAATAAGTGGTGAAGTTACGTATAATGGACAGAAAATACTGCTGCTGTATCTGTTTTTCTGTCTCCCAAGCAGTACGAGTGTGTAAGGGGGAAATCACATGTGTGTCCTTGGCATGAGGCCCAGGAATGGAGAGGATGTCTGACTGGCTGCACAGTCAGACCCACACTCACTGACTTCAGAAACAGAGGATCCTGGTAAACTCTACAGTGAAAAGGGTGACGTGTACAAAACAAGAAGTACATCAATATCAAAGAAACAACTTAACTTATGTTTGATAAGAAAACACACACCATGGGTCCAAATGTGTGATGTAAGACAGGTGAGGGGTGCTAGTGTTCACCCAAAATCGTGATCTGCCCAAGTTCAAAATTTGATTTCCACTCATGCAAGAAGCAATATCTACTCAATCGAGATATTAATGATAATACACCCGTTCTTGAGTCTTTAATGAAGGTTGGTATAATAATCTAATGTGATGATACACCGGTGCACGCACTAAAATTTTTCCTGTAAAGAAAATTCGAGACTTGAGGGAATCACCTGAGTGATGATTGTCTAAGATTTACAAGCAGTTAATGTATCGGTGCATCCACGAGCACCTCAAACTTTGGCTGCATAAGGTCACAAGGCTAACTGTCCAAATTGCAATTGCTCTCGATAAAGTTTCATATCTGGGACATGTGATCACAGCAGAGGGCAGAACCCTCCCTCCCAAGAGAACACAGGCAATTAAACTGTGCCGAAACCACAAACTGAGAAACAAATGAAGAGCGTTTTAGGAATGACGTCACAGAATGACAAACCACTCAGAAACAGAGGCTTTCCTCTATCCATGGTTCATGGTAACGATCTTTATGCGCATGACAAACTGACCTTCACTGACCGCTCGACTGATGCCTTTACTGACAAAGATTTTAATCCTGCTACTCTTTTTCCTACTGCAGCAGATGGAGAGCCACATAACTGTTGTTTCTTCTGAACAGGTCTGCACACCGAGACCTGACCTCACAGACACGCCCACCGAAGCTGATTTACAGATGTTAGTGGACGGTTTGGCATCCCGCTCGCCGGACACGGGAGAAGGGCTGGTTGGTTTGCTGTAGTCTCATCACATCACATGACACTCTTTTCTGCTCAAGCTGCAGATCATGTGGCTCTCACAGGAGCCGGTAAGCTTGCTGCCAACAATATAGTTAACTTCTACACAGACTGTTGCTATGCCTTTGGTGTAGTGCACCACTGTGGCACCTTGTGGAAACACAGGAGCTTTTGGAAATCATCCGGCAAAACCATTTCTCACCACCCTCTCGTGGCCGACTTGCTAGAAGCCATATTGCTCCTTAAAGATTGTTTGTGTTATGAAATGAGATGCTCACACTAACGCTTCTGATCCCATTTCAACAGGAAATGCTGCAGCTGATGCTGCGACTCAGTAAGCAGATGTTTCAGGCTACTTTTTATTTATTTATCAACAGAAATATCGATATTGAAATATCCCTCACTTATGATGTTCAAGTATTGCAGACATTAGCGACCCCTGCAGAGAAAGTGTTGGGCCTAATCTGGTGCAATTTAAACGTTATTAATGGATAATGGATTATTATTAAAATGTATTGTGAGCCCAGACAACTTCCACATGAATTATTCTATTGTTAAGCTAAATTAGCCCACAGCAGAGATAACTTGGCAAAAGGGAGAATATGTGATATATTGTAAAGGTAGATCCACATTTTGTAGAGTTTTTAAAGTTAAAAAGGTAATTTAATAAGATATTAAATCTTATACTTTCTTTAGCTGGTCATATCAATCTTGATGTATCATCAAAGCAAATAATAACACCACGTAAATACAATTAGTATCGATATTTTGAACATTTTTATCTCTTTTACACAAAAATTAATTCTTGTGACAAAATGATGATGTAACGAACTGGCCCTCGATATTAGATAATTTAAATACAGTATTTGAATTAGTTTTTAACTGACATTAGGGAATGTAGGAACTGCAACAACAAATATTATTTATATTTTGTTTGGTTATAATTTTAGAAAGCACGACCACAGTCCATGCTTGTACCAATGACACACATCAGCAGAGTGCCAAAGATCCAAACACATCTTCGACATCACACTATGCCACTGTTTAATGTGGTACACCAACTTGTCCGACACTAAGGTGTTCAAAGATTACATTTCCTGTAAAAATGCCTTGTACCATAAATATATATGTATATATATATATAAGTACGCCAGACGTCATCCCTATGACAGACCTTGACGTTCCAAAGAACCTCACTTTCACTGACTGCTTTGGTGTTTCCACCAAAATCACAAGGCACCCGGCACAACGCATGTTGTTCTTCTAAAAAGCTGATCCTGCACATCAGACTTGTTTGTCTGACTGTTTTCCTCCCGTAGAACTACGAAAGTGACATTTCTGTGTAATACTTGTGTTTATTATTACAGCTTGCTATCTGAGAAACCTGATCTCATAAAAAAGCCTGTGCTTTCTTTTATTATTTTACTTGATAAAGGAATCAGTTGAATTGACAGTTGATTCTGAATGAATATAATAGGAATATCAATACTTGGATGATAGTATTATAGCATATAGTTAAAATTGTTGTGCGTTATGAGCCCCACTGATATGTTGTCTCTCTATAACAGTTCAACAGAGATGAAGGTCCGACGTCTGTGTTTCGCCTCATCTCAGGAGATATATTTTGTCATGTTGAGGTTAACATTCCCAAGCTAGCTACAACATGGAGTTGCTTCAAACTCACAAAAACAGCTCATGTTTTGACCTCATCGATTATGTGATCATATGTTGTGCATATGTAAACCATTTTTGCCATTTCGATAAATTGTAAACACTTTAGTGGCCATGGGAATGGCCAGAGGGGGGAGTTGGCAATTGGCAATTTATCATGTTCTGTTAGATATAACTTCTATCGCAGACGAGGACATCCGAACCCATCCAATGTAACAACTACCAGGACTCCAACCTTGAGAGCCGTGAGAGCCCAGACGGTGGTTCAGCCGTCCTGGAGGAGAGCCAGAAGCCATGAATCAAGATGAGTGCGATGCAACCACACATATTCCAACCCATGTTAGACCAGGACCTATGCCAGCATTGCCATTTAAGTTCAAACCAGCCTATCCAGTGTTCAGACAGCTGCACGTTAATACACGTAGAAAGAGACGACTTCACACCATGTGGAAAGGGGAAACTAGCACACAGCTGAGGCTGATGACAGAATGAGCCGAATGTGGAATCCAAATCATCTTTATGATGCAGATGTGAAATAAAAACATTGGCACTTCCTACATGAGAAGTTCAAGTGGACTCTTGTATGGATCTCAAAAGAAACACGACTATTGAGATCAGTATCCTGAATATCAAGTGTGGAACGCATGTGCAGAAATTATGATTTGCACATCGCAAAATAAGCCTCCCACTAATCATAAAGCAGATCAATTGGAAAAGTATGAATGTTTTGCCAGTGGTGGATTTGCGTCAGACAAAAGAAGGGTTGACGTAGGCAATACTACTGTGTACTGTAAAGTAACCCGAGTGTCCTGGTTCCACAGGCTAACATTACTCCTTCGTTCATTAGGAGACCGGTATGATATGAAAACCCAATACCACAAGACCAAAGTTGTGAAAACACAACTATGACCATTCCCACTCTTCATTTGTTAAGCAAACAAACATCAGACATAGCCGACATGTATGGAATGTGTTGTGAAATGCTTTACTGAATATACTGTTGAAATGGAGAAGAATTCGGGGTTTGAGGCAAGAGCTTGAGGAGAGTGCTGGCAGGGGGGTGGTCAGGGGATTGGTTAGACTAAATTTTGGGAAAATAAGGGGTCTGTATTGCTAAAAAAACAGACATTAGCGCATTAATAGTTTTAATTGTGGCTTTTCTATTGGCATGTTGCATCGTACCCATCCTGAGGAGACAGTGCCAGAGGAGCATGGACAAACAGATGGGTGTCATGGCAAATCTCCAACTGGCTCAGATGATGAACATGATGACGATGGAGCAAGGGACAAAGGCCCAGTTCACTCAAATGGTGGTTGGACGACCGGACCTGTTTCCGGACCTGTTTCCCATTCCGGACTATCTGGAGGACTCAGAGGACATGGGGGGGAACAGGACTTGGGGGCAAACAGGTTTGACACAGCTAAAAGAAGGCGTGAATTTTGACTATAAGAGTGATCTGTAAAAAGCAGTACATTGGGAGTCGTTTCAATATGCTGAACTTGTTGATGTTGGCTTGTTCTTATTAAAACAACCCGCTGGTGGCAACTCCGGTTGACTCTCTGTCCTCGTCATTTTTCGCTACGACACTACAAGATCAAAAGACAGAAGACTCAAATTGGGAGAAGACAGGTGACATTCCTGGGAAGAGTACTCTCAGGAAACAAGAAAAAGATTTCACCTGAACAGAAATCAGCGGTGCTGACCTACCCCAAACTGACCTACCCCATTACTCCAAATGCTCGGATTTCTGGGATTGACTGGTTACAGCCGAAGCTACGTGCCAGACTATGTCAACCTCACTCAGCCTCTGCGCGACATGCTGACTAAAGTGGGTAACCGAAATCTGAAGGCAGAATTGATCTGGACAATTGAAGGAGAGGAAGCGTTCATCAAGACCACGCAGTGTTTGACCCAGGCAGCCGCATTAGCAGCCCCAGATTATGGATCTGACTTCCATTTAGATGTAGGGGAGAAGCAGGGGGTAGTAAATGCAGTCTTATACCAGATGAGGAGAGAGGGAAGAGCAGTTTTGACTTACCATAGTTCTAAACTGGACCCCATAGAGCTAGGACAGATAGGTTGCACCAGACATTTGGCAGCAATAGTCAGGGCTGTCCAAAAGACCGCATATATAGTTATGTGCCACCCATTGAAAATACACACACAGCATGGTGTAGTCGCCTATCTAGAGACTCAAGCCTTCACTCTAACAGCGACAAGAGGAGCTAGGGTATCAGACACATTGACACAGCCCCACTTATCCTTCACCTCACAGGGAGTAAATATGACAACTGGATTGCCAAACGATGAAGCCACCCACGACTGCAGAAATGGCCGGAAAGGAGACCAAGTTAAGATCAGACTTGGAAGGAGAAAAAGATCCAGATGCAGATATGACACTATTTTGTGATGCTGTTGTTATCGAGGACCAACAGGTAATGTGGCTTCATACGCAGTAGTGGAGCAACTACCTGATGGGACATTGGTGGAGGCAGAAGCAGCCATCATTCCTCAACCTGCCTCAGCTCAACTGGCAGAAGTGATAGGGCTAACTCGAGCCCTTACTTTGGCCAAGGACAGAAGAGTAAACATCTACACTGATTCGGCATACGCTCATGGTGCAGTACACTTGGATGGACTGCAATGGCTGAGAAGAGGGTTTTTGACGAGTTCAGGAGCCCGTCAAGCACCATGAGGCGCTGAAGAATCTATTGGATGCTGTAATGCTGCCAACACAAATTTCTGTGATAAAGTGCAAGGGTCACTCGAGGGAGGATGACCAAGAAGCAAGGGGTAACGACGCAGCTGACCTTGCAGCTAAGAGAGCTGGAGGGTACATTGGTAATGAAACACAAATGTTGGTAATAAGTGTAAATGAACCACAGCTAGCCCCGAATGAAGGTGACCTTGTTTTGTTGCAGAAAAAAGATGGTGCTTACAAGCATTCCCAGTGGTTAGCTCATGGAGCAACCTGCAGGGAAGGATTGTGGAGGTGCCATGATGGACGAATGGTAGCTCCTGCCGAGCTGGTACACCTACTAATGATTGAAGCACATGGTCCATCTCACGAGTCGAAAAAGCGAACATGTGCAGCGTTGGAGAAACATTGGTGGCATCCATATTCTAAAGAGATGGTAGAAAACTTTGTAACAAACTGTGCAACTTGTAATGGGTATAATAACAAACCAGTGTATAAGTGCCCAATGGGGAGCTATCCTGTACCACAAGCTCCTTTCCAAGAAATTTGTATTGATTATACAGACATGGGTGCAGACAACAGAGTGCGAGGGTTGCGATACATGTTGGTAATGGTAGATCGGTTTTCCCTGCCGAAATGAAGATGGTGCAACAGTGGTAAAGTGCCTCAGGAATGAACTTGTTCCGAGATACGGTCTCCCGAGAGTTATACATTCAGACAATGGCTCTCATTTTGCTAATGTACATTTAGCAGCGGTAGAAAAGTATCTAGGAATTCAACATAGGTTTGGATCAGTTTATCATCCAGTATCTCAGGGAATAGTGGAGAGCTAATCAAACTTTAAAAAGGAAAATTGCTCAAATCTGTCACACCACATCCATCAAATGGCCAGACGCCTTGCCTTTGGCACTAATGTCCATGAGAAACACAGAACACAATAGCACACACTCAACACCACATGAGATACTCACAGGAAGACCTATGTCTGGCCCACCACGGACCAGCAGTCATGGTCCTAGCCTAGACTTGCTAACTCTAGAAATTGAGGAATACACAAGAGAGCTAACTAACATGAGCCGAGTTTTGTTTTCTCAGGTGACAAACGCAGAAGCAGCAGCTGACGGAAGGAAGCAGGCTCCTGACGTGTCACCAGGCAGTCTGGTGTGGATAAAAGTCCACAAGCGCAAGTGGAGTGAACCAAGGTGGACCGGTCCATGGGAGGTAGTATTGGCAACCTCACATGCAGTAAAGGTAAAAGGTAAACCGGGAGCTACTTGGCACCACCTCACTCACTGTGCAGCAGCGAAGGTAACTAGCAAGACACTCGCAGAGACAGGATTGAACATCAAACAGGCAAAATTTGAAGCTAAAGATACCTCAAAAGAGGGGTTAGACAGTACTGACAATGATGTTTCCCCCACAGTTTAAGCAATGGCTTACATTAGGAGACTCTAGGTTCAGTGGGTTATGGAAGTCTATAATTATTTTCTTCCTGATTTCAGCAGTTACCCTCTTAGTATGGGGAATTAAACACAGATAGGAACCAGAACATATGCATGACTACATCAAGATTTGAAATTTAGCCTCAGTAACTAAACAAACCGATCCCCGACCACGTAGAGAGGCTTCTCTGACGCCACTCATGAAAATGTAACTCTCTTAGGTTCAAAGAAGGTACAACATCAACGGTCCAGTTCGACTTCTGTGAAGTAGTTTCCTGTCCCAAGTATGAACACACCTACGGTTGGATGACCAAAACCTTGTGCATCATAACTGACCAGTGTGGGCCCGCCACAAATAAGTATGGTAAGCTGTTATCATATTATGACTGTGATTGTGAAGATTGGGGATGGGCAACGATGAACACAGGCGGCGAGGGTTTAGGAAAAGACCCCAACCCAGGCCTTAAAGACCGACTGAAGATGTTAAATGCCCCATCTTCTTATCACATGTGTAGAAAGGGGGTGGGTAGGTGTAATCCTTCAAGACTTACCTTAACAGACCCAAAATTGACTGACGGAGGACTTTACGTAGTACAGGGAAAGGCAACGACTGTTAGTCCTGCCCCACAAGGGCTCATTAGGATTGTTGTTAAGCCAGTAAAAAAGATCATGGACGATCAGGTTCGACATACGACTGACGCAGAGAATGAGGTACCGGGGGTGGAAACTGGGATGGCGGATGGGAATTTATGGCTCCGGTGGGTACAATATACAGCTTCAAGTCAGAGAAGTACAGATTGTATTGTGTGTTCAGGACCTAAACCCCTAGCAACACCAGTTCCTTCAAGATTCAGACCCCTAAGCCCTGAATTTAGTTGTATTTTAACTCTGTTTACTGATGACACTTTGCCCCTTCATCACACTTGTCAGGGGCTACACTGGGATTACCCACCTGTAGAATATAATACCCCACCTCTGTTCAAGGTTTCAGAGGGTCCATTTGATTGTATAGTCTCAGATACAGCTAAGGGGCCCAATGTAGGTAGTATTATTGAAGCAAATTGTAGCAACATTCACAATGCTAATGACTATCTATACAACAGTGTGTTAAGACAGACAGCACCCAGAGCTGATTTATGGTGGTGTGGAGGAAGAACCATATATCCAATCCTGCCTAAAGATTGGACAGGTAGATGTGCATTGGTGCAACTTATATTGCCATTCTATATCTTGCCTGTCAATGACGCAACTTATAAGGAACTCATTTCTCCACGCCCACATGCTAACAGAAGATCCAAAAGAGATGCAGACAGCCCGAAAGGAGCTTTTGATGAACAAGTGTACATAGATGGCATAGGGGTGCCAAGGGGGGTGCCGAATGAATTCAAAGCAAGAAATCAAGTGGCTGCCGGTTTTGAATCAGCATTATTCTGGTGGGTAACGATTAATAAAAATGTCGATTGGATCAACTACATTTACTATAACCAACAGCGTTTTGTAAACTTCACCAGGGACGCCATATCAGGGCTGCATGCACAGCTGGCGAAGACTAGTCTAATGACCTTGCAGAACAGAATGCCATTAGATATGATTTTAGCAGAGAAAGGTGGCGTTTGCCAGATGTTTGGGACTGCTTGCTGTACTTTCATTCCAAATAACACAGCTCCTGATGGATCGGTGACCAGGGCTCTGGAGGGACTGACAGCACTCAGCCAAGAGCTAGCGGAGAACTCTGGTGTCACTAATCCATTCACTGACTGGTTGGAAAGTATGTTTGGCAAATGGAAACATACATTTTTGTCAATCGTAATTACTCTGTGTGTTGTCGTCATAGGCCTCCTAGTCGTTTGTGGATGTGGGTTCCCTTGCATCCGTGGACTTCTACAGGGGTTTCTTGCTTCAACGATGAGCCAGACACAAATCCAGGGCAACCAGTTATGTGTCGAGGAGGAGGAAGAATTGGAGCTTCTGATGGCCACAGTCTAGATGAGGCCACCAGCGGTGCCATAGAGGAACTTCACAAGCAGTTCCTGACCATCCTCTCGGAGATCCTGAAGGACCTGATAAGGCCCAGATGGACTTCTAAAACACATCCGGTGAGATATTGGAAATTTGGGAAATAGACGGATTGTTTTGGATGAGTATTTTGAGATTTTTTTTGTTTAATTGGGTTATAATGGGATTTTAGGGTGTAAGGATTAAGAAATGTAATTTTGTCAAGTGTAAAAGAACAGTCAAAGCTTCTCAGTATGTATCCTGATCCTGCCAGCCCCAAGACATGTAAGACAGTGGACTTCAACGGACTTGACTGTTTTTGGGTGAGCGAAGCAAGCGTAGGGTGATTCAGGCCGGATAGGAATACTTGAAATGATATCTGTATGCATGAATTGTTTGCCACTGTTTAGATAGATAGGGAACCCCTCCATGGATCGAGTAGGGGAGGGGTCTCCGGGGACATTGGGGTTAGCTAACTCACAGTGCACTGTGGGTTAGGGGGGAATTGTAAGAAATTTGAGTGTAGAACTGTGTTTAGTAGATATAATAAAAGTGTTTAATTGCCGCTGCACACCCGCCCCCACCTATCTTCCCGGCCAACAGGTCTGTCTTTCCACCAAGGACATACCCCTATGCACAGAATCCAAGAAACTCTCTCCCAGATACATTGGCCCGTTCCCCATCGTCTCCATTATCAACCCGGTCACGGTCAAGCTCAAGCTCCCGCAATCCATGAGAATTCACCCTGTTTTCCATGTGTCTCTTCTCAAACCCGTACACTCCAGTCCTGTCAACCCTCCGGCCGAACCCCCTCCACCCCCCCGACTCATCGAAGGCGGTCCGGTTTACACGGTCGACCATCTCCTGGATGTCCGCCAATGAGGTAGGGGTTACGAATACCTCGTTGATTGGGTGGGGTATGGTGTGGAGCAGGGGTTCTTAACCTTTTTGACCTCGGGGCCCAACTTTTCAAGTACAAAGTGTCCCGGGGCTCACTCTGACTATATGCATCAAAAGTGTCAGAAAACCTGTCGGTCATACAGAAACAGAGCAGTGGGCCTTTGGAGTCAGTCAAAATTTAAGATTTTTGAAAGTATCTTTCAGTATAAATAACTGCCTGTGGCTGTATATGTACAGGTAAAGGACAGTAGCTGTAACTTCACCATCAGTGAACAACTGCCTCAAATTTGAACAATTGGACAAAGTGTGACCATTCTACAGAGTTTCTTCCATGAAGAGATCCATCGGAGCTCTAAAAGGACATTTGGAGACCCAAATGGACACATGGTAACCAAATGATATTCTGACACACTAAAGGTGTTTCTCCCTTAATATTTTGACATTATATTATTTTCCTTTTATTTTTAGCCTTTGCAAATTGCAAAAACTATGTATATATGGTCGAAGACATGGTGTGTGAGTAGCGGACTTGCTGTGCGCAATGGCCGCGACCGAGCGCACGATCGAGTATGAGAATAGCTCAGTTACGCAAACGTTGGTTGACGGCTTATATAATTCAATTCAATTCAATTCAATTTATTTTTTTATAGCCCAAAATCACAAATTACAAATTTTCTTCAGAGGGCTTTACAATATGTACACGTTTGACATCTTCTTGTCCCGGGACCCTCACATCGGAACAGGAAAAACTCCCCAAAAAACCCTTTAATGGGGAGGAAAGAGGAGGAAACCTGTGGGAGAGCAATAGAGGAGGGATCCCTCTCCCAGGATGGACAGAAGTGCAATGATGTCATGTGTAGAACAGGATAGTGAATTACAACACATTCAATGTAATTACAGCACATTCAATGTATGACACAACCACGGCAGGAGGCAAGACCTGGTCCAGGTAAACCCGGATACACAGGAACCTGTGAGGCGAGAAAGCACAGAGACTCTGGTGAAGAAGCAGGTCAATAATGTGCATTAATGGTATCGGTAATATGAAATAGTAATGTGAGTAATAATAAAAGTGATATTAGCAGTTGGAGTCAGCAGGGCCATGGTAGGAGGAAGGACCAGGGTCCAGATGAAACCATGCTCCATGGAAACCTGTGAGGAGAGGAAGCACAAGGACTCCGGGGAAGAGAGAAAATCAGTACTGTGCATTAATGGTATCGGTAATAGGATTAATAATGTTAACAATGAAGATCGTAGTAGGTGTCAGCAGGGCCATGGCTGGTCGAAGAACCAGTGTCCAGAAAAAACTGCGGTCATCCTGTGAGGCGAGAAAGCACAAATACTCCGGGGAAGAAGTAAAGTTAGTAATGAGCATTAATGGGACATCAATGCATACAGACGGAGGTGAAGAAGAGGAGTAGAAGAAGAGGAGGAGAGAGGTGCTCAGTGTAGGAAGTCCCCCTGTAGTTTTTGCCTATACCAGTTTGTCCATGGGCCGGTCCAAGGCAAGCCAGAGCCAGCCCTAACTATAAGCACTATCAAAGAGGAAAGTCTTAAGCCTACTCTTAAATGTGGTGAGTGTGTCTGCCGTGAGTGTGTCTGCCCCCCGGACAGAAACGGGAAGCTGGTTCCACAGAAGAGGAGCTTGATAACTGAAGGCTCTGGCTCCCGTCCTACTTTTTAAGACTCTAGGAACCACAAGTAACCCTGAATCACTGGATCGCAGCGTTCTAGTAGGGCAGTATGGTACTATAAGCTCTTTAAGATATGATGGAGCCTGACCAGTTCGGGCTTTGTAGGTAAGTAAAAGGATTTTAAATTATATTCTAGATTTTACAGGGAGCCAGTGCAGAGAAGCTAATACAGGAGTAATATGATCTCTCCTCTTAGTTCTTGTTAGTACACGAGCTGCAGCATTCTGGATCAGCTGGAGAGATTTAAGAGATTTATTAGAGCAGCCTGAAAATAAGGAATTGCAGTAATCCAATCTAGAGGTAACAAATGCATGAACTAATTTCTCTGCATCGCTTTGAGACAGTATGTGCCTGATTTTTTAAATATTACGTAGGTGAAAAAAGGCAGTCCTAGAAATAAGTTTTATCTGAGAGTTGAAAGACAAATCCTGATCAAAGGTAACTCCAAGATTCTTGACAGTGCTGCTGGATGCCAGCGCAATGCCATCAAGAGAAACTATATAAGAGGAAGATACGGTTTGTACTATAAGTACGAGCGTTTTCTGAAGCCAGTAGCTCCATGGTAACATCCGCTAGCACGTTGTCGGGTCTGTAGTGTGTCTTTTTCCGTCGAAATGCTGCAAGATACGACTTGCAGCGGTTATGGCGACTTTGGACAGTGTGTGGGCTCCTTTTGTGGAGAAACCATAAGAAATGAAAGAAAATCGATGATTTCTTTGCAAAGATGAGGATTTTGGGCATGCTGGGATATGTTAAGAATGAAGATCGAGTTAACAGACTGAGATCGAGGCGTTTAGCTCAATTCAAGCAATAAGATTTATTTGTGACAGAAGTATTATGTCCAGCAGTTAAACGTGCACGGACTCTAGCAAAAGCAAAGAGTGCCAAAAGTGAAACCAAAGAGCGCTTATACAGAGTGCGCAGGCGTGTCCATCTGGTTCTCCTTGTGGAGCCATTGGTCAAAATTAAAAGGAGAGGTGGATCTGTTTTTAGCATTCAGATGACCTGATGGAGCTCTGGACAGCGTCATCCACACTGGCTCACGTCCGAAACCTGCCTTCTCTGGAACGTCAGTGTGTGTGAAATGTTGATCTACAGCATATTGTTAACACTTAAGGTGAAGAAAATAAAAGGAGTGCAGTTCTAAACTATTTCGAAGTCTCTGTGTGAATAGATAAAAAGAGCTCTTTTCTTACTCTAAGATGGCAGTTTCTGCCCTAATCTGGTGGTTTAAGCAAGCGTTACTTTCAGGGCCACTGTATCTGTTCCTATCGTACGAACGGGTGACGGAATGCCCCATTCGGCGTTTTTGACCTACTTACAGTGACCTCACAACTCCGCAATATAAGCTTTACAATTATAGCGCATATTATTTAACAGTAAATGAATATATTTTATTTACAGATACCAAACACAGACATGTTTTGTGACATATTTGCGCAAACAAGCTGTAGGAACGGAAGGGGAGGGGATCGAGGATGCCGGTGTTGAACAGGCAAAACCCTTGTTAAATAAATGAGATGATACAATGTGATGACCACAAAGACATTTATTATCATGTGTATATAAACCTGCATACACAACAAGAACCCCAACAGGCTTTCCCACGAGCGTTGGATGTTTCGTTGCTACGTGTCGCTTTATTTTTGAAGGCTTCAGTGCTTCGACCATATATACAGTGACCTGAGCTAGCATTCCTTGTGTGATGGTTATGTCTGTTGCATGTGTTTTGTCACCGATTGAAGAAATATTCAGGTGTCTGATTAAATACTATGTTTCTGAAAAACATGAGAAGGCTATAGTGGAGTTTAATTTCCACTGAGAACCATGACAGGCAAGAGTGCATGTATGCTGTATTAGTTCTCATTGAACACTGGAGCGCTAATCTGGGAGCTCGGTTTTGAACCAGTTGTAGTTTATTTATGTCCTTCTTAGCTGCTGCAGACCATATGAATGGACAGTGTAGCAGGTGACAAAAGACCAATGACTCACACCTGACAATAATAGTGTTAAATAAGCAAAGCACTTTCTAGTCATAGCTATGCCCCTTCCCATTTTAGTGACAATGCCGTCAATGTGCTCAGACCACGACAACTGTTCGTCCAACACTACACCAGTAGTTCAGTAGTAATGGGGCGGCCGTGGCTCACTGGGTAGAGAGGGTCGTCTGGCAACCGCAAGGTCGGCGGCTCGATCCTTGGCTCGTGTCCTATGCCGAAGTGTCCCTGAGCAAGACACTAAACCCCTAACTGCTCCCCGGGTGCTTCTCAGCTGCCCACTGCTCCCAATAAGCTAGGGATGGGTTAAATGCAGAGGACAAATTTTGTATATGTGTAAATGTATATGACAATGAACTTAAAACTTAAACTTTAGTGTTCTTGACCTGTTCTATTGCCGAACCAGACATTGACAGGTGAAGCTGTGTGTCACCATTCAGCATATTCCTTGAGCCAAACACATACGTTTTACAAATGTTCAGGGCTAGTTTGTTCACTTTCACCCAATCAGACACTCTGTAGATCCGGATTCAGAATGGTTGCAAGTTCCTGTTTGTTTGAAGCAGTGCTATACAGTGTCGTGTCATCTACGAATGTAGCGTGGCAAAATTAAAGGGAACCAACAACGCCACCTGGGGACTTGCACCCCGGGAAATATAAACTTAACGACCCGAATATATGGTTTAGAATTTATTAAGGGCACACAGATTCATTACCAATATTTAGACAACGATGTGTTTCATAAAAATGAACATATTTATTCAAGGATTCAATGAAAATCATCAAAACATGGAAAACAAGCAAAATGGAGTCATCAAAACAGCAGCAGGTGAACCTAGAAATTATAAACAGAGATTAAAAGGGCGCACCATGCTGCAAAGTAATACAAGTTAAGATTATGACTACTTACCACCTCAAACAAGGGGTAAGTAGTCAGACGGCAACAAGAGGAGGAATATGTCTGAAACTCACCACAGCACAAGAACAGGGGCCAAGAAGAAGTGAGGCATTCTTCTTCTTTTGTTTTTAATGGCGGTTGGCAAACAACTTTTAGGTGCATTACCGCCACCCACTAATCTGGAGTGTGGACTAAGGAAAGTACTTCTCTTATACGAAAACCAAACATAAAATAAATATCATTCTATTTATTAGTCCTGTTGACTCCAAAAATTCCAAAAGAATTCTCCAACACTCTTCACCAAAGCTTTTCGTTAGTACCTCAATTACACTCTCCTCTCCCACTCTCTTAGACCACTTTGTAATACGTCTCTCTCTCCCTTGTACCTGACAGGACGCTAAAACATGGTCCACAGTTTCCTCTTCATCACAAAATTCACAAATCCATTATTATGTTTTCTAATAACATAGAGGGAACTGTTAAGACCAGTATGTTCATTCCTTAGTCTTGTCATTACCCTCTCTTTTCTATTTCGTCCACTAGGCCCTGCACTCCCAACCAATGGTTTATTTTTAAACAGATATCTTCCTTTGCTCCCTTTATTCCATTCAATCTGAGATATATTTTTGATTTGTCCCTTCATCACCACTTTATCTTCTGACTTCCTTATATTTACATTAACAATATTTTTCCAACTCTTCAAAGCCTTTTTTGCTGCTTTATCCTCCTTCTCATTGCCATCGACTCCAACATGGGCAGGGACCCACACAAATTGAACCACCATCCGCATTTGATGGATTCTGAACAGTGCTTGCAGTATTTCATTCAGTAAATCCTTTCTGCATCTGGAGTGGCACAATTTCAAACTCGTCAGTACTGCACATGAATCTGATGCAATCACCACTCTCTCTGGCCTGACGTCCTCTACCCACTGCAAGGCAATAACTATGGCCATCATCTCACATGCAAACACAGACATGTCATCACTCAGTCTCTTCCCACACTCATACTGGAATTCTGGTATTACTGCTGCTGTTCTACCATTATTGGGGTATTTCGATCCATCTGTATACATTTGTAAATAATTGTGATAATTCCTCCTGATGTATGACTTGAATATCCCACAGTTTACCCCACATTCATCTCTCATTACTTCAAGGAGGCCAAGATGAACTTCAGGCTGTGGCAGTAACCAAAGAGGAATAGCTGGCAGAACCACTGCTGGAGAATAACTCCTATCCAATATATCCAATTCCCTAGCCTTCTCCTGAGCAACCCAACCAAAGATCTTTGTTCGCGTTTTATCACGTTCCCAGCATGGCTCAATAGCACTTATTGTTGGATGGTTGTTATGTCCTTGTAAACTAGCCCAATATGTCATTATCTGTATTCTTCTCAACTCCAATGGTATTTCCCCCATTTCTACCTGCAATGCTGGCACAGATGTTTTAAAAGCCCCACTACATATTCTGAATGCTTGTGCTTGTATTACATCTAATTTTCCCAATAATGTTTAGACGCTGACCTATAAGCCACACAGCCATAGTCTATTACTGATCTTATCAACCCCATATATATAGCTTTCACAGCAGACCTGTCAGCTCCCCACTCTGTTCCCACCAAGCATCTCATTACATTCAACACCTTTTTACATTTATTAACCATTTTATCAATATGTACATTCCATGTGAAGAAGTGATCGAAACATTTTGATGATCTTAGCCATTCTTATTTGTACTAGTTCTTGTTGGTAGTGTAATAGTTTGTGTTAGGTTACAAGCACTGGCTACTGCAAGAAGCCTCTTCTTTAACGGACAGGTAGATAACCAATCAATGTTTAAATCACCAACAAAAAACACTTCTCGGTTTTCATCACTAGATTTGTCCAACATTTCACAAATTGAGTCTAAGCATGACATATCCGCACTAGGCGGCCTATAGCAGCAACTTGTAACCAGTGCCTCAATGTCACACATCATTAAATCACCTCGTACTTTTACTGGAATGTTATTCTGGACATAAAAAGCCACGCCTCCCCCACATCTATTCCGGTCTTTCCTGAACAGTGTATATCCATCAACCGCTAGTTCTGTATTTTCAAATGAGGGATCTAAATGTGTCTCAGACATTGCAACTGTATGGATGTTGTTTGGTTGCATCATTGTCGAGGATGAAACTCACCCCAACGTGGAGGAGGCCAGACCACATGTGTGTCCAGCTGCTTCGTGCAGTTCACACGCTGCAATAATAACGCTACCAAAACTGGTTTACAGTTAAAAGGATTTAATCCCACGTAAATGTTCCTGGAGACCTCCCCCCTACTCAATCCAGGGAGAGGCTCCCTATCTATCTAAACAGTGACAAACAACAACTCATGCATACAGATATCATTTCAAGTATTCCTATTCAGTCTGTTTCTCCCTACGCTTGCCTCGCTAACGCAAAAAAGAGTCGTATCCTTTGACGTTCACTGCCTTCCATGTCTTGGGGCTGGCAGGATCAGGAGACAGTCTGTAGGGTAGAGAAAACATACTGAGAAGCCTTGACTGTTCTTTTACACTTGACAAAATTACATTTCTTAATCCTTACACCCTAAAATCCCCTTATAACCCATTAAACAAAAAATCTCAAAATACTCATCCAAAACAATCCGTCTATTTCCCAAATTTCCAATATTTCAACGGATGTGTTTTAGAAGTCCATCTGGGCCTTTATCAGGTCCTTCAGGATCGCCGAGAGGATGGTCAGGAACCGCTTGTGAAGTTCCGCTATGGCACCGCTGGTGGCCTCATCTAGACTGTGGCCATCAGAAGCTCCAATTCTTCCTCCTCCTCGACACATAACTGGTTGCCCTGGACTTGTGTCTGGCTTATCGTTGAAGCAATAAACCCCTGTAGAAGTCCACGGATGCAAGGGAACCCCCATCCACAGACGACTAGGAGGCCTACGACGACAACACACAGAGTAATTACGATTGACAAAAATGTATGTTTCCACTTGCCAAACATACTTTCCAACCAGTCGGTAAATGGATTAGTGACACCAGAGTTCTCCGCTAGCTCTTGGCTGAGTGCTGTCAGTCCCTCCAGAGCCCTGGTCACCGATCCATCAGGAGCTGTGTTATTTGGAATGAAAGTACAGCAAGCAGACCCAAACATCTGGCAAACGCCACCTTTCTCTGCTAAATCATATCTAATGCTATTCTGTTCTCAAGGTCATTAGACTAGTCTTCGCCAGCTGCGCATGCAGTCCTGATATGGCGTCCCTGGTGAAGTTTACAAAACGCTGTTGGTTATAGTAAATGTAGTTGATCCAATCGACATTTTTATTAATTGTTACCCTCCAGAGTAATGCAGATTCAAAACCGGCAACTATTTGATTTCTTGCTTTGAATTCATTCGGCACCCCCCTTGGTACTCTTATGACATTTATGTACACGTGGTCATCAAAAAGCTCCCTTCGGGCTCTCGGCCCCTCTTTTTGTTCTTCATACTTATGCTGTACCTTCTTTGAACATGAGTGAGAGTAACATTTTCATAGGTGAGTGTCTTCAGGGAAGCCTCTCTACGTGGTCGGAGATCGGTTTGATTAGTTAGAGGCTAAATGTCGAATCTCGATGTAGTCATGCATATGTTCTGGTTCCTGTCTGTTTTTAATTCCCCATACTAAGAGGGAAACAGCTGAAATCAGGAAGAAAATAATTACAGACTTCCATAACCCCCTGAACCTAGAGTCTCCTAATGTAAGCCATTGCTTAAACTGTGGGGGAAACATCATTGTCAGTACTGTCTAACCCCTCTTTTGAGGTATATTTAGCTTCAAATTTTGCCTGTTTGATGTTCAATCCTGTCTCTGCGAGTGTCTTGCTAGTTACCTTCGCTGCTGCACAGTGAGTGAGGTGGTGCCAAGTAGCTCCCGGTTTACCTTTTACCTTTACTGCATGTGAGGTTGCCAATACTACCTCCCATGGACCAGTCCACCTTGGTTCACTCCACTTGCGCTTGTGGACTTTTATCCACACCAGACTGCCTGGTGACACGTCAGCCTGCTTCCTTTCGTCAGCTGCTGCTTCCTTTCGTCAGCTGCTGCTTCTGCGTTTGTCACCTGAGAAAACAAAACTCGGCTCATGTTAGTTAGAGCTCCCGTATATTTCTCAATTTCTAGAGCTAGCAAGTCTAGGCTAGGACCTATCACTGAGTTAGAAGACTTGGATTTTGCTGTATTTAAATTCAAAAGTTGTGGTTTATCATGACGTTATTAAATCTCACAAATTGTAAGTAGCACCTTCACTGAAAACTATTCTAAATGTGGATCTACAAAACAATGTTTTACACCTTACCAATCTCCCCTTCACCACAATATCTCTGCTGTAAGAGATCACGTGGTAATCATCTATGTATTCTGGCTATACACTGAACCTCCCCATGGTCCTGGTGACAGCATGTGCATCTGTTGATGTCTCATGGGAGGAGGTCCAGATGGTCCTGGTCTTAGGTGCTGCTGATGTTGTGGTGCTGCACTGAACGGTCCTCCTGCTCTTTTATGAGGGCAATCTCTCACCCAATGACCTTCTCTCCCACATACGTAGCACACTCTACTTACAAGACCTTCAGGCCCCCCTTTATAGTTACCTCTCCCTCTGTTGGATGCACCACTTCTGCATCTTGGTGGAGGCTTATGGTACACCACCGTGGGGGCTGGTACTGCTGGATTTTGTTGCTGCTGGGCTTCTGCTGCTATCATCTGTTTCTTGGCCTGAAATTTTCTACTTATTTCTCTGTCGGCCTCTGCTATTTGAAGTTTCAGCAGCCGCCGCTGCATTGTCTTTATCTCCTCATCTTCTTTACTTTCTGCTTGTCTTTCCTCTATCTGCTGTTGCAAATCTTTTCTGATGCGTTCTACTTCTCTTAATTCACATTTTAGTCTTCCTACCAGTTCTTTTACTTCCCTTCTCTGCCTCTTTAATGTAAACATTATGCAGCCTAGGAGTATGCAGCCACCAGATGTCAGCCTGTTTTAGTACGAATGTAATTACAGATTCGAAACACTAGGTTTGTTATTATCTAGCAGTTACTCCTCCTGGCCGCTCGTTGGTTTTCTGGCGTTTTGCGTTTCTTCTCCTATTTTTCTAGCTTCCTGTTGACATTCTAGCTTTTGCCAACAGCTATGCTAACGGCTATGCTAACGACAAAAACGGAGCTTCTAATAAAGCATACGCACACACACGTTTCACCAAAATCCCACACTTTAATTCCACTCATACGCCCTCTGTCTCCTCTCACAATCCACTGGTTATTTTCTTTTATAATCACTTTTATTTTACATACAGAGTACCGCAAAACCGGAGCTACACGTAGCTAGCGTTAGCTCCTCACACAGCGGCTACAGATCATGCAATGTTATTCATCATTTTAAACGTATTTCCACGCTGCTAAAACACAGACTAGTCACACGTATTATTGGACTTATTGTCTGGTTTTATTTAACCTTAAATCCTCTGGTTTAACAGGCTATTAGCTTCTCCAGACCTGAGATCATCGTTACGTTATGAAAGCGAGTTATGCACTGCCAGCGGTTACACAACCACTCCCCCAGTCAGTCTAGTTCCCCCCAAAGCCCATTATTCAACTTCTTCCGAATCATCCACACGATCTCTACTTTTAATGCACGGCCAAAGCAAGCGAGAGAGTCTTCCAGGATCGGTGTATCATCACCTGTGTACCGTAGCCTCAGAAGCTAACTCCCGCTAGCCTAGCTTCTCTAAACAGCTTATGCAGCGAGACCCAGATACAAGCCCCACAGAGTTATGAAAAACCGCCGCTTTAAGCCTCTACAGCCGAAAGTATCCAGTTCGCCAAGCCACATAACTGCTTTTAAACTCGTTGTCTACAAGACCCAACAATGCCCACGCTGAGCCAGGGAGTCTCCCATTATAAGCAAAGCCAGTCCGCCAAACAAACAACGGTTTATTGATACCAATGTGATGATTTAATTACAGCGCTGTCTGTCTTTAATTTCTTTATTCTGGATCCTCTGTATTCACTGGACTAGTCCCTTAGTTCACCATACTTCAGACTGTAAATCGTAGCTTAACGGAGTTGTACCCCAAACCGGACAGTTTTTAGCTAATGTTTCAATACAATTCACTTACAATGTTGATAAAAATGATCGTGTAATGTTTTCAGTTGATTTAATGGTGTTAAACTGAAGTTAAACTTCGTACCTTTCAAACGAAATATTGTTGTAATTATTACAGTTAGCTTTGCCTTTACCAGAGTCGTTAAAACGATGCTAACACGGGTGAATTAGCCGTGCACTGCTCTTGGCCTAATCCGTACGAACTTCTATCCTCGTTGTAAACACTGGCTGCTGCTGGTTTTTCGGGGATATTCGTTTGTTCCAGGGTCGCAAAAATGACCATCAATGCTGTCAACACATCCAGGACCGTAGTTCTGTCCTTCACAATAAGATATCACGCTTCAACAACTCCAAATGATACAATAAAAGCTCCTTAATTTCCGTTTGAGCGTATACCACCACCTGCTGGATGTTTTGTTAAACTCTTCTCATGTCAATCACTGGCAAAACACCAGCTGATGTCTGGAATTTAACAATTATGTACACATATTGTATATAACAATTATTATCATAACACAGTGCAGAGTAAGAGTTATATTACAACTAAAAACATGAGTATTCATGATTAAAAAGCTACATTGTTAAAGTGAAAGACAAATAACTTGTGCAAATGATTGAAAAGTTCTGTGCAAACATTTATTGAAAAACAAACCAATCAAAAATTTAATTAAAAATCAGGACACACATTTGAAATAATCATCTTCATCATCCAGCTCCTCGTCCCAGCCCACACACATGGTGTGATACCATGTGTGGCAGCTGTCACACTGGACCCACGACACCAATCCCTCCGAGCTCTCTGGAGGGTCAGGTTCTTGGCACCGGCCACACTCCCAAACTGTCTGCTCCATCTCTTCAGGAGTGTGACCTATTAAAATAAATAAAAAATTACTTTGAATTAAAGACAATGATCAGATTTTCATGGGTTGGCATACAATGCAAGTTAACATGAAGTACCGGTGGATGTCGTAGGTCCAGCAGACGAGGAGCTGGATGAAGGTCGGATCTCTGCAGGTTGGGAGGCTGTATAAATAACAGAAAAAGCATAACCATGCTTTGTTTACTCTTCATCATGGCTAATGTCACCATCGTGTTATAATATTGTGGGTTTTTTCAGATTATTTAAAGGATTTACAGTGGGAGGGAGAGGAAGGAGTTTGGGACCCATAGAGGCCACGTCCCGCAGCCGATGTTGAAGGCTCTGAAATAATAATCATATTTTATTATTACAACTCTAAAATACATACTTATAATAATGTTTATGCGTAACAATAGTTAATAAATTCTGATTCATACGTGAATTCAAATGCAAAATAGGGATGCGCTGACCAGGAGACGGGGGAAGGTGGCGGTGTTCCTCAGCATGCAGGCTCAGTGGTGGTGATGTGCTGCTGGCAGGCAGCCGGGGACCGTGGGAGGCACAAGAGGGGGCAGAGCGGGATGAGGGACCGGCGATGGAAAGTCCGGAGCTGGTGGCTGTAGTATCCCCGAGGGACACTGGTCTTCTGCGGCTGGGGCGAGAGCCGCCAGACAGGGTAGAGGAAGTGGCTGCCGGGCCGGTGTCTCCGGCCCGCTGCTGCTCTCTGTCTCTTCTGGCCAGAGCTTGGGCCTCCCGTCTTGCAGCACGGTCCTCTGCCTCCACGATGACGTCAGACATCTCCTGAGCTGTCAGTAACCTGGCCTTGGTGATGTTCCTCCTGACCTTGCTGGTGTTGCGGTTGTAGTTTATTTCGGCCAGGAGGTGGGCCAGGTCTACTGTTATCCGGCCTGATGTTACCAGGGGATTGGTCATGTAGGGATTGGGAGGAGGGGCAGGTGGGGGTTGTTTCTGGGGATTGGGGATAGGGGCTGGAGAAAGGGGATGCTGGGAGGGGAGGGCAACATCAGGCGCAGCCCAGGAAGATGCCGATGAGGTTGGCGGAGGTGGTGAGGAGGCCCCACGCCGCGGCCCGGACGGCATGACCCGTGACCAGTCGATAGCCATTGGGTCCAGAGGGTAGAGGCCACACCTCCTGAACCCAGCCACCACCAGTCTCCGATCCTTCACCCTCTGGTAGGAGTCTCTTAGGACCCTTGAAAACTCCTTAGAAACCAAGAAGGAGTGGCTCACTGCCGACAGATCTCCTGTAACACCAGAGAAATCTGCCTTCAAGGGTCCGAAGAAACTCATATCCAGAGGTTGAAGGATGTGAGACGTATGTGGTGGCAGGCACAAGATAATGACCCCCTCCCTCTGTGCCGCCCGGACCAGCTCTGGATCCAGGTGGGATTGATGTCCGTCCATGATGAGCAGCAGCGGGCGCTCCTGCACGGCGAACTTCAGGAAATGCCCGACAAACCACTTCCTAAACAGCTCACTGTCAATGTAGCCTGCTGGCGACTTCCCGTAGAGGGCATCGGGAACCCCTTCCTTGTTATAGGGGCCCCCAGGATATCCCCCCTTGTAGATGATGAATGGGGGGACATCCTCCCCAGCCGCGTTGAGGCAGGCCAGGACGGTGATGTGGTCTCTGGTTCCCTGGGCCTGCCTGTAAGCATGTTTAGTCCCCCGGGGCACGATGACCTTCCTTCTTGTAGAGTCCAGCTGAAACCCCGTCTCGTCGCAGTTGTATATCTGACGAGGTTTCTCCCTCAACCCGTGCTCCTCCAGGGTGGTGGTGAGGAGCCCGAAATACTCCTCAATTGGCCCCCTCTTGGCGCAGGATGCCCTCCCACGATCAATGATGTCTGGGGTCCGGGCAGTAAGGCGATGGTGTTGCCGCTCCCGGAAGTTTATCCACCACGTCTGGCCAAGCACGGTTCTTTGTGCGTCCCGGTGGCGGAGGTTATATATGGCCAGAGCGTGGGCCAGGACCTGAGGCTTCGTCAGTGGAAACCCGTGACTGGCAGAATACAAACAGTACTCCACCAGGGAATCCTCATCTTCAGGGGTGAGGAGTGCCCTCTGACCATAGACACAGTCAGAGGACACCCTTCCACTGACTCGGTCACTCAGGCTGGACTTAGGGACCCCAAACTGCTGGGCTGCCTGCCGTAGAGAAAGCCTGCCTGCTTTCACCTCCAGTAGGGCCTGTGTCATGGCCTCCTGGGTCCACTTCCTCTCCCTCTTCCTGACTTGCCGCATGTTTGGCATCTGCAAATACACATTTACAGTAAGAAATGAAATACAAAATTTGTTTTAAAGCCACAGTACATGTCTCAATAAATTGAATAGTTCTATAAATTGCCAGATTACCATGTATAGACGCATGCATATTTAACACATGCATAGACATAAATATATTTACCTTAAACCATTGTAGATTTACAATTTCTATATCCATCTCTTATTTTCTTGATCCTCCTGTAAAAGAAAAAAACTCACACAGACACACATTACCTACCTTTCTTACTTTAAAGGTTCTTCCTGTCTTTTCTACTCTTTTTCTGCTTATTGCTGTCTTCTTTCTGTTCTTTTCTGCTTCTTTGAGTCTGCTTTCTGGTATTTTCTGCTTCTTTGAGTCTGCTTTCTGGTCTTTTCTGCTTCTTTGAGGCTGCTTTCTGGTCTTTTCTGCTTCTTTGAGTCTGCTTTCTGGTCTTTTCTGCTTCTTTGAGTCTGCTTTCTGTTCTTTTCTGCTTCTTTGAGTCTGCTTTCTGGTCTTTTCTGCTTCCCGGTCTTTTCTGCTTCTTTGAGTCTGCTTTCTACTGTTCTTCTGCTTATTGCGGTCTCCCTTTGCCTCTCTTCTCTTCCTTCTCTCTGTCGCTGTTCTCTGTCTCTGTTCTTTTCAGGCAGGAACATAAACCACAAGAGAGACATTTAAGTCAAAAACATTACATTTTGGTTAACCTTATATACTGTATAACAGCACTGTGTTATATTGGAGGCTTATCTACATAAATAGTTCTAATCATAAGAGCCACTGCTGGCTTTCAATAAATGTACAGTCTCGCTCACTCTCAAACACACACACACACACCAACATTATTTGCATAATTGATCAGATCATTGTGCATTATTATCCTTGATGTAGCCTGGCTTATGATAAACAAGAAAAGCATTTTATTTTACATGTCTGCTGTTATGTTTCAGAGCTAAGACCAAACAAACAGCAGCCTACCTTTAACTCGCGCTATGATTCTTTGATCGTTTTTCCCGCGCCCACAACTGTTTTTTTTCAGACACAACATTTCTGCCTCCCTCCCCTCGACTACAGATTATGTCACACATACATATAGTTTCATTGGCTAGACAAAGTAGTGTAAAGCTAGCTACAAACTACACTCGTATGCTAACTCATATTAGCAATACGGAGAAAATACAGAGACACTTCTCACAGTAAAGAGCGTCGCCCGAGCGTTCTTTCTGCTTCCTCTCATCAAAGTCACTTTTCTATAGTATTTAGACATATAAACGTCCATATATATTCATGAAATTTGGCACGTAGATTATTTGATATGTATGAATTAATATTACTTACGTTTGGTTGGCGATCGCCGAAGAAAATGACAGCGTAATGACCGGAAAGCGCGTCACGACGGAATCGTTCGAGACTGGCCAATAGCAGCTAGCGCCGAACGAGGCAGGCCATCGTTACGCTACCTCAGTGGAACTCAGCCTCCTCCGTGGATCGTCCTCACCGGCACCCCAGAGCTATCTGTTAGCAACGCTAGTCAAACACACTTCCCCTAAATTTCCTAAAAAGCTACCTCACAGACTTTCTGAAACGGTGCTGAGTACCATTGTTGTGTGCCCAGAAAGTGTGTTTGACCAGTGCAGCCTCCAGCCCACGCAGCGAGGCCGGTAAGGGTGTCCCTTCGTGGTATAGCCAAATTTGTCGAGGATGAAACTCACCCCAACGTGGAGGAGGCCAGACCACACGTGTGTCCAGCTGCTTCGTGCAGTTCACACGCTGCAATAATAACGCTACCAAAACTGGTTTACAGTTAAAAGGATTTAATCCCACTGATGCAAGTACGATTACAGTTAAACTTTGGAGTACATACTCCTATTAAATATTACAATATTAACCCACTTTGGAAAAAACTACCTCTGGTCCCAGGACACAGCGTCCCAGAGAACCACACGCTAAAAGAGGCAGAAAAACACTTCTATCCCCGCCCACATATTCGTTCGCGACTCCTCCCCTCCCGTCTATCTCAATTTCTATTGGCTAACTTCTCTATGCGCTTCTGTAAACGTCTCCATGACTCTCTTTCCCTGAGTTTCTAACACATTCAATGACTGTCAGTTATTGTTTAATCCCTCTATGATAATCCTTCAGTATAAAAGTTAAACTTCTGCAACTTTGGCAGAAGCTTCATGTCTTTTAGCTACTAATCCTAAAACACTTTGTTTATCTTAATTATGCATTCCCAATACACTTATGATTATGACTAATTATGAATTCTTTATTGTAAAGACAATAAAGAATTCGACCGGCGGAATTCGGTGCAATTCGACCGGCGGCGCGTTGGACGCGATTTTGCAGTGCGTCAAAAAATCAACGCGACCGGTGTGAACGCAGCATTAGGGATCTTTAGAGGTCTTTCCCCCCTCCTCCACCCCTCCCCCCCCACACACACACACGCCATTTTAAAATAAAAGCCCCACAGAATGAATCCTAACTGAAATGCTTGTGATGAGCCTGTCATTGAATAACCGGTTTGTGTTTATCTAACATTATGATTCTGTCTCCTCTCCCCTTCTCCCCCACACCCCATTTCAAAATAAAAGCCCCAGAGAGTGAATTCTAACTGAACTGTTTGTGATGAAGCCTGTCATTTAATAGCCTCTGTTTCTGTGTCAAACATTATGATTATGTCTCCGCTCCCCCACCCAGCCCCACCCAGCCCCACCCTTTCAAAATAAAAGCCCCATGGATTAACTGTATGTAAACATTAAGCTCAAAATTCGGCTTTTTTGTTGAAATAATGAATGCTCTTACTAATACTGCGACAACTACTACTGCTGCTGCTAATATTTCTAGTATTACTACGACTACTGCTGCTACTACTTCTACTACAACTTTTGCTGTTGCTACTATTACTAGTGCTATTACTGCTACCATCAATATTATCACTACCACTACTGCTATTACTACCACTACGACTATTACTTATACTACAATTGCTACTACTGCTATTCATGCTACTACCAGTACTAATACTACGACAGCTATTAGTACGACTGCTACTAGTACTACTACTACTGCTACTTCAAATACTGCCATTACTTTTACTGCTACTACTGTTATATTAAATACTATGTGTCACGGGAGTTCACAGGTAGGACCCAAACGCAAGACCACAGGAGACAGAAGTGAATAGTAACAGGTGCGTGCAGGTGTGGAGCCCGAGGTCCGACACCCGAGCGGCAGATCGATGGTGTGAGGCCCGTGGCTCGATACCAGAGAGTAGCCAGATAGACGGTGTGAGTCCCGTGGCTCGACACCGGAGGGCTGGCAGCTTGACGGCGAGTGTAGTCCGTTTACCACAAGGCGGGTAGAGCGGCAGAGTGTAATCCGTAGACCACAAGGAGGGCAGAGCGGCGGAGTGTAGCCACAAACACAAGGAGGGCAGAGGATGCCACGGGGTTTCAACGGGTGAAAGACAGTACGACCTGACAACCCCAGACTGCAGGACCAGAGCTTATGTAGTGACAGGAGACTCATTAGTGGGCCCTGAGTCTGGTGTGTCAGGCTGCAGGAGGTGATCGGCTGGCGTGTCCTCAGCTGTGCCCAATCAAGGGTGCGGCCATGGGAGGTGTCTGGAGGCAGAGGACAAACAGAGCACATGGCACACAACAACAAACAGGGGAATGACAGGACACATGAGGAGAGGAGATCAGGGGAAACACACACCGGGTCAGACAGGGATCCTGGATCCTGACACTATGACCACTACTACAGCTATTACTACTACTACTGATACTAGGCTACTACTTCTTCTAAATACTAATACTTCTTCTTAATACTAATACTTCTACTACTAATGATACTTCTACTACAACTACGACTGATACTACTATTACTACAAATATCACTACTTCTGAAATTTGTTTAAGCTACACAAATTGTTCAAATATCAAAATGTTCAGCTCTTTCAGGAGAGGGGTGCTTTGACCTTTCATATTTGTAATCTTTAAACATTCAGGTCTTAGGGATCTTTAGAGGTCTTTCCCCCCTCCCCACACACACATGCCATTTTAAAATAAAAGCCCCACAGAATGAATCCTAACTGAAATGCTTGTGATGAGCCTGTCATTTAATAACCGGTTTGTGTTTATCTAACATTATGATTCTGTCTCCTCTCCCCTTCTCCCCCACATCCCATTTCAAAATAAAAGCCCCAGATAGTGAATTCTAACTGAACTGCTTGTGATGAAGCCTGTCATTTAATAACCTCTGTTTATGTGTCAAACATGATGATTATGTCTCCTCTCCCCCTCCCTCCCCCACCCAGTCCCACCCTTTCAAAATAAAAGCCTCATGGATTAACTGTATTTAAACGTTTTGCTCAAAATTCAGCTTTTTTGTTGAAATAATGAATGCTCTTACTAATACTGCGACTACTACTACTGCTAATATTTCTAGTATTACCACTACTACTACAACTTTTGCTGTTGCTACTATTACTACTACTGCTACTGCTATTACTGCTACCATAAATATTATTACTACCACTACTGCTATTACTACCACTACTATTATTACTGATACAACTGCTAATACTGCTATTCCTGCTACTACCAGTACTAATAACCAGTACTAATACTTCTACTACTTCTTCTAATTACAAATACTTCGACGACAATTTATACTACTACTGCTACTACAAATATCACTACTGCTACAACTAGTACTTATTCAAATGCTACTCATACTTATACTGCGAATAATACTTCTACAACAAATATCACTACTGCTGGAATTCTTTTAAGCTACAGAAACCGTTCGAATATCAAAATGTTCAGCTCTTTCAGGAGAGGGGTGACATAACTTCATATTTGTAATCTTTCAACTTTTTGAATTATTCAGCTTTTTGCAATTTTTTTTAAATTGGATATCTATTTTCAGCAATGTTTTTGAGATTCATTTCATCTTTCAGCATTCCAACGCATTTTCAGCAGGAAATGCATTTTCTAGTTATGAATTATTAACCACTTTTATTTTATATACTAAACACACAGTTCTTTGCTCAAATTTCTTACATCATACAACTCAACTCACAGATCTTATTTCTTAAGCTACAATTGTTTACATGAGCTATCAGCAGGCCTTTGCCTGGGATATTAAGAGTTTTTGAGCCCACAGTAAAAATAATACCAAGCAGTAAAAAGTTAGATGGCAAGAGTAGGGCTTAATGACCCAACTCACTCACAAGATTGGTGGTTTTCTCACTGCGCCGTTGTCTTGTAGGAGGATGTGTCATCAGTCTGTCATGGACGGAGATAGGCAATGTCCCCTCTCTCTCGCGCTGCCCTCATGGCTGGCATGAGATCTCTTCTCTTCTGGCGGACAGCCTCCGTAAAGTCGCCATTGATAAAAATGTTAGTTCTTTGTAGGTGTCTAGCGTTCTGAAGAGCAGCTACTTTGTCCTTGTATCGAAGGAACTTGACGACTACCGGCCGTGGTCTGTTGCCATCTGCACCCGGCCTTAGGTCACTCCGGGACAGTCGGAGCACAATTGAATTGGAGAGAAGGATAAAAATGGCCTTTTTTGGCCTCGACCTAATGGGCAGAAGGAGTGCCGCTAAAAATCGGGAGGGGGCCTAGTCCCGTAGGGCAGGGTGGCAGGTCTCAGGTGGGCGAACGGCGTTCCCTTGAGACCTCCGGTCACAGAGTTATGATTTTCCAAAGTTTTTGACCAGTTTGCCCGTATGGCCCTTTATGTTTTGCGACCACCAGAGGGCGCCAGTCCAAAACCGGTTTGGGAACAAAACTGCCATTTGGGTCGGGCCGTTTGGCCTACAAAGGGCCATTACGGGAAATGTCCCCGGAATGGCAGAATAGGCCCCATGTCACCAGGGACGCTAAGGGCCATTTGGGGGGACAAATCAGACGGAAAGGGACATTTGATGGCCACCTCCGAGGACTTCAGGATTGACATTTTAAACTGCCATATCTCCTCAAAACTTCAATATCTTGGATCAGCGTTAAATTGTACCGGAACAATGTTTCTGGGACAAAAGTTGCCATTCGGGCAGTATGGTGTTGGGTGACATGAAATGCCATTCGGGTCAATATATGCCATTGGCATCTTCACCATATATGGTGCAATTTTATCTAAATGTTCTACAGCCACCAAACTTGATACACAGGGTCTGTGGCATCATAGGAACACACACAGCAAGTTTGGTGGGGCTAGCCCCTCAAATTGTGAAATGTTGGTGTCTCAGGGAAATGTCATTGAATTTGCTCAAAAATCAAAGAGCTCCCGATTTTGGTCATTTTCATAGGTGGTAACCAAGGGACCTCTCTTGCACTGAAAAAACAGATATCGCGAAGAGGCTCTGTGTGGGTATCACACATGGTATCATGGTATCTCAGGCAAAGTGAGGCAATGTCATTGAATTTGCCCAAAAATCAAAGTCATCTGATTTGCGTGAAACTTTGCACACCTGTTTGGCTGTTCCCAGGTATGCCCCCTCATAAGCATACTCTAGATATTGTTTGGGAGGACTGGGAACAGAAGGGCCGATCGGGTTGGGAGTTTTGGACTAAACGAGACCCCAGTCAAATGTAGGTGAAACGTCCCTTTCTGAGTTATAAGGATAAGCTCCCAAATGGCACTAATTGTGGGACATGAGGCCTTCATGAGAGCCCCATCAAATGTAGTCGGAACGGCCCTTTTACAAAGACAAATACCCTTATAACTGGAAAAGTGTCATTCCAACTACATTTGATGGGGCTCTCGTTTATGCCAAAAATCCCAACCCGAATGGCACTAATCGTCCCGGGGTTCCCTAAAGCCTGTAGGGACACTTTATGCCATTCGGGTTGGGATTTGTGGGACTTGTGGCCTACATGAGAGCCCAATCATATGTCGTCGGAACGGCCCTTTTTCTTCACCATACATGGTGTAATTTGATCTAAATGTGCTACAGCCACCAAACAGTACACACAGTCTGTGGCTATATATGAACACACACACCAAGTGTGGTGGGGATAGTCCCTCAAATTGTGAAATTTTGGTATCTCAGGCAAAGTGAGGCAATGTCATTGAATTTGCCCAAAAATCAAAGTCATCCGATTTGCTTGAAACTTTGCACACCTGTTTGGCTATTCCCAGGTATGCCCCCTCATAAGTTTCAACCTCCTAGCCCAGAGCCTACTGTAGATATTGTTTGGGAGGACTGGGAACAGAAGGGCCGATCGGGATGGGATTTTTGGACTAAACGAGACCCCAGTCAAGTGTAGGTGAAATGGCCCTTTCTGAGTCATAAGGATGATATGGCCTTCAACAGTCTTTTCTCTCAAAATGTACACTTTAATTCAAAGTAGAGATTTGATTCCTTTTCCTCTTTAAAGATGGGCTTGTGAATATGAATTCCACCAAATTTAGCGGTCGTAGCTGCAAGTTAAGGTCCCCAAACACAGCCCCAAAGGTCAAAATTGAGGCATATGACCTCATCTTTCGGCCTGTTTTGGCAAGTGAGAAACGGCCCACTAAATCGTAGTGAAAGGTTGAAACTGCCTTGTTTTTCAGTCGCCTGTGATAAGGTGATGCAGGATCTAAAGCGAGATATCTGTAGACCCTTGGGAAAGCTAACTTCCGGTAGCAGCATGCTAACGACTTGAGTCCAATTGAACCTTGAAGAGGGTCCTGTTTTGTCCATCATATGTGAATTTCATCAAAGAAGGCCATTTACAAGTCTTTGAAAATTGACCAATATTAAAAAGTGGTCAAAATCCAGATTTTACCAGTCTTTTCTCAAACTTTTTGAACTTTAAAAAGGGGTAGGGTTTTGAATCCTTTTCTCCTTCAAAGAGGGGCTCGTCACCATTACACACCTATAATCTGGGCCTCGTAGCTGCAAGTTAAGGTCCCCAAAAACAGCCACAAAGGGCTTAATTGAGGCATATGGCCTCATCTTTCGGCCTGTTTTGGCAAGTGAGAAACGGGCCACTAAATCGTAGTGAAAGGTTGAAACTGCCTGGTTTTTGCGGAAATCAGTCGCCTGTGATAAGGTGATGCAGGATCTAAAGTGAGATATCTGTAGACCCTGCAGGTCCCCAACAACAGCCACAAAGGGCTTAATTGGGGTCTTATTCACTTATTTTTTGGCATATGCAAGAATGGCCATAATTTCTCAAATATGGGTCCTAGAACCCCCAGATTGTGCACACACATTGTGGACAATGAGGCACATTCAAGTTGGATGGGACTCCCTAGCACTTAGCATGCCTGCGCAGGAAGAGGGGCAGTTGGCCTACATTTGAATGGGGCATTTTGAAGGATAAAATGAATGGAAAGTGATTACCCAAACGGCCATCCTTCAACTAGTCATAACTTCTCACAACATGGTTGAATTTGATGGGAGATTGCATGACAACATTCCCCTTGATGACGTGAATGGGAAAATGGTGCAATAGAACCTGCAGACCCTCTGGAAAGCTATCTTCTGTTAGCAACATGCTAATGCTATGAAACCAATCAATCCCAGTAGAGTGTTCAATTTTGTTCAAGAATTGTAAATTATATATCAAAAATGTAATTTATTCGTGTTTTTAGGGGCCGGAAAAAATCTCCTGCCGAGCCCAAAGAGTTAAAACTGACCTTTATTCTAAATCCGAAAAGGCCCATTTTCCAAAAAGGGACATTCCGACTACATTTGAATGGAAAGTATTGAATGTCATAACTTCTCAGAAAGGGTTGGAACTGTGTTGTAATTGAACAAGATACTCCCCTTGATGACTTGAATGAGCACATGGAGCAGCAAATCTGCAGATCCTCTGGAAAGCTATCTCCTGTTGGCGGCATGCTAATGACTTGAATCCAATTGGACCTTGAAGAGGGTCCTCTTGTGTCCATCATATGTCAATTATGGAATGATAAGCCAGTTACAAGTGTTTTTATTGCACCCAACAGAAACAGCAACATGTACACATCATTAACAGTCTTAATTCATTAAAAATACTTTAAAGCAAGATAGAGGAATACATTCTTTTTGTATATGTTAAGAGAGGGTCGTGTAGGTTAAATGATCCAAATCTAGAGGTCGTAGGTCCAAGTTAAGGTGCCCAAAAACAGGATCAGGGGCCGAAATTGGTGCAATTGGTGCAATGTGTAAAAATTGACCATAATTCGGGTAAAGAAGGTTGAAACTGCCTGAATTTTGCACCACACACTCCCTCCGATGACTCGAGTCAGCATGCAAAAGGAGAAGTCTGTAGCCCTTTGGGACGTTTTTTTGTTTTTTTCAGGAACATTCCGACATGTTTGTGGCATCATATGGTGATACCTGATCCGTTTCCATGTTTTCCAAGGCTTTGGACCCGAAAGGCAGAAAACGCCCCATTTGAGCCATGCCCCGCCCATTCCCATGTTTTGGAGCTTGACCGGTCCATTCCCCATCCATTTCCATGGTTTCCACCCGAAAGGCACAAATCGCCCCATTTGAGCCATGCCCCGCCCATTTCCATGTTTGGGAGCTTGACCGGTCCATTCCCTATCCATTTCCATGGTTTCCACCCGAAAGGCAGAAAATACCCTTTTGGGCCTGGCCCCTCTCATTTTGGTCAGCCACTGGTCAAGGGCGCCCTCTATAGGATTTGACCACTGACTACACATTAGCCCCTCAACGGCCCAACTGTTCCCCAAATTTTCAATGGGATGTAGGCCGTCTCTCCGGAACATTGTCACCGTCCAGACAAAGTGCCGGTGGCCCAGTAAGCCCCATGTTAAATGTTGCCATAAAGGCCAAATTCCCTTGCCGTTCAATGTGCGCGCTCCAGCTCCAACTCACGGTTGCTCCCAAGCTGTAGATTTTCTGACAGTAATCTCCGTACCTTATCCTCCACCTCAGCCCATCCTTCGTTTTCAGTTTCTACCATCCCATCAATAACCAGGTTATTTCTCCTGGACTGGCCCTCTAAACCTGGATGTTTTCCCTCATCGTATCCTGTTGCTTACTATTGCACGCGGCCAGCTGATTTGCGTTGGCTGATTTCAGGTCATCCATTTGCTTCTGGGTGTATTGGATGCTCGTTTTGAGATCTTGCAAGTCCTTTAACATGTTGTCCATACGATTGTACGTAGAATCCAGTATCATTTCAACAAAACATTTGAAGCTCTTCTCTTGTTGTTGAATAATCTCTGTGAAAACCTCCATTTGTTGTTGTAGGAGTTCGCGTACCTGAGTTATAGTAACCATATCGAGCGGTGGCCGAGCACGGGTTTTGCACATAGATCAAGATATAAACCAGTCTAATTGTTGCATAAACCTTATCAGATGTATAATCCCAGAGGGTTACTGTTTATCTCCGTCGGTCGCGTGCTGTAGTACGACTGTCGGCTCCGAGTGTCCCAGCTTTTGGTCGAGACCTGTCACATCCCTGTTGTTCACGAGTGAGGGTAAGATGGAGCAGGAGATCGACAGTCGGATCGGTGCGGCTGCAGCAGAAAAACAGGCGCTGCACCGGACCGTCTTGGTGAAGAGGGAGCGTGAAGTAGTTACTTGATATTATTAAGTACATCAAAGTTCTACATTAGTATACAGTACTTGAGTAAATGCACTTAAGTTACTTTTCAAAAAAACAATCCCTCTCTAAAGGTCCTTTATGGGCCGAGGGTGAATTTCCTCAACTAAACTAAACTAAATATTAAACAATGTGCAATACAAAAAAGGGGAAACATTACATTTGGGGGAGATTTCAAACACCAGCCCTATTTTTAGGCCTCTGCTCGAAAATTGCATACCCATACTAAAGAGTGTATTTTTGCAACTACAAGGTCTATTTTAATACTTTTGATTGTATAATACAGGTAACACTTGTGAGATGTGCTGATATGTGTAGATAGTGTGTATATGTTACTGGTTAATAACATATGGCACAGCTCAAATTGTAAAAGTTTCAGGTTCACCTAAAAAAAAGCACTTGTGTCTAAAATATAACTTGAAATAAAGCCTAAACATGTCAATGGCATAGCCACAGTCATAGCACAACAGGTTTTACAGTCTCTAAAACAGATTTGACTTTGATTGAGTGAAGCAGGCCAGCATAAACCAAGCAAAGGCATGCAAAATTCTCATTTTTGGAACCAGCAGTTGCGCTGCTGTATTCAAATTGTATATACTATATAACTAAATATGAACTATATATTCACTTGTCTTATCACTAAGAGTGTTCAATAATCCTAATAAAGCAGTTTGGCATCATTTGGATTAATTTTGTAATGTAATGTAATCATCCGCCATGATCACTGCACGCTTTCTCATGAGAGACCCAAAGAGCACAGTACGCAGTTTTTTGCCCAAAAAAACGTGGTATTGTGGTAAAACGTCTAGATATCTTCTAGATATGATCTTAGTTCATGTATAATTGTGTTTTGCAGTGTGTAAAATTGCTCCCATGGTTGTTTCGCCCAGAATATCTTTGTTACACAGGTATATGATATGTCATAAAATATGATTTTATTCGTTTCGCAAAAGTGAATTGTCCACATGTGTGTACTCTGTCGCCCCCCCTCTAGCCCCCTTTAAAGGGGGCTCTCGTGTACAGGAGGGCTTCAAGGATTCACGCATAATGTTTTGTCATTATGCAACACAGGGTTGAACAACTAAATAGAGTTGTGAAAAGTAGTGCATTGCTGTTGTGCACATTCTGAATTTACATCAGGAGGAATGTAAACAGCAGCACCAAAAACAACATGGCCGACATCTTAACATTAAAAATGAGACATGAGGAAAACATTGTCCACAAACTTTGACTGTTTTTGTACACCAAGCATCGTGATGTTAACACAGAGTCCACCTCCTCTCGACCCACCGGAGTCCTGCTCTCTGTCCTGCTGCAGCTTAATCTGAGATACCACGATGGAATCAGGTCTCTGTGAAGACGTGGGTTCCACAGTCACAGATCTCCCATTGCTGGAGGTTAAGACATCAGAGAGGAGCAGACTGGGTAGTGGTATAACCTCAGGTCATAGCTTCCATCTCAGTCAACTGTGGGCTTGATCATCTCAAGGTCCGCTACACTTTATCTAATGCACACTTCCTTCTCCATTGTTGAAGAGTGTATTCTGTCAAATATCACAAGTGGCCCAGTAATAAACACGAAACCACACCAAATTGAAACAAAAGAGTTGAAAAGTTCAGCTACCGGCCACTGCATTCACACGCGCCATAATGAGAGACCTTGAGTCACGTCGTCCCAGTTTTGTGACATAAACATAACATTTATTTCTTAATATAACTTGTACCACCAATCAAACATTGCTGTTTTTTAAAGATGTATTTACATATAACGTTGAGTTGTAATTTAATTTTGGGGGATTGTTGAATTTTATATTTGTACATTTATTTCTCCAGCTGACTCCCTCACATTCGTCACTTGTACCTTGGACTCACATGTAGAACCACATTGGTCATGTGTTGGGCTGTGAGTGCTGTCAGAGCTGTTTACAGTTGTGCTCAGCAGTACTAAGGCATATCCAGTAGGGGTGTAACGGTTCACAAAATTCACGGTTGGGTTCGGTACGATACAGTGGAGCCACGGTTCGGTACGTTTCGGTACAGTAGAAAACTATAAATGCCAGAGAAATGTACTTGATTTTAAAATATATTTATTCATTACAACTAACATCATGAAGTTATTCTTTGACTTTGAACAATGATGGAACTATACCTGAGTGACTCATCTTCTGGGTTGTCTTCTTAGCAACACAGAAGCATAAAAAACAAAAACTGCTCCTTAATGTTATGTAGTATTGTTACTTACATCTTGCAAAAGAGATTTTTAATCTCAATGGGACTACCTGGTTAAATAAAGGTTTAAAAAAAAAATAAAAACATTTTTTAAAATTTTTTAATTCAAACGTATCGGTTCGTCATGCGTACCGAACCGTGAGCCTCGTACCGAACCGTACGAATACGCGTATCGTTACACCCCTAATATCCAGCGTGGACACTGATGAATGGCTCAATTTACTGCAGCTTTTAATATTCTTCCAGTAAAAACAATGTGTTACAGATTCAACCCTCAACTCGTAGTTCTATGTCATTTCATGCATCTTTCCCCAAAATATATTTGGAAAATTGCTGCAACTGAGTGGTGATGAAAAACGTCTTGATCTGCGTTGATGCATTTTCAATGTGTGAAGTTCTGAGGCATTCAGGGAGCCTGTTTCCCTCTTCTGATCTCATCTGGGTTCTTCCATTGGAAGTGTTGCCAGACTCCTGTCACACGCGGGCATCCGTCCAGGTGGCGGATGAAGCCTTGATGTTATCAAAGACAGGCTGACAGTGCAGAGGGCTGCTGTATTGACCGAGTAATCCCTGAAATGGACTTTGCCTTGATCTGGCATTGACATGGGTTTACAGATAATTACTGCTCCTCACCCGGACACAGAGAGACCAGAGGAAGAGAGACAGTAGCAGCAGCCGAGCGCACTTCAATCGAGGATTATGTCCCAAAGCTTCCCCTCAGACATGTTCCACAAAGGTCAACTACCTGCTCCCACTGTAAGCTACTTATTTTATGTGTCACTCTCTTCTCAATGATTGTGCAGATTTCTAAAAGGTCCAGTCGCACCTCTGTGTGCAGTGTTCTATAGACACCAAGTACTGATGACACATTTAGATCTTCTGTGCTTAAAAGACTAAAGAGAAATAAGATATTTCTACCCAAAGTTCCACCTAAAGTTGCATTTTCTTTGCAGAGCACATTTCACATTTCTACTTTGCCCTCACAGGAGGAGGAAAAAACGTCTATCTAATGCTTCTCTGGTCTTGCTTGGAAGCTGTCCTGAACTCTGAAAGTATATTTCCTAAAGCGCGAGGGATCATTCAGGCTTTTATTGTTTGTGTCTGTCTTTTTATGTATTTGTCTCTCTGGACCCTGAGTCTGAAATAAAATCTATCTATCTATCTATCTATCTATCTATCTATCTATCTATCTATCTATCTATCTATCTATCTATCTATCTATCTATCTATCTATCTATCTATCTATCTATCTATCTATCTATCTATCTATCTATCTATCTATCTATCTATCTATCTATCTATCTATCTATCTATCTATCTATCTATCTATCTATCTATCTATCTATCTATCTATCTATCTATCTATCTATCTATCTATCTATCTATCTATCTATCTATCTATCTATCCACCTATCCACCTATCCACCTCGGTATTTCACTAGATGCCAAAAATAGTGGCAGTTGCCGAAACATCTTCTGAATCTCCTCTGCAGTGATGACAGTGGCCACAACTACCTGCCACAGACCTGTTTGTGGCAGCAGTCAATGGTAAGGGAGTGGCAGTAGCGGGTCATTGGTAGGTCATCTAAACTAGTATATAGATGTTTGGGATCTATATCTGTGATTGGTCATCTGTGGTTTACAATAACTGGAATGATGTAGATCAGGTTCTTCTTACTACCGCCCCCAAACTACTGTCCTGTTAAGACAGACTGGACAAACAGAGAAAAAAAGTTATATAAAAATGGTATATATATATATATATATATCCAAGTCAGCACCCCGTTACCACAGAAACCCGGTTCAAAACACCGTCAAGGCACGTACACACAGGAAGCAGTGTTATGAAAATATAACTCTTTTAATGGTACGAATGTAACTGTGTGGCGTAACCAGTGACAGCTGGTTTAGCGGGCAGGAGGAGTTCACAGACCATGCGCTCAGATCGGCATCACAAACAATTTAAAGCAACAGAAACAAAACAAAAGACCAAGGCAGCGTCTCACCAACGAGAAAAGAAATGAAAACGAAAACATCATTGACGTCACAAGAAGACATTGCCACCGCTGATGTCAGTCACCACACCACACTGCCCTAAATGTAGGGATGAGGACTTTGCGGACAAGCGTTTAACTATTACAGGGATGCGGGATGTAATTAATGTTTTAAAAGACACCATACGCAATTAGGCATTTTAGTTTTTCAGTTTGGGATTTGTGGAAAAGACAGTTTGCACTTTTCTTTCTTTTGTTTAAAGAACCCATATGACCTTTCTTTCATAGGGACAGGTTTATCGTTCTGATTTTTCTTTTTTCAAAGACAGAACTTTCATAGATCTTCTACAGAGTACCACGGTCGGTTTTGGTTTTCTTTCTCTGATGTTTTCAAGACGTTTCAGAAGATCGTTCTTTTTTGTTCTTGTTTTAGCTGATATCGTTTTATATTGTAAATAATCTGAGTTCTTTGTACATTATTTATGTTGATAAGTTGAATAAATGTTTTTGAACTTTTCATTATTGTTTATCTTATTGATCAATTACATCAGATGTGGTTAATATTTGTGGTTACACTAATCAAAATGTGTGTTCTGTGCCTGCATTACACTAACAAACTTAGTTTTTCCTTTACTACTTTGACTTGAAAGCTAAATAAGTACCACATCAAATTCCAAACTTTATTTAAAGGACACGCGTCATACTGCTTGTATAGAATCACAAGCACCTGCTCCTTGGAAGGGGATCTGATCATTTAAACTCCTATAAAGGCCAACACAGTGTACTCAGGCAAAATGTGACCTTTGACTGATAGAGCAAATTAATCAAATTTACAACGAAAGAGGAAACTAATATTGTATTTCACTAGAAATAACCCATTTGAATCACTCCTTTCGCCCAAAAGATTACATTCCAATATCATTAAACTGCAATTTCAATTATATTTCGAGGGACATGTTTATGCTTTCATATTACGGTCGCAGTTTTCAACAGCCCTCCTCCCAAAGCAGTCTTCTGTAGACCAGTGTTATTGGATGGGAACTTGATTTTACACGACAGCCATGCTGGTGTGTCCAACATGCTAAAGAGCTGGTAGTCTGTTGCACTGGTTCCCAACTCAACCCAGCCTGCAGCTCTGCATCCCCCTACAGCTCCAGAGAACAACCTGAGGGGTCACGAGGCCGGTAACATGGTAGCAAAGAAGAAAAGAGAACCAATCCATTGGGTTTTTGCTCTCGTATTGTGAGATTAGGAAAATAATTGAAAATATTCCAGAATCAAACTTTCTGTAACTCAATGGCAATAAAACTGAAGTAATTTTATTTGGACCGCAACATTATATCTTCTCATCTCTGCCCTTTGACCATTCAATTCAGGATTTAAGTGTGACAAATAAATCAATGAGGTAGGTAAATTAGGCTTAATGTTCAATAAGAATAATTTTTTCAATTGTCATTATTTATTGCCTCATAATCAACACATGCTCACTCTTCCATGTAGGTATGTTTAGTTCTTAAATGACACAAATATAACAAGTAAATACATGATGTATACAACTAATGCAAATTAACATAAACACGAAATATGAGATTAAATAATCAGCATTAAATACATCTGTATCAATAACCTAGATAATTGACAAAAGCACAGGTAAATGTGACTAAATCTATAGTTTAAATACACGTATACTGCCATCTAGTGGTAGAACGGGTGAACACTTACTTTGCGTGTCCTTACCGGCTACACTCACGGCTACACTCACTCACGGCTGCATTCACTAAATCAACACTACAGTGGACAAAGAAATATCAGTGCCAACAGCAACATTTATGTGAACACAAAAATGACTGAACTGTATCACTATACTATACTATACCATAACTATATCACGAACTGTATTGCATCAAACAATGCACCGATAAATCGAAAAGTTGATTCTTACTGTGTACATGGATAAATGAAATGAAATCGCTGCTACTGCTGCTAACACACTCCCATCGGCCCAGGATTATTTATTTATATTCATTCATGTATTTTCTTCTAATGTTACCCTGGTATTTGCTTTCATCACAGACTATATAACGTTAAGCATTTCTTGCATATGGTCATTATATTGCCTTCATTTTTATTTTGAAATATTCTTGTTCCGGGTTACATGTTGTGCTCTGCGTCTCGTTTTCAAGGAAAAAACAAAAAAGGAACAAAATTCGGCTCGTTTTTGACTTTGGTTCTGTGGTTTTTCCGTTTTTGAATTCAGAATTCGGTTTGAAACGAAAAATGAGAATACCATGGTATTTCCGTATTTAGTTTTTTCCGAATTAACGGTAAAACAGATGACTAAAACGTACACGGACCGTCTTCCACTCCGACTACATTGGTGCTCGGGCCCTAATTAGGATTTTCTACGAAACATTGTTTGTTGTCAAATCTAAGAGCCAATCAGCTCTTTGATCCGAAGACAGCCAAAAGTTTCCCATCATGCCCTAGGGTCACGCAGTCGATGGAGACCAACTCTGCAGCACCTGGCTCTAAAATCTGTGGCCGCCTTGCTCTCGTGAGATTATCGTTGCCTACGTGTTCACGAAGTCAGAGTAAATCGGGACCAAGTCGGACACAAATCTAACCCGCATTCATTGTGCGTCGATCACCGGTGATCGATTCTGCGCATGCCTGGCTTATGTCGAACGAGCCTATTTTCTCATAGACTTCTATGCAACCAGACGAGTCGGCCCCTGATGGTCAGTCGAGAGAATGCAAGTTTAAAGGCACTTCAGCTTTTTAGATCACTTTTTAGATCCGGAGGTTGCCGCTTGGATTTAACAACCCATTTTAGATTTGACTCTCTGTCTCATGTCACATGGATAGTCGTATCTCCACCCATGGCTTGAGAACTACCTTTGCAGGTGCACCATCATTTTCCTGCAAGCCAATCAGAGCATACTTGGCTTTTTTGGGAAGGGGTCTTAGAGAGACGGGTGCTAAAACGGAGCGTTTCAGCCAGAAGGTTATTACAGGAAAAAGAATTCGTTTTTGAAACGTTAAAGCATGTAAACATGTTCTAGTAGAAACTCGATCTACAAGTATGAACATGATATGTCTCCTTTAAGTTGTTCCTTGACTGAAACTGTTTAACCATATTCAGTATGTTTGGTCCACTTGATAGCCTGGCTTTCAAATAGCATTCTTTCATTTGTATATAATTTACCAAAGGAAGATAGAGCTGATCCCATCAAACACATTTACTGTTAAAATGAGCCTTTAAATTGTCATCATTTGTGGTGAAAGTTTGGGTCAAATATTGGTATTTCCAAATAAAGATAGAGGAGATGAGATTCATGATTTTAGAGACATATTATGATGCAAAACAGCATGGGCAACATTAAAGTCTGAAATGTCAAGGCTGTCATAATGTCATGCTGCACCAGCATATCTCTCCGACAAATGCCACACCGAGACCTTGCATACAGATACAACGAATCAGCAGCCAACTATGCTATTAGTTTCAGAAAAAGTCAACAAATGCGGAGGTGTATGTGAGCAGTATCTGTGTGCGTTATGTATGTGATGTGTTTTCGAAAGAAGAGCATTTGTGAGTGTGGTAGCCGGGTGAGGTCGAGAAGCGTCACCTCCAACTGAATGCCCGATTAGACAGTAAGAGATAATAGAAGAGTTTCAGGGCCGAGCTGTAGCTGCAGCAGCAGTGGCCTGCTGTTATTAATGATTGATCCCCGGCTGTACATTCTGTAGAATCTGTCTACTGCGCTTCAGATTAGAGCCATATGGAGATCCCCTAAACAGAACTCTGCTCTGGGATGACAATGATATCTCTGGGGAAAAGAAAGACACGTGGAGTAGCGTACTCAAAGTGTTGCATGAGGCATTATAAGCACTGATAAATGATTGCCATATTTAAGAACATGTAAATAGATTCAGTCATATTGCATGGAAATTTCTCATGATGTTTAACATACATTTAATAAATCATACATGACAAAAGTACTCCAAAAATGTCTTTCACCGTAACTTCCTGGGGGGACATGATATCCATATTAATGATGTAATCATAATGAAGCCGACAGCAGCTAGTTGGTAATCATTTTTAGAAAATCTACTCATATTAGTGATGAAGCCTGCATAATTTTGGGGTTTTTCCACCTGTTTTTCTTCTTTTGTTTTCGTGGCCCACACATTTACACTTTGGTTCTATGTACCCTGTTAGCACAATGCTGCCAATGGTTTTCCAGTATTTCACTGGGCTGCAGCTGGCAGTAATGCACCAACACAGGCAACGAAGAAGAGGGCAAGTTAATAGCCATACATACAAACAATGTAAGATTGGCAATGTACTTTTCTGCAAACCACCAGATACGTGGAATGTAGACTTTGCTGAACGGAGTGAAACAATACGTTTCATGTGAGCCTCATATTGCAGAAACGCACAATACCCCATAGAAATAATAACAACAAGTGTGCTTTTTTTTCACACAAACCTGAAACTTTTCAATTTGAGCCGTGTGCCATCTTCATTTACTCTTAGCCAGTAACATATACACTGATATTTACACATATGAACAAATCTCACAAGTGTTCCCTTTATTACAACATCAAAATTATTCAAATAGACCTTGTAGTTGCAGAAATACACTCTTTTTAGTATGGGTATGCAATTTTCGAGCAGAGGCCTAAAAATAGGGCTAGAAGGTTTGAAAAAACATCATTGTTTGTGTTGAAATAATAACGTAACATAACAACCGTAACAAGGTAACTGTCACGGGGTGTGGTGGAGGACTCAAATGCAGGCCATACAGAGTAGCGTGAAGCAGGTATTTAAAACAAGCTGCACTGGAAGCAGAGCAACAGAGGAAGACAGGAGCTGTGCAATGAGAAAATAAGCTAATGGGAAAAATAATTAGAATACATGTAGTGTATTTGTGAAAAATTATTAAATTATAAAATAGCTTTAATTTTGTGATTCTGTTTAGGCCAGCAGAGAAGGCTTAGCTGGCCACACGGCCCACCACTAACTGCTAGAGAGCTGCACTCCTTAAATTCAGGGTTACTTGTGGTTCCTAGAGTCTTAAAACGTAGGATGGGAGCCAGAGCCTTGAGCTATCAAGCTCCTCTTTTGTGGAATCAGCTTCCCGTTTCAGTCCGGGGGGCAGACACACTCACCACATTTAAGAGTAGGCTCAAGACTTTTTGATAACGCTTATAGTTAGGGCTGAATCAGGTTTGTCTTGGACCAGCCCCTAGATAAGCTGCTATAGGCCTAGACTGCCGAGGGACTTCCTAGGATACACTGAGCTCCTCTCTCCTTCTGTATGAATTCATATCCCATGAATGAACATTACTAACTTTGCTTCTACCCCGGAGTCTTTGTACTTTCTCGCCTCACAGGTTTCCATGGATCGTGGTTTTTATCTGGACCCTGGTCCTTCATCCCGCCATGGCCCTGCTGACACCGACTGCTACTACATTTTTTTATTATTAGGGCCCAAGCACGGGCGAAGGCCCTATTGTTATCTAAAGAATTATTGTCTCCTCTAAAATCGCATTATTTCGGGCTTTATCATACTCACAAACTCCCCAAATTTGGCTGGCTTATCAGGACTGGGAGAAAATTTGAGTTTTTTTTGGTCCCATTCTCCTGGTATGGCAAAACTTGTCCGGATCAGAGTCAACTTGCAGAGCTGGACTGATCTGGAATGGATACGCGTCAAAGATCCAGACCAGATCCGGCACAGATCCGGCCCATATCCGCTCATGACGCAGTTTGTATCCAATTTGGACCCGTTCATAAAGCGGCTCATTTGGCCTGGATCCGATTTGGACCCATTCATGATGCAGATCCCTTACTCAAAACTAACTACAGAAACATCTCAAATCAAGCTGGCCAACATCCAGATTGCTCTATAAAAGTGTGAATACTCTAATTATTATTATAGTACATTATTATACAAAAAGGAACCTTTCCACAAACATTTGATAGAACATGCAATGTAAAAGTATATAATCTACCTTTCTAGACCACCGTCCCCTCTTGCAGATAACACGTTTAACCATTATCTCACACACCTTTGATTTAATGCTATGACCTAAAAAGAATACATCATGTTCCTACAATTTCACTCTTAAAATCATGCTTTTAAACATATTTAAAAAAGGAAAGAAAGAGAACTTACCAAATCAGTCACCAAACAAAGGCTTGCCTCGAGGTAGATCAGCTGCTCTCTCAGGTTTGTCTGAGTTCAGGAGGAAAGGCCCAGGTGAACCTCCCACCCTATTGTCTTGTATACCCCCTGTTGCGTGGGTCCTAATGGTAGGCTGCGTTTTACCTGCCTGCAGTATTTGAACTGGGGAAAAAAGGCGCATTCAATGTGCAGATCCGCCTGATGTCCGGAGCGAGTCCGCTGTTTGACGGTGCGCGATCCGGGGGCGGCCTGTATCCAGTGCGCATGGCTGAACTGAGTGAGACAGTACGGCGGATCTGCCCCGGAGTCGACTGCTATCAGGGATGCTAGTCCAGGCCTGAAAACATCCCCATGCCTCAATTTTCACAGTCATAGCGCCACCTATTGGCAAAGGGAAATGACAAGTTTTACACTTTGATGTACTCCTCCTAGCCATTTCACCAGATCAATCTCACATTTTAGAAAGAAAGCCTGAAGACATTGATGATAGTTCATCAAGAATATTGTGAGTTTTTGTATAACGCTTTGTTCGCCATGAAAAAGCAAGCTGATTTTCTGTGACTTGGGATACTCAAAAACTCATGGATCTTTGTACATATGTCATAGGCGATGAAAAGACAGATTTGATGTGGATTTTTGGCTTGGCTGTTATAAATTGCCTCGACAGCGCTCCCTGCTAATTTTCTACAAAGCGCTTCGTTTGACCTACATGTTTGAAATTTGGTCGGCATATGTATCACATGGAGACTTAAAAGAGTCTCTTGGAGCCATACTCATACAAAAGTCGGCCATTTTGAATTTTGTGTGAATTTTCCCTTGATTTCTAGTCGCTGTACTTTAACGAACCGAACTCCTCCTAGGGACTTTGTCATATCCACTTCAAATTTGGTCAGGACAACCCAAACATCTTTGTGATTAAAAGTTATCAAAAGCTTTACGTTTTGTCATAGCTCTGCCCCTTCTCTCCTGTCTTTTTTTTCTCACTCACCCATCAACTCATTCAGTCCACCTGTCTGTCTTATAGTCACTATATAAACCCCTGACTCTCAGTCACTCCTTGCCAGATCATTGTCATGTCTACCCGACTGTTTGGCTAGTCCTGTTCCCGGTTTCCCCGTCTGCCTGCCCTGCCTCGTCCTACTGGATTTCCCCCTTCGTCTCTTGTCTCGTCCGTGGATTCCCTGTGTGTTTCTGTAAATGTCCTATTCTGATTTAAGTATTCATTAAATACCTGCTTCACTCAACATTTTTTACATTAAAAATATCCCGTGGCACACCAACAACCAAAAACGTTACAAAATGGCACCAGTTAGAGCCAAATATGGTGTTGTAAATACAACTGTATTTCTTTGTGTGTACATTGGGTGGCGCTGTATTCATGTCCTGGGCTCAGGTATATAGGTCCTGAAATCGCCGTGGTTGTCAGGTGTTTGACCCCGGAAGGGCAAAAGGTTTTGACCGCTATACTCTAATGTGGTGCATTTACTGTCGGTGGAAAGAATGGGATTTTTTGTACGTTGTTCCACAACAAAGATAATAAATGAGCTATATATCATTAAACAAACATCTCTGGGATGATGTATCGAATGCAACACACATCACAGACAATCTAGCACACAACGAGCGCATAAACCAGGTTACTCCAGAGGGAAAGACACCTCAGGAGCTTACAGCCACAGGACTGGGCTTCTTTAACAACACTTTTTAGCATAATACAGCATATATGCCAGGGGTGTCAAACTCAATCCCAGAGAGGGACAACATAAGAAATTGGGACTACGTTGAGGGCCAAACGGAGTCACGATTTAATAAACAGGATAGAAGGGATATTGGACAAAGTGCAAAAAGAATACATGTTTAGGTAGGCTACATTATTTTATGCATACGTACCGGAGCCAGATGTTTGGCATCTTCACCGTCATTGCACTGGAGGTCTATCAGCTCCACAGGTGCTCTTTCCACCTCAACTGCAAATGGATTGCTGAGCAATTTAAATTTCTGAGCTGCAAAGTCGGCAAATCACCGAGTGAACTCTGTGCCAAGTGGACCCAGTTTATCAGCAAAATGTGCAGTTGGGAACACAGCGGTGGAGACTTTTAGTGCCTCACACATGTCTGTCATCATACGTCCCCGTTTCTGAAGCTGGAAGTTTCGTGCAGTGAGATGCTTCGTTATGTTGCACAAAAAGCCACATCGCCACTTTTCGTCCCGGAGCTCTGTGGTGTGGCGGGCCGGTTATGATAAACATGGTATTTTCTGGCGGGCCGTTGTACCGAGAGACATGTAGTCTCAATGTGTTGATCCTTACGAGGCTTTTCATCTGGGTTATTTTGTCCAGGTCCCAGTTCAGAGTCTGCATTTTTCCTTTTCAAATATTTCTCCATCGCTGTTCGTCTTGTCACCTCAACTTCTCCCGCATGTCATTTCATTCTACTGTCCTAAATTAACACGGTCATTACTGCGCTACCTACTGCCACCCACTGGCATGGAAGAGTATTAATTATATTTTGCTCAACAATGCCAAAGTATTTGCAACAACTAAGTACAATTTTTTTGGACTCATTAAGTGAAATTGGACATTTTCCCACGGCACACCTGGTGATCTCTCACGGCACAGCGGTTGAAAATCACTGCTCTAGGTAAGAAGAGAGGCCCCAGGCCTGCAGAAAGTAAAATCATAAGATCTACTCCAGAAGACAAGAATGGGTCGTGGCTGATCATTAAGGGGTGATGATGGATCCCACAGCCAGACCAGTTGAGAACCACTGTCCTACCTGAGCGCTGAAAACAATATACTTCCCACAATTTAAGCTTCTGCATCTTCCAAATGCACTCGTATTATTCAAACGTATTGTTCGGTTTGTAAGCTTCGTACCGAACAGTTTACGCTACTGTAAACAACAGTATCGCGTGCTCTCCGGCCTTCTCTCTCCGGCCTTCTCGCTCCGTGGGGAAGATTCATCCACCACACAGCCCTAGAAACAAATAATAGCTGTGGCGCCATCATGAGGGTATAAGATGGTATTTCAGCTGCAGGACAGCAGTGAAGGCCCGGGTATAAAATGCACAGCCCGGCACTGGTGCTGTTATATTGGTTTACTTATGTTTGCTACAAATAAATAGAGAATAAATTGGATAATAACCTTGGAGTTATAACAACTTATTTTTTCATAACCAATGAGGCAAAATAGCCACCACGCCACGTCAAGGTTCTTCCATGAAAACCCCCGATTTTGATAACTTTTAATCACAAAGGTCTTAAGAGCCATCCTTACCAAATTAGAAGTTGATCGCATAAATTCTGCAGGAGGAGAAAGTACGAAGGCTGAAAAATAAGCACAATTGTATTTCATCCTTACTGACCGCCAGAGGCAGTGCTTCACACTGGATATCTTCCGTCTCGCGCATGCGCAGGTCGAAAATATTTATATTAACAAAGTCACGTGTGACCTCGGATGACCCCCGTCGTCTATAAGTTACGGTGTCATCCTGAGCTCAGCCCTTTTTCATCTTCTCGCGACGCAGGTTAGCTACCATGGTAGCATAAACAAGGATGTGTCTACGATCAAGACGATCAAGAGCTCGTCGCTGTAGCCTTGTGACCACCGGTCGGAGTTGCGGTTCTCTCGCCCTCCAAAGGCTGCGACGAGCTGTCCCTCTTCGGAGGGAACGGTGTGTTTGCCGTTCGGACATCGAACCCCGGACTGGTGGACGGCCCTATCATCGGTCGTCACCAGTCTGATAAGGGCCAGCTAAGTCGTGATGACAGCAATCGGTAAGATCGATTAACATTGTTTTCTATAACAGTTGTTTGTTCCACGGTTGGCAGAGCGCTTCCGCTCTAGTTAATCGAGTGGCGCGCTAACGAGAGCGTAGAATTACGCTGTCGGCCCGCCCTTCACAGTGTTACGGCTATCACAGTTAGCAGAGTGTTCCTGCTCAGGCAAACTTTGTGAGACACTAGATCGGCATTGGCGTTGTGTCCATTGAGATTTCATCTTTACATCTGACGTAATTCGCAGTTAGCAGTGTCTTCACTCAGGCTAACTTGGTGAGATGCTAGCTGGGACTGCGTCCATCAACTTTGTAAACCTTACGGCCGTCACAGTTAACAGAGCGTCCCCGCTCAGGTTAACTCAGTGGGAAGCTAGCTAAACAGAGCTGATACTGGGGCTGTGGCCATCAACTTTGTAGCATTACAACTATCACAGTTAGCAGAGTGTGCTCGCTCAGGCTAACTCGGTGAATGCTAGTTATACTAAATCAACATTGAGGTTGTGCCCATTGATGTTTTTACGCATTACGGCTGTCGAGACCAAGTTAATGCTGGATTGTGTCCATTGATTGCTGTAAACATTACGCCATATCAGTTAGCAGAGCGTTTCGCTCCGGCTAACTAGACTAAGCTAATACTCTGATTGTGTCCATTGATTGTTGTAAACATTATGGCCATATCAGTAGCGGATATCAGTTAGCAGAGTGCCCTCGCTCAGGCTAACTGGTAGCACACAAAGAGTTACAGCAACTGTCCAAGTGAAGAGTGTCCTCGCTCCCCTCTCACTGTAAGGACTGTGTTCTTTTTTGTCCGTTTTCATAGTAGCAGAGTGCTCTCGCTCAAGCTAACTGGTGGGGCACTAATATCTGCAGCAACTATCTGAGTGAAGAGTGTCCTCGCTCCCCTCTCACTATGAGGACTGTTTTCCTGACCTGTTTCCACAGTGGCAGAGTGCTCTCGCTCAAGCTAACTGGTGGGACACCAATATCTGCAGCAGCTATCTTAGTGAAGAGAGTGTCCTCGCTCCCCTCTCACTGTACGGACTGTGTTCTTTTTTGTCCGTTTTTCACAGTAGCAGAGTGCTCTCGCTCTAGCTAACTGGTGGGACACTAATATCTGCAGCAACTATCTTAGTGAAGAGAGAGTCCTCGCTCCCCTCTCACTATAAGGACTTTGCCTGGCCTGTTTCCACAGTGGCAGAGTGCTCTCGCTCAAGCTAACTGGTGGGACACCAATATCTGCAGCAACTAGTTTAGTGAAGAGTGTCCTCGCCCCTCTCACTATAAGGACTTTGCCTGGCCTGTTTCCACAGCGGCAGAGTGCTCTCGCTCAAGCTAACTGGTGGGACACCAATATCTGCAGCAACTAGTTTAGTGAAGAGTGTCCTCGCCCCTCTCACTATAAGGACTTTGCCTGACCTGTTTCCACAGTGGCAGAGTGCTCTCGATCAGGCTAACTGGTGGGACACCAATATCTGCAGCAACTATCTTAGTGAAGCGAGTGTCCTCGCTCCCCTCTCACTGTAAGGACTGTTTTCTTTGGGTCTGTTTCCACAGTAGCAGAGTGCACTCGCTCAGGCTAACTGGTGGGTCACCAATATCCGCAGCGGCTGGCCAAGTGAAGAGTGTCCGAAGGATCACTCGCCACTGACTGCCCCCTGCCTGTTCTCTCAACATTCAGCAGAGCGCTCCCGCTCAGACTGATTTGGAATTCCGCATCAACTAGTGGGACAAGGGTTCCACCAGAATCGCGGCCATGTTAAACTCTCCCGGCTGTAGGACCTGTATAGCTCCTCTTCAGCCTGAGGACGGCCCTGACCTCTTGCCCTAGCCTCGAGCTTCTGAGGCAGGGCCTCTCGGAGAACCCAGGCAGGACCTGCGGCATCACGCCTTGAGCAGTAAGGTCTGCTAGGCTGGCCGAAGTGGAACACCTGATTCGTGAGGTCTACCTCCCCCTGTCAGGGCAGCTGAATCCAGCCCAACCTACCCTGGTCATTTGTATGGCGCTTGCACGCCTGGCATACACAGCAGTTGGAACATCCACCTGTGAGTGCCTTCTTCTGGCGCCCTCCCGCCCTCACCACCTTTTCTGTTCCTCCCTCCGAGGAATATCTGAGGGAGTTGCGTGCATGGTGGAGACACCAGGGCTCTCTCCCGCCTTAAATCAGACCATGCAGGAGGTGGCAAATCTGGCCTTGCACGTATGCCAGCCAGTTAGATGACTATTGCGTCCATCAGTTTCCCCTGAGGAGACTCTGAGGCCCGATGCCAGGTGCCCTCGACCCAATGTCGGGTCAAAGATGACCTGCTATCCAGGGCTTATGACACAGCAGCACTGTGCACCGTATCGACAACTCCCTCTCCCACCTCATGCTTTCCCTCGCAGATTCTCTGCAGCGGGCTACTTCGACGCTTCCGCTCAGTGATGCTTCATTGCAGGCGTTTGCGCTCATATCGAGGGAACGTGGATGTATGTCCACCCTGGTTCAGACTCGCCGCCAGGTTTGGCTGGCGCAGTCACCCCTATCTCAGACATGTAGGAGGACCCTCCGTACTGTCACAGTGGAACCTGGTGAGCTGTTCGAGTCAGCTGCTATACAGGCGCTTCAGCGGCCTGTTAGAGCTAGCCAGACCAGGCAGCAGTTCTCTGGTCTTTGCAGGGACATGCCTGCACCCCCAGACCTAGGGGTCCCACTTTGGCCCCACAAGGCCGTTTTCTCAGCCTCCAGCTTACCCTAGTAGCCGCAACAGGCCTCGGCGTCCTGCTGAGAGGCCGGACCGCTACCTATACAACCCTACTTACGTCCCCGTCCCCCCGGCAGGGGTGCCAGGAGATGTCTCCAGGCCGGCTGTCGGGGTTCTTCTCCCATCAGCGGATTTCCAAGGGAGAGTGGTTCACGTCTATCGACGCCTGTTCCCATGGTGCATCACCACAACTTTCAGTCCTGGGTGCTTCCATTCGGACTCTCCCATCTCCCCATGGGTGTTCATAGTGTGTTACTGCTGTCCTTTCCCCCTGCAATCGCAGGGCGTGAACATACTGCCATACTTAGACGACTGGCTGACCTAGGCGCCATCCTGGCTTCAGGCGCCACAGGACACTGCTCGCCTTCTCTCACGTGGCCCGGTGGGCCTCAAGGTGACCATGGAGAGGAGCTACCTGAGCCCTTCTCAGAGCATAACCTTCATTAGTGTGGCCCTATGAGGGCCTGTCTCTCGCCCCAGCATGTGGCCAACAGCCCCCACAACCTCTCCCTCTTCCGAGGGGGCAGACAGTTGCCCTACATCCTTTTCTCCGACTATTGGGTAAACTGACAGCTGCCTCAACTGTCGTTCCCTTGGGTTTGCGGATGGCTGAACAGCCTTCACTTGGATGCCAAGTGGCACAGATACAGGGCAATAATATTATCGAAACAGTGCCTATTCACTATCCCCATGGAGGGAGTGCATATCTGGTGAACAGTGTCCCAGGAACCGAGCCCCAGGGGCTCTGTTCCATTCCACCAGGAGATTGTCACAACAGATACCTGCCTCTCAAGGCGGGGTGCAGTGTGACAGAACAGGACAGCCTGGGGGAAGTTGTCTGCTGAAAGACCGCAGGTCCAGGTTCTAGAGCTAGCGCTCGAGCACTTCCTTCCATGTTTGAAGGGAAAGCATGTGCTTGTCCGGTGGACAGCACCTCTGCTGTGATTTCCCATGAACTATCAATGGGGCACCAGATCTGCAGAAGTTGCTACGGGGATCACCGTGGCCTTCTGACTTGGGAGGCCCCTCGCCTGACCAGCCTGTGGGCAATGTACCCACCAGGAGAACGGAACCAGGTTGTGGTTTTCCTGTTCCGTCACAAGCCTCCACCGTGAGAGTGGCGGCTGCATCCAGACGTGTCGACCCACTGCCTCCACTGGGTCTCCCTGACGGAGAGGACCAGCCCTCTGGGTTAAGATGCCCTGGCTCACACGTGGCCAGAGGATCTTCTTTATGCCTTTCCACCATTCCCTCTGATTTTGCTATAAACTTGTCAAGAGTTCTTCCCCGACAGGAGGGATCTCCTGTCGCAACTAGAGGGTCGGATTTGGCATTCTAATCCCTGCCGCCTTCAACTATGGGTCACGGGAGGGACCGACCGGATGCTGAGTGGCTGCATAGAACCAGTCTGACTGACTATTCTGAATGCCAGTGCGCAGTCTACCTGCCGGCAGTACAAGAAACAGGTGGAAGCTGTTCTCCGACTGGTGTGCGGCTCAGAACAAGGTCCCAGTACAGCGCCCCGTGCCTGCTGTACTGAGTTTCTACAGTCCCTCCTGGATAAGGGCCAGTCTCCCCTGCATGGGACCTACCCTTGGTACTGGACACCTTATGCTTGTCTCCTTTTGAACCCCTGGCACAGGCGGAGCCGAGATGGCTATCGGCAAGACGGTTTTCTCCTTGCCGTCAATTCAGCTCAATGTGGGGGCGAGCTGCATGCCCTATCAGTGGAAGAATCATGTCTGAGGTGGACTCAGATGGCTTGGGTGTCACTTTCTGGCCTAATGCAGTGTTTCTCCCAAGGGGGTTGATACGTTCACATATAAACCGGCCTATCCAGCTGGCAAAGTTGACCACCCCCCTCCCCCATCGGGAGAGGAGAGGTCAAGGCTGCTGTGCCCAGTGTGGGCCCTCAGAGCTTATGTGGAAGCCACCGCCTGCATAGTCAGTTATGGTGAGCCTAAGAAGGGCTGTGCTCCTTTTTAAAAAAAGAAGAAAAAAAAACAGCACCTGTCCCACTGGATAGTGGAGGCCATTGCCTATACATATAAGGCGAGCGGCTGCGCTCGGCCATCCGGGGTGAAGGGTCACTACCAAGAGTGTCTCCACACCGAGGGCAAGCCTGAGTGGTGTGCCTGTGGGGGATATATGTGCGGCGGCCTCATGGGCATCACCGAGCACATTCACCAAACACTACAGAGTTAACGTTGCCAACCCTCACCCACTGGGGAGGGGTCTTTGGCCAATTTTCTCTGCCGGAGCTATAAGAGGTAGTTACTGTGCTTCCTCGTGACTCTTTTGGTATAAGTCATCCAGTGTGAAGCACTGCCTCTGGCGGTCAGTAAGGCTGAAAGTTATGAATGTAACTACGGTTCTATGAATCCTGGATGACCGCCAGAGTTCTTGGTCACTCGGAATCCCGTGAACTCGCGAGAAGATTCCATAGGACTGAGCTCAGGATGACACCGGAACTTATAGACGACGGGGGTCATCCGAGGTCACACGTGACTTTGTTGATATAAATATTCGACCTGCGCATGCGCGAGACGGAAGATATTGTTATGGGAAAATATGTCAGTCTAACTGTTTTAGGGTTAAGGAATTTGAGTTTTAGAAGAGCAGGCACTAAAAACCTTGTGTCTTCTAAATGAGTCTCGTAAATTTCGGATCCAGGGGTCTTGTGATCTGTTATCTTGGTATCTGTTTTCCTGTGCATTATTTGTCTTCAAAGCATGACCCTCTTTAGGTATTTATGATGGGTGATGGTTCACCGGTTTATTCCGTCTCTGCAATACTGTGACTTAACTCTTTAACCAGTTCACGGTGACATCAAAGGACGCATCTGGCTGGGTGTATCCATGGTTTATTGTGGGGCAAACTGATAAATAAGGGATTCGTAAACCGGCCATAAAGTGCCTTCAGGGTATCGTAAAGACAGGACACTGTGCTTCAAAGGAAAACATCTGCCTTGACATTTTTTATTATCTTCTGTTTTCTTTTCTTGTTTGTTCTCTGTTTGCAAATCAAGATAACAGCATGCTGACTGAGGATAAATGTCCATGCATCTCCAGGAATCCACAAACTGAAGTTCCTGTCTTATACCTCATTAGCCGAGAGAGAGAGAGCCGGCGGACCCGAGGGAGTTTCTGATTGACGGCACGCGAATCCAACGAAAAAGAATTAATTTCTACAAACGGGTAAGAAAGTTAAAATTCCAATTGTAAAAGTAATGATAAGATTATACTAAGGTCATATGATTTAACAGACACAGATGAATGGTCAAGTAGTCATTTTCTTATTTGGGTAAAACAATTGTTTTTGACGTTCGTGTTTTCGTTTTAAGAATGTGGTTCATGTAAACTCCCTTTTTCATTTTCTGGCATATCACTATTTGCACGCTTCTTACGTAGAAGACAGGATTGTGTTATACGGTGATGATTTAACTCAGAATAAAAACATTTTGAGATCGTAACACAGATCGCTTGACTGATATATATAGAAACAGATATAGGTTTGTTGTAAGACCGTTGTTATGCGCTAAATACGTGAATTCTACTCAAGTAATTGATAGAATAAGATTCGTGCGCCAATACGTGAATTCTATACTGATAGAATAAGATCGTGACAAATAATTAAACGTGAACTTCAAATAAGGTTTTGCAAAATTTTTCCTTGGGAAAGAAATTAAGCCTTACGACGACGGTCGTATTGTAAAGGTAACGTTAACGTATCCACGCCTGAAAGATGGGTGGTAAAGATAGTAAGAGCGCGGAGCCCTCGGGTCCGATAGTGGATGTGATGAGACAGAAATATGGAAACGGGTGTTTAGAATGCCTCACGTACTGGTCAAAGGAGTTTGGTTTTCCTGAAAACGGCTCACTGAGTGCCGCTAAGCTCAAAATGTTAAGAGGGGATTTAGAAGGTAAATTGAAACAGATTAAATGTATGAAGAACGTCAGAGTCAAAGACTTGGAAATGATAGAGAAAAACCAAAAGTGTTTGGTTAAGTGGGAAAATGAGAGTGAAAGTAGGGAAAGAAAGCAAATGCTTAAACAAATGACTTGTTTGAAGAAAGACGAAACTGATGCAGACACACTGAGTAACTCTGTTTTTTCTCACACTCTCTATCCGAGCCTCACAGGAGCGAGCGGTCCCCTCCTGGACACGTGTTACCGACCTTCCCCACAGGATGGCGTTCTACAACCACCACCACCACCACAACTAGCACCTCCTCCGCCATACCCTGATGCACCACTGGCTAGCAGGCCAGCAACCCGGCTCCTCACTCAACAGCAAGAACAGGCTCGCCTGGCAAACGAGGAGCTCCGACAGGGTCCAGCCTCGCCTCACCACAACCCGTTTGTCTCTCCTCAGACGGCTGCAACATCGACACCTGCCACCTCACCATGGTCCTACGCAGACCCGCGTAGCTGGCGGGGTCCAGCTGGTGCTGTCGCCAACTGGCTCAGCCCCAACACACCCCCACCAGCTTTCAACCTCGACACATCTGAAACCTTCCAGGGGCCCATGATTCAAGTTCCAGGACCAGCTGATGGTGTTCCGGGTCTTGTGTTCAGACCCTGGACGCAAGGTGACATCATGCAAGCTTCACTTCACCTACCAAGCATCCAGAATGGCGCAGCTTTCGCAAAAGAGTTCCTGATATTCTGCAAAGAATTTATGCCTACTGGCCCAGAGCTTCACCGCCTGTTAGTCAAACATGTCGGCCCCACGGACTTCAGCAAAATCAGAGCCACAGTAACAGGTGCTGGCCGTGACTCTCGTATGGTAATACCTCCCTGGGGAGATGCAGGGAACATAGCCTACGTCATTTTCATCACAGCCGTATGCGAGGCTATAGAGACAGCTTTCCCATCAAAAGTTACCATGGCATTGATTAATAACACGAAACAAGATAAAACTGAAGATGTGACATCATATCACCAAAGACTCATGTCCGCATTCCAAACACACAGCGGTATTGAAGAACCAGCTGACAGAACCACAATGTCAGTGTGGGAGACACATCTCAAGAATGCTTTCATGAACGGGCTGCTACCAGACATCAAAACAGCCACCGAACGCTCCGTGATTGGCCTGGAGGATGCAAGACTTGATGAGGTAATAAAACACGCACGGCACAATTGCAAAATGTATAATGACACTCAGGCCAGGCAAGAGAAACACGGTAAACAAGTGGGTGAACAAGCTCAGCTTGCGATGCTTCAAGCTGTCCAGCAGATGACACTAGGAGTTGATGGAGGCCAAAACCAACCCACCCACCCACGTAACAGCTATGGGAGGGGCCAGCTGAGGGGACGCGGAAGAGGAATGCAACGTGGTAGGGGCCAAAGACGCTTCCAAGACAACCGAAATGAAGGAGTTTCGCAGGTGCAGCCCAACGAGTGTTATTACTGCGGTGAGAAAGGACATTGGTTCAGAGACTGTCCACATTGTCATGCACACAGCGGATCACGACAGCCACGTGGACAGCAGCGCGGAGAGGATGGAGGGGGTGACTTTTATCAACAATTTGGCACATCTGACTGACGCGATGTGGGGAGGCGAGGCGATGCACGTGGACAGGAGGCAGCTGTCTCCCTCTCGGCTCCGGAACAGATAAGAACACACACACACACACACACTGACTCAGAACGCACAAACAACGCGCACATTTGCTGCAACGCACACACGCTTCCTCGCACGCACACTGCAGAACAACAATCCATTCTTCTTAGTGTCATTTCACACTTAGAGCAACAGCAAGTGAATGCATCTACATCACAACCACACGTTTATTCAATGTTTTCATCAGAGTCATACAAAAATATGCCAACTACAAAGGTTATTGTGCAAGGGAAAGAATTAACATTTTTAGTAGATTCTGGAGCTACACACTCTGTGATTCAACAGAGATATTTTCCTCATCAGAAGATGAGTGGGCGTTTTGTATATTCACAGGGCGCATCCGGTATAACTGTTACTGAAAACTTTACTGTACCTATGACGAGTGTACACTCCGACCAGACTGACCACGATCCTGACATTAAAGTGAAACATTCGTTTCCCCTTTCGAGCCTCTGTCCAATTAACTTGATGGGCAGAGACTTAATGTGCGCTTATGGGATAGGACTGATGTCATCCTCTGATGGCCTTAAAGTGCTGAGGCAAAGAGTCGTACACCAAATGTTACAGACTCCCTCTGAGTCACTTTTTTGCTATCAATGGTGGCTCCCTGTTGACGACGCACAACGACTTTGTCACACAGTAGACGCACGGGTCTCACCACATGCCGACCGCATGAACTACAAACATCTACACTGCACCTCACACATTTCTGAAGGACAAGATGTTTCCTATGAAGACAATTTTTTTGAAGGCATTAATGATGTAATCGCCTGTTCCACACTGTTTTGGTCTACTTATAAATCTGCTGTATCTGTTTCTCTGTCTCCGTCACAGAAAGAACTGTTTGATGTTCCAGATTCAGCTCCTCACATCTCGCTGTCAAAAGGACGCGATGATAACTGGAGAGATTTGGGTCCATTCGTCGCTCAATGCGAGGCGCTGACCGACTGGGAAAAGACATGTGATCCACTCATTCTGCGATCACAGTCTACCGGCTTCCACAGAACGTTTTGTGTGCTCTTAACACCTGCCTGCAGATCAGTCTATGTGTTTCATGAGCTTAACAAAGAAATTCAAACGTTTTTAACTAAACCTGCATCTATTCCTCCCGCCCTTACTTCTGTTCCACAGACACTCTGGGCGGTGAACAAGTACGACGTTGGCCTGATTCACAACTGTCAGCCTGTCGTTATCACTCCGCACTCTGATTTTCGGCCCCACAAGCACCAGTACCCTCTGCGCCAAGAGGCCATTGACGGTATTACACCTGTGTTTGAGTCACTCCTGAAAGCAGGTGTGATTATTCCATGTCCAGACTCTCCAGTCAGGACACCGATATTTCCGGTTAAAAAGATCAGAGATGCAGGTAAGCCTACTGAATGGCGTTTCGTGCAAGACCTGAAAGCAGTAAATGCTGCAGTTCATGCACGTGCACCAAATGTGCCTAATCCTTACACTATTCTAGCTCAGATTCCTCCTGCAGCTAAATGGTTTTCTGTTGTTGACCTGTCAAATGCTTTTTTCAGTGTCCCAGTGGACAAGGAAAGTCAATATTGGTTTGCCTTCAATTTTAACGGTAAACCATATACCTTCACACGGCTGTGTCAAGGCTACACCGAGTCTCCAACCATCTACAACGATGCACTCAGAGAAAGCTTAGAAAGTCTAACTCTCTAACCAGGCTCTGCACTCCTGCAGTATGTAGACGACTGCCTTATCGCAGCTCCAACTCAGGCACAGTGTCAGAGAGACACAATAAAACTGCTAAAACATTTAGCACAAGAGGGCCACAAGGCCAGCCTATCTAAATTACAGTTTGTAACGCAAAATGTACATTTCTTAGGTCATGACATTTCAGGGGAAGGGAAAACCCTCTCTCCAAAAAGAATAGCTTCAATCATGTCAATACCGAAACCTAACACCAAAAAACAGTTGATGTCCTTTTTAGGTATGTGTTCATACTGTCGGTCGTTTATACCTAACTACTCACAGATGGAGAAACCATTATCAAGTTTGATTCACGGTAAAAATCTTACAGCACATGGCAAAATAATTTGGACTGAAGAAGGTCATTCAGCCTTCACACAAATGAAATGTGCTCTGCAAATTCCTCCAACTCTAGGACTGCCAGATCCAAACAAACCGTTCACTCAGACAGTAGATGAAAGACAGGGCTGCATGACCTCTGTGTTGTTACAATCACACGGTGACAAATTAAGACCAGTTGCGTATTTCTCCGCAAAACTTGATCCAGTCGCAGCTGGTTTGCCACAATGTTTGCGTGCAGTGGCCGCGGCTGAAAAGACACTCGCGGCCTCACGTGACATAGTAGGATACGCTCCATTAACTCTGCTCGTTCCTCATTCGGTGTCTTTGATTCTCCTCGAACAGAAATCGTCTCACCTCTCTGCAGCGCGATATTTGCGTTATCACACATGTCTTTCAGACATGCCAAACGTGACGGTCAAACGCTGTACTAATCTTAACCCTGCATCATTACTCCCCATTCCTGGTGACGGAGAGGAGCACAACTGTTTAGCTGAGCTCCAAGCTCGGTGCACTCCTCGTCCTGACTTGATGGACACTCCGCTGCACAACAGCGACATGGTAATGTATGTTGATGGATCTGCCTCCCGCGATCACACTGGTACTAATCTTGTGGGTTTTGCTGTTGTTTCGGACTCAGAAGTGCTGTGTTCAGGTTCTCTGCCATGTCATCTCTCAGCCCAGGCAGCTGAGCTCATCGCGCTCACTGAAGCATGCAAACTAGCTGAAGGTAAAACTGTTACAGTTCACACTGACTCTCGTTATGCATTCGGAGTAATTCACGATTTTGGGAGTCTGTGGAAACACAGAAAGTTCCTTAAGTCTGATGGGAAACCTGTTTTGCATCACACTCTCATTGCTGAACTGTTAGAAGCCATTTTGTTGCCAACAGCAATTGCCGTTTGCAAATGTGCTGCTCATACAGGGCACACTGACGTCATTTCAATAGGGAATGCACGCGCAGACGCTGCGGCAAAAGCGGCTGCTCGACTTCCTGTCCCCACTTCCTCTGCTCTCCTGTCCTCATCTGTCTCAGCTCCCTCTTCTCTTATAGCGATGCAGACGTTGTCCACTCCGGAAGAGCGTAGGTTGTGGGCAGCATCGGGTTGCACACACACTGATGGATTGTGGTCAGGGCCTGATGCTAAACCATGTCTGCCTAAGCATTATTTCTGCCATTATGCTAAGTTGACACATGGGTTAGACCATGTATCAAAAGGGGGAATGTTGAGTGCATTGAATGAGACATGGTTCACAAAGGGATTCACGGCATGTGCACAAAAATTCTGTTCTGCATGTGTAACCTGCTCTACCCACAATGTAGGCAGGCCTGTGACAGTGTCCAGCCAGGCTGCACATCCGCCTCCGACACGCCCTTTTGAGCACATTATGATGGATTTTGTTGAGCTCTCTCCATCGGAAGGTAAGAAACACTGTCTTGTGATGGTAGACATGTGGTCAAAGTGGGTTGAAGTTTTTCCATCAAGTAAACAAACTGCTGCGACAGTCGCGAAAGCTTTGATTTCTGAAATCATTCCTCGTTGGGGCATTCCTACTAAAATATCAAGTGACAATGGTTCTCATTTTGTAAACCAGGCCATTACAGAACTAAGCGCATACTTGGGTATCGACTTAAGAACACACTGTGCTTACCATCCAGCCAGTGGTGGCGCTGTGGAACGAGAAAATGGTACACTGAAGACCAAGTTAGCAAAATGTTGTGCTGACACAGGTCTGTCTTGGACAAAAGCTCTGCCTCTAGTTCTGATGTACATGAGAATGAGAAAGCGAACACGAAGCAATCTGAGTCCTTTTGAGATACTGTTTGGTTTTCCTCCTCATGTAGGAACTGAAGCACCAGGGGCGCCACTTCCCTCAACCGCCTTATGCGAACATGAAATGTTAACATATTGTGCACAATTGTCCTCTGCTCTATCTAACATAAGACAACAGGTGTCTGCTGCCCTCCCGAGACCAGCTGAAGGACCTCTCCATAAGCTGCAGCCTGGTGATTTCGTGGTGGTAAAAGATTTCAGAAGGAAGCATTGGAGCTCACGACGTTGGCTGGGTCCATTCCAGGTCCTCCTTGTCACTCAGATGGCTGTCAAAGTAGCTGAGAGGGCTACCTGGGTTCATGCGTCACACTGCAAAAAGGTTCCAGACCCAGGAGAAGCTTCAGGTGAGCGAGCACCTACACCAAGTGTCAGCCAACCGGCACCACCGAGGGACGAGAGACGGACGACGGTGCCATCGACAGATGAGAAGCAGTGATTCACGGACGGGATCACGACGGGCAGTTAGCCGACAGACACGTGCGTGTTCTGTGTTAACTGTCTACAACTGGACGTGGATGCCACGCAAGAAAGACGGCTGGAAGAGCCCCTCTCAACACGTGTTTGTGCCAACAAACACAAGAAAAGAAGACCGGTCAGGCTTCTAAAGGACGAAAAACTTTTTATTATAACTATATTCACATTATTGCTCGTTTTGTTTTCATTTTATTTCTGTATTATTCAATCTGTCTGAGCGGACCAAAGAGAGTGGCGAGATAACAGTGTCTCTGATAGTTTTGTGGAAACCTCACGGTGTCAACGCAAACAAAGCTGCTCACACAAACCAGTTGCTCGGGTGAACTCCATACAAACTGGTGGCTGTTGCACTCTTTCACCATGGAACGACGACGCCCCTGGAGCCCACTGAGGAGAGTGGGGGGGACTCGTTTCATTAATTGTTTATTTGTGGTCATTGGGTTATGTTTTTTATTTACTCTTCTTTTATGGCACCACAAACAGATGAGAAGCAACCACGACCAGCGCAACAACACGACTTTTGACTCAGACAATGACAACTCAACGACGCATAACCGTACCAGACGCACCGCAGTAAAAAACTTGAAACATGATTGGCTCGACAACAACCCAGGTGCATTAATCCACTATCTATTCAACAAATATGTGGTGGCGATACGCACACTATTCAGCCCGCAAACAAAACCGCACTAACTGCTATGTCTGCTCAATGATGCCGGCCTCATCTCACCAACCACGTATAATAGCGACTAGGTCTCTAGGTCCTACAGAGGACTGTTTCGTCAGTCAAGCAGTTTTAGGGTATTACAGTCCTTATGCAGCATGGACTACAGTAAACAGCACTATGTGCACAAAAACACATCCAATACAGAGATACCGCGGAAGCAGCTCTACTTCGTCCCAATTTCAAGCATCATACGTACAGTATGCACCACACTTGAACTTTACATTTTGTTTTGCGCGTAAAGGCTCGAAATCAGTCGGCCAACTTCACCCTTCTATGTGCAACGTGACTTTCATAGGGGCAGTTACTGCTAGGGACGAGGACTGTTCCCTATTCGGCGACACATCCAATCATCCAGCTGTCACCATGGAGGGCAACTACCGTCTTTCGTGTGCAAATAGCTCAGGTAATATAACAGCTGCTTCTATAAGGAGGTGCATGCAACTAGGGAACATTGAGGACTGCATACTCGTTAAAGACTGCACGCCAGTTCCATTTTACCTGCGACGGTTTTCATGCGATGGGTGGAAATATGTGGCACGAGATACAGCGGACTGCCCAGCAGGAGTTAAATGCTCTCTAGCTCACCACACAGTGCTTCCCGGTAAAAACGGAACATATCCGGTTACAGATGGGTGGTGGCTCTGTGGTCACACAGTGTATGTTGTACTACCTCCAGATTGGGAGGGAGTTTGCGCTCCAGTATCAATATCCGACCACACAGTAATAATATCAGCAGCGCCTAACACACGTTTTTCTCGCGACTTAGAATTCAAACCGCATGATCCAGTTTGGGGTTCAAACGTCCCGAACGAATTCAAACACAAGAGCGTCGGCGCCAAAATTATCCTTTCACTGTTCCCTTGGTTGGGAACGGCCAAGAACATGTTACGTTTAGAAACTATTGATTACCGACTGAAGAGCTTCCTGAACTACACTCTTGCGGCGTTCACAGGAATCACTGAAGAATTGACTGGCCTGCGCCTTATGGTTGTGCAAGATAGAATGGTTTTAGATCAATTGACGGCACCACAGGGTGGCGTTTGTGCTATTGTTGGGAAATACTGTTGTACTTTTATTCCAGAAAATGACGCTGATGGTCATATCATTGCACAAGCAATTCACAACATCACTAAAATACAGGAAGCTATGGTTAAAGATGGTACTCCATCTCCAGACTGGCTTACAGGTTTATGGTACTCATGGAAGGGGATTATGATACAAGCAGCCATAATCCTCTGTGCTTTCTTTGTATTCGTACTTTGCGTAATCCCACTACTCAGAAACATGATCTCTCACCTATTCACCAAACAGCTGACTATGTATTGTCGTGTGGCAACCAACGACCAGAGACTTGACCTGTTTCCTATTACTGACTATGCGGACAACTTTGACAGCGACACTGACTCCTTTGATGATTTTGATGTGCAGGTCTAAAGTCTTTGATTTTTAATTATTTTATCTTTGTGGTTATTGAACTGTATTGCTTAGACAGTTTTTGATTTTTAACCTTTGTGTTAATTGAATTATATTGCCTGCTACATTTATGGGATATTTTATCTCACAAGAACAGTTTTTCTTCAGTTCTCTCACATGATGTATTTTTCAAATCATATTGTTGGGTAATACTTCTGTTGTAATTGAAATGTCCTGATAACATATTTTTACTATATTGTGTGATTACGATGTAATCAAAGAGTGGAATGTTATGGGAAAATATGTCAGTCTAACTGTTTTAGGGTTAAGGAATTTGAGTTTTAGAAGAGCAGGCACTAAAAACCTTGTGTCTTCTAAATGAGTCTCGTAAATTTCGGATCCAGGGGTCTTGTGATCTGTTATCTTGGTATCTGTTTTCCTGTGCATTATTTGTCTTCAAAGCATGACCCTCTTTAGGTATTTATGATGGGTGATGGTTCACCGGTTTATTCCGTCTCTGCAATACTGTGACTTAACTCTTTAACCAGTTCACGGTGACATCAAAGGACGCATCTGGCTGGGTGTATCCATGGTTTATTGTGGGGCAAACTGATAAATAAGGGATTCGTAAACCGGCCATAAAGTGCCTTCAGGGTATCGTAAAGACAGGACACTGTGCTTCAAAGGAAAACATCTGCCTTGACATTTTTTATTATCTTCTGTTTTCTTTTCTTGTTTGTTCTCTGTTTGCAAATCAAGATAACAGCATGCTGACTGAGGATAAATGTCCATGCATTTGAATGTGTCATCAGAGCACATCTTGCAGATGACGGTGATGTGTCTGTGAGACTGTGTTCTCTTTGCTTGCAAGCAAATAAATTGACTATTACAACTTTGATCGTTCATCCAGACTCTATTTCATTTGACATTGATGAGAAACATTTTACACTCTTCTCCCGACTATTCATAGAAATATTCCACAACAATATCCAGTGTGAAGCACTGCCTCTGGCGGTCATCCAGGATTCATAGAACCGTAGTTACATTCGTAACTTTCGCTTTGTGGGTTTACTGTAGCGCCCCCTAGTGGTTGAATGCAAATCAAATCTCAGAGTGCGATGTGCACATATGCTGCAAAGTTTGTAATTTTAGGACAAACGGTTGAGAAGTTATGTGTATTGATTGACATATAAGCCACGCCCTAAAAAGTTTATTGGTCCATATATTCCAAACTCTTTTGACGATGTAGATCCAATAATGATCCACAGCAAATATTGTAGTAATCGGAGCCAGCATGTAGGAGGAGTTTGCAAAATGTGTTTTTCAATCAATTTAAAATGGCGGAAAATCTAAGTCGGCGGACCTTGGGAGTCTGATAGGCTTTTTTGTAGATCTAGCGGAATTTGACTTATGTGTTGAATTTCAAGTAAATCGGACATACTGGCAGAGGGGCGCTAGAGAGCCATTCTTTTACACAGAAAGATGCATCATTTTTCAGATGGCTATTTTCACCAGGCCTGACAAGTGTCCAAAATTTGGTGAGTTTTCGTGCATGGCAAGTACCCCCAAAATGGGTCCGTTTCCCAAAACATTAGAATTTAAATAGGGCCTTCGCTGGCCCGACGTTGTCGGTTGCTCGGGCCCTAAAAAGAAACAAAAACTGAATACAACAGGAGTACAAAGGATTAAAAAACGGAACTGAGAACAAACCAGTATGCAACAAGGAACAAGGCTCCTTGTCCCTTCTACAAGGGACAAGGAGCAAACACTGACATCAGCAGACGACCAGACACTGAAACAGGGAAACACAGATTAAATACACAAGAGGCTTATTAACGAATGAAACACTGGTGTGGTAGAAAACAGAAAGAAAAAATACCAAACACAGGACACAAGAGGCGGTAAACTTCAAAATAAAAACCATGACACTTCCAAAACTGGAATATTTCATTTTCTGTCAATAAAAGAAGAAAAATCAACCGCGAAATCACGCTCAAAGGGCCGGTTGTAAATGTAACAACTCCTAACATATTGGTAAATAACTGTCTCTGCATTTGATTATTGTTTATTCAAGTGTAACAATATTGTACATGCAGTTATATAAATGTAAAAATATATTTAAGCACATTTCTGTTATTAGAACTTAAATCCTTATTACAATAACTTTGTTCAATGCTTAAAATCAAGGGTGCATTTGCACAATCCCACGTGAAGTATTTCATGTGTTTTAAAGCCACGTTTAAAGTAGTCTTCAATGTACTCACAATACATTTCCATTTCAAGTGAACAGTAACCAGCCAAAGAGCTGCTTCTATGACAGCGTCTGTCACTCTTTGCATCACTGACGGCAGATTAGCATTTATTTTGCTTTCATTCAGATAAGTCATAACCTTTACCCTCATGAATTACCAGCCTGTTCATACCGGGATAAATGTCACAGCTGTGCAACGTAGCAGCCAATCACATCCCTGTCTCGTCCAGCAGAATGACTCGGAGCGCTCTCTAAACTCAGTTAATTACTCTGTTTGATGGCACTGGAACGTTCAGATGACGACTGCTCTATTTTTCATGATTCCTCCACGTCTTCAGTCCACCTACTGTTCGTCTTCCATCGAGAAGTCTTATTTGAAAAAACAAAAAACACCAGCCGACTGAAAGTGCGAGTGGGAGTCCAAGGATGTCCCAACTGTGTGGTTGTGGAGAGAAGCAAACAATGGAACACATCATTGAAGCTTGCCCACTCCAAAGACTAAAAGGAGCATTAGTCACCCTGCATACAGCAGATCAGGACGCAACCGCTTAGCTCAAGGACTTTGCATTCACAAAATAAAAACAATACTTTTTCATAAAACTATCCAACAGTAAAGCTGTAAAAATTGTCTCCACCTCGACCAGCTTATATTATATGGCTTTAAGTAGATGTAGCTAATAATACTTATGCACTTTAATCCAGTAACGCTTTGAATGAAGTACTTTTGTAGTCATGCTACATTCACTGAAGGAAAGTGCAATACAAACATTTTTAGAAATTCTACATATATGACCTACCATTGCTTCTTCTTGCAGCGCAATATTTTCAAAGAGTAAGATTTTAACAGCCTGGTTAAAATGGGACGAGAATAATTTCACCCAAGATCTTTACATAACGTTATAAGACAATACCAAAGTGGATTCCGAACTCAACGAATGCCTCTGTTTATCCAGTTCACTAATTTTTTTCGCTTTGTGTCTGTCCAGCTGTTTAAGTGGCATGTGGATAAAGTAGTCCCAGTGGAAGGCTCTTAATGAACCAGTGGAACTGATGGTCTCTCTCCACTTTCAGGCAGTTTACTGAGACACATCATGTGGATGGATATACCCTGAACCTTAATGTTGTCTCGTGCAAAGACGTTCAAATATCCGTACCGCTCCACACAAACACCAGTTTAACAAGATGCATTTGAGAGGGTGAGAGCTCATGTTTCCCAGAGTCTTTGTTGAGCTTTTAGAAGCAATGCCAGGCGAAGCTGTAAATATGTATCAATAATCAGTGAAATGTGCCAAACGTTTTCCTATGGAGGCCCAGTATTCATGTTAAATGATGTTTTGACCTATAAAGAGGTCCTGCAGGCTGCAAGCAGGGATCTACCGAGCCCTTTAACAAGTGACATCACTCTAGCTCTGACCTAACATACATTTGTGCTTCCTTTAAAATCCTACTCTCAACGAAGCAAAGAGCAGATTCTTGATAGCATGACCTGTCCTTATAGCCACATTGTATCTGCTGACACTAAATGAACTATTTATACAGCCTCATCCAGCCCAGTATCATGGCAGGTTGTAAAATAGAAAAAGAAAAAAAATGCAATCTGTTGGTTTCGTGTACATAGAAACAAATTGTTTTTTTCCAGTGTCCTGTGTCAAGAATGCCAATGGAAAGTCAATTAAGATCCATTTTTTAAGTTAAATGCATCCACGTGACGAAGCAGCAATCTAGTGCTAGTGACATAGCATTTAATATCCCAAGTCACCTAATGACAGACAGGAGAGGTGGTGGATGGGTCCAACCAACCCAGGACAGTCAGCCACGAGGCTGGTGTTCAACACTACATTGTGGTTTTATGGTTGTGGTTTTGTTGCAGAGACCTAACTGTACTAGTTATTTTAATTCAAACCATGATGTTTTTCCAAAACCTAACTAAGTAGTTGTGTTGCCGAAACCTTATTTACTTTTTTAACATAATGTCCCCTGTAAGAAATACGGACATGTGGAGAATTTCAGTATTAAACACATTATAAGTAGGATTAAATAACACCCCTAGTGGTGAGTAGAAGTGTCACAATCATATATATGTTTGTCACAATATGTTTACAATATTCTTACTTATAGAATATATTATATGTTACAGTATATTAACTCATTGAATGTATTAAATCATAAAAGTATAGTCACTAAAGGTATTAAAACACTAAGAATAGTTTTAAGGGTCAGATCGGGATTCTGAGTGACACATGCTGCAAATGGGGGATGGGATAGGTCAAATGCCAAGCTGACCAAGACGGAGGGGTGGAGCCAAGATGTTTTGCGAGGAGCCAAGATGTTTCGCTAAAGGATGGATAATGGGAGGGGACAGAATTCAAATGGAGCCAATCACTGATCAACGGAGGATCAGTCACACGTTTTATGACAGTTACGACACTTTCCAACTGTCGAGAGCATTCCTCAGACCACTCCGCCCCTCTTCTTCAGTACCTGGAGTGGCCAGACCTATGAGGAGGACGCGTGCATGTGGTCTCTGTTCTCGAACATTACTATTGATAGTTGATTCAGTTTGTAAGTGAACATTGTGTCGTACATTAAATATTGTTTAATTTTGAACCGGATCCAGTTCCGTTTTTCTGATGTGCAGTAAGAAGCTCGAAGCAGAAATCTCCCTGCGCCCTGCTGGAGCCTCGCATCCTTCTGTTTAAACCAGGCGTGTCCAAACTTTTTTCACTGAGGGCCACATACAGAAAAATATACCAAGGGCTGGGCCACTCAGGTCCGATCGCCTCACCCCTAGTGTGTTAAAGTGAGCTAAATCAATCAAATTTGGTTCTCAATGTGCTTTTGTTCAGATTTAACAGAGATGTTTGCTCACGTATGTTGAGCCGAACAGACTCATTATTCAAATAGAAGGGAGTTGAGAACAGCTCGATGTCTCTCTCAATGAGAGAAAAATATTGAAAGCCATGGCAGCTGGTGGAACATGTTCTAGGTAGGGCTGTGCCACATCCAATCAATTTCAGCAAACATCCTAGTATGATTTAATGCTCAATAAATTAAGGTATCAAACACGTATTGCTACTTTGCAGTTAAATATTTAACATTTATTCCAACATGAAAAAAAGCAGAAAATAACACTTTGACAAACACGTCAGGACATCTTATTTACAGCTAGTAGCTTCGCATGTACTGCTTCCCTTTCCTGCTAGTCTGCTGTCTGAATGTGAGGTCAGGCTGATCTGATATCAGCACTGCAGTTTCTCCTCAAAGTTCTCCTCTCAAACGGGTCTTGGAGGAGTAGTGCTCGCGCTGGAGCTCATGCCCGCCTGTAGAGACTCGTCCGGACGGGAACGCACAGCTTGGGGCAGAATCGATTCTGCTCCAAGCTGAATCTATTTGAGGGCGCTGATTGGCTAAATTGTATGTCACACATTTATATCTTTAATCAGCAATTGGCTAAACTGCTTCACTGCTCTTTTGGGCAGTTTCTCCAGCGCCCCAGAGCTGCTGAGACGTGCACACGCAGAGAGGACATGCAGGAAAAGCATATATTTACCGCAGATATCATATTTTACACATATTACTGGGTGATTCCATATTTCAAAAACACGAATATTGACAATTTGTACAGTTTATTATTATTATTATTCATTTTATTTTATTTGTTGTGGCTCAAGGTGGGGCGGCGCCCTATCGCCCTCTATTGACCAGCCGCCACGTAAGCACTGACTGAGTTCTGTCACGAGAGACGTTATCACGGACACGTATTTCCCCCTTTTAGCAGAAAGGTTGGCCTTTGGAAAAGCACATTTGACTTGGGACTGCGTGGGGAAGTGCGCAACATTGAAGTTGCGTAGAGTGCCCTCGTGCTCGAATTATGTTGACAGTTTTCACAACCGTGTTCATCACATCGCCAAGCTGGACTGTCTTAGCACAGAGGGCTTCTTGGTGGGTGATACTGTTAAGAATGAAGATCGAGTTAACAGACTGAGATCGAGGCGTTTAGCTCAATTCAAGCAATAAGATTTATTTGTGACAGAAGTATTATGTCCAGCAGTTAAACGTGCACGGACTCTAGCAAAAGCAAAGAGTGCCAAAAGTGAAACCAAAGAGCGCTTATAGCAGAGTGCGCAGGCGTGTCCATCTGGTTCTCCTTGTGGAGCCATTGGTCAAAATAAAAGGAGAGGTGGATCTGTTTTTAGCATTCAGATGACCTGATGGAGCTCTGGACAGCGTCATCCACACTGGCTCACGTCCGAAACCTGCCTTCTCTGGAACGTCAGTGTGTGTGAAATGTTGATCTACAGCATATTGTTATGTTCGGCCAACGAGATAAGCTAGGCGCTAGATATGCAAGGGCGCCTCTTTCTATCTCTAAGATGGAGCAGGCAGTTGAGACTGGTTCTCTGTAAGACTATGTGACATTTAACTGGGGCAAAAGCTATCCTTCAGAGTTCTAGTATTTTCCACTTTGTTCAGGCGAGTGCGAGAGTGCCCCACCTGGCGTTTTTGACCTTCGTGTACTAGAACTCACATATCCGCGTATAAGCTGTGTTTAACATTGAATGAATGTATATTTTTATTTACAATACGCTGCATTTTAATAGCCTCACCTCCGCTCTCTTGCGCTCGCCTTTCATAGCTGGAGCCCTATCTGTTATAACTCCACACAGCTTGTCCCATCTTGTCAATTGCATCTGACACAGCTTCAAACATGTCCTTACCTGTTGTTGTGCTCTTTAGACTCCTAAAATCAAGCAGCTCCTAATGCAGAAATGATCGTCAAACAAATTAACAGCTGTGCGGTGTCTGTGGCATCTGTGCTCTCATCATATGCAATGGAGTAAAAAGCAAAAGCACGAGCTTTATCTGACACTTGATGGTTTAGGTTAGCTGACAAGTCTTCGATTCGCCGCTGTTGTGAAAAAATGTTGTAGCTGTCTTTCACACTTAGAGCAGGTTTAAGAATGAAACAGAAGCTCTCAGAGGCGTATAGTTAAATCAAAAGCAATAGGTTTATTTATCGAACAGAGTTATTCAGCCCTGCAGTAATACGTGCACGGGTCACTAATAGCTTCACTCGCAGAGTTCCACCATTCGAACACACTTGAACACATCAGCATGATCCTTAATATATGGGGTCCGCCCCCTTGATACATTAGTCAAAGTCAAAGATGCAAACGTAGCACGTTTATGCCGTGTATTACGCTTGGTTGGAAGCCGTGAATGTCCATTCACCTTTGGCCCCTCCCAATAGGCGTTGGTTTCCGTCAAGCGAGAGGTCCTAAGAAAGAGTGTGTGAAGAAGCCGGGCTCAGCTGGGGCGTTGGCCCTCGCTTGAATCTCACTGTCTTATCTATTAGAAAGATGGCTGCCTGCTCCTTGTGACGCAGTTAAATAAGTAACCTTTCACCTGCTTCTCTCTGGCCTTGCTGTGTTGTGAGCACTGTATAAGTGGTTAATAGTGCTGCATAAGATAATGGTTATTAAAGCTACAAATATACTAGTGATTAATTAAACTGTATATATAAGCTAGTTGCTGATTAAGCTGTATATAAGCTAGCTGTTGATTAAACTGTATATAAGCTAGTTGCTACTTAAAGCTGCATATAAACTAGCTGCTGATTAAGCTGTATATGAGCTAATTGCTGATTAAAACTATATATAAGCTAATTTTATCAACAAATCCCTCTCTTGACGTCTGAAGGACGTCACTTTCTTTACTTTCCTACCCTGTTCACACGCTGGTGTCTTCCTCTGCCTCTCCTGACCCTACCAGGCTGTTCTGCTCTTCCCATACTGGGTAAGCTCCATAAGGAGGGGGTGGTAATGGTTCCTTGGAGAGGGCAGTGGTGATGAGACGGCCAACCAAAGAACGAATACAGGGTATTATACAACATCCACATGAGACCAATATTCCAATGAACACACCCACTGACACTGCTATTGACAAGATCAGGTGCTTCCATTTTCCAAACATGTTTTCCATCCAATCTCCAAATGGATTGTTCACACCTGATGCTTCCTGCATTTCGTTTGACAGTGCCCTCAGACTATTCAGTGCTTTTGTGACTGAACCGTCCGGCGCAGTATTGTTGGGGATGACAGTGCAACACAGGTCTCCAAACATTGAGCAAACACCTCCTTTTTCAGCAAGCAACATGTCCAAAGCCATTCTGTTTTGTACAGTAATCAAAGAAGTAGGGGCCAGCTGCTCAGCCAGACCCTCTATTGCATCCCTAGTATGATTAGCCAAACGAAGAACATTGTAATGCACATAATTGATACGATCAACATTTTTATTCACAGTTATCCATGGAATAATACTTGCGACACTCTCAAAACCTGCTGCAATTTGGTCTACCAATTTGTATTCATTAGGCACTCCTCTGGGCACTCCGATAGCATCTATGTAGGTTGGACCTCTGTCCAGGCTGAACTCAGCTCCAGCTGCTCTTTTAGCTAAGATATGTCTGCGTCTGCGTTGGGTCAGGCTTTGTACTTTGTTTTGCTCCTGTACTATTTTGTCTCCCACTAAGGTAAGTGGCATTGCCAGTCTCACCATAGCACAGACTCCTATTGTAGATGGTGGTATGTTAGTGAATAAGCGCAGACCCCCACAGTAGTAGAATAGCCCTCCCCTAGCCCAAGAACCTATCTCTGAGCCTGGTCGTGTCATGTTGCACCAGTCTTCTGGCACACTACCTAGGTGGATTTGAGCTCTATCGTTGGTGAAATGGTAACAGACATATCTGGATCCTAGTCCTTTGTAAGCTTTGAAATAACCTACTGCAGTTTGGTTGTCAATCGGTGGGAATATGGATGCCAGAGTAGTGCAATGTGGTGGAGTAGCCATTTTTGTCATTTTTGTCATGCACGCGTATCCTGTTGGGTCAGATTCAGGATATAGTGGTGCTGGTTCGGTGAACATAGCTGGTCTAGCTGCAGCACAAGCTACACAGCCACTCATTTTGTTTTTTATAGCATTATCAACAATCCAATTTAACCATACATTGTCGCTTCCTTGTCCTGTAGCTAATTGGATCACCTGTTGGGGAGTCCATTTAGAAAAGTCTTCTGATAAGACAGTAGGTGGGTCTGGTGGTGGCGGTTGTCTGTGCGGAATTATGTTTATTTGAATTCCTACTCTCGGGTCTTTGCCTGGGACGTCCACTAATAGGGCGAACCATATTATGTTTTTTCCTGTGCTGCTTTTGGTGACGTTGTTCAGAGACAGAGATAAGGGATTGGCTGTTGCTGAAAAGTCTCGTTGGAAGTCTATTTTGTCCCATAAGGTCCTTCTCGGACTTTCCCCTCGCATTCTCGGCTTCCACCGCCCTGTGTACTTTGTTACCGCCCCCCAGGAATGACAAAACGCTATGTACGCGACATTTACGTAATTCTCACATCTGTTGACTATGGCATTGTCAGCACACAAATACACAGCATGACCTCTCCATGCTCTTGGTCTTCTTCCACAGTTAATCACATCACACAAATCAAAAGTAAAAACGGTTTTGCTCCCCCTGGTATAGTTTAAGGTCAGATATGCACGACATGCTTTTGGTGGTGGCTTGTATGCCGGTTCTGAGGCATCTCTTTTTTGCCTAACCTTCCCTCTCTCGAGGTCGTTTTGAGTTTTGTTCACATCCTCGCCGCTTGTTGTCAGATTGAAGCTTGGATGACTCTCAAACCTTGTCAGATTTGGCATTTTCACATCCTTGCCACTTGTTGTCAGATTGCAGCTTGGATGACTCTCAAACCCTGTCAGATTTGGCATTGCCTCTGGCAGACAGGCATAGTTTCCGCTAGTTGGTTTGTTCGCAGTTTTGTCCCCCATTTTCAATCCCCAAGTCAAGAATATCACAAATGCCACACCCAAACCCAATAGGACCCACCCAGTTCTTTTACCTATCCTCATGTCTTTCCAGGTGACTGGGGGATGAATCCCCTGTGGCTGGATGTCCGTTCTCCCAAACAGATAAACCGGCATTTTGTGTCAGATTACCTCGGACCTCTGCTAAGGGTCTGGAACGCTCAGATGCTGGGGCACAATGTGTCAGGTGGTGCCAAGGTGCTCCTGATTTACCTATGACCTGGACCGAGTGTGAAGTAACCTCCTTCACTTCGTACGGCCCTGTCCACCTGGGGTCAGTCCACTTTCTCTTGTGAACTTTGACCCTGACCCAGTCACCCACTCGGATGAGATTTTTTACTTCCTCCTGGTCAGCTGCACTGGTCCGCTGGACCTGTTTGGAGAGAGCCTCCGTGAGAGTGATTAACGCAGTCATATATGCCTTCATTTCAACTTGCTGCACATCTAAAGCAGGAATATGACTACTGTCTCTTGGAGGACCAGGCATTTGCCTCCCTGTCATTAACTCATGTGGTGAAAGATGCGTCTCATTTCCTTGTGCGCTCCTCATTGCCATTAGAGCTAATGGTAAGGCTTCAACCCATGTCAGCTTTGATGCCGCACATGTCTTTGCTATTTTTGATTTTAGCGTCTGATTTGCCCTCTCTACCAGTCCTTGTGACTGTGGATGATACACTGATCCATATCTATGTCTGATTCCTAGTCTGGCTTCCACTTCCTGCAAATGCTTATTACTGAAATGTGAACCATTATCGGACCTTATGCATCTAGGAACACCATAGCGAGGTATCAGTTCTGTTTGCAGCCACTTTATTACTGTCTGTGCATCTTCTTTTTTAGTTGGGATTGCCTCCACCCACTTTGAGAATCTGTCCACCATTACCAAAATGTATCTTTTTCCTTGTACTCTGTTATCATGTCCCATGTCAGTAAAGTCTATGCTGATGTCTTGGAAGCAGGCTGATGGTACAGGATAAGAGCCCATAGGTGTTTTGTACGGTTTCTTCACATTGTGATCCCCACAGGTGGTGCATTCGTCGCAGAAGAGGTACACCATACTTTCCATGCGTGGGTGCCACCACAGTGCTTCCACCCTTTGTAATGTTCCTTTCTTTCCTTCGTGCGTTGGTCCATGTGCCTCTGGTATCAGTGAGACACACAATTCTGCTGGTGCTACCACTCTGCCCTCATGGGATCTCCAAAGTCCACTTTCTCCTTTTGTTGCTCCTTTCCTTTGCCATTCAGACCATTCGTATGGTCCAGCCTTCTTCTGTATCTCAATCAGTGTTTCTTCAGTGATTTCGGGTTCTTGTATGGCTATTTTCAGAACCATCTGTTTTGGTCTGTATCCTCCTACTTCTTTAGCAGCTTCATCTGCCCTGTCGTTTCCCACACTTATTCTGGTCTTTGCCTTGCCATCATGTCCTTTGCATTTCATGATTGCCACTCTTTTTGGTAGCTTCATAGCTTCCACCAGTGCCATGATTTCCTTCTTGTGTTTGATGGGTGCGTCCATTGATGTTGTGTATCCTCTTCTTCGCCACATGGGCCCATCAACGTGAGCTGCTCCATGTGCGTAAGCAGAATCTGTGAAGATGTTTACTGATTTTCCTTCTGCTATTTTCAAGGCTTGTATGAGCGCTTCGACTTCCGCCAGTTGTGCTGATGCTGGTTGAGGTAGGATACCTGATGCTACTATTGTGTGTTCCATGTCTTCGAATTGTCTCACCACAGCATAGGATGCTGTGTTTCCGTCATCTCCTTTGTAGCAACATCCGTCCGTGTATAACCACATTTCTGCTCCTGGGATTGGTGTATTTCCCAGGTCTGGCCTTAGTTTGTTTTCAATGATTGCTCTTGCTTCGCAGCTGTGTGGTTGATCTCCTTGTCCTTGTTGTAGTGATGACGCCATATTGATTCCTCCTGTTTCATAGACAATATGTGGTCTTGTGCATTCTCGTTGAATTTTCGATTTTCTTGCAGCTCCGAATGTGAATTCTTTGCTGAGGAGGAATGCAGCCACACCATGATGTGTGTGGATTTTCAGAGGGTGGCACATGACAATGTGGGATGTTTTCTCGATCGCCTTTGCAATTGCCGCCATGTGTCTTGTACAGGTGGATTGGCCAACTTCAACTGGGTCCAGTTTTGATGAGTGATACATGAGTACCACTCTTTCTCCCCCTTTTTTCTGATACAAAACTGCATTTACCATCCCTCCTTTTTGTTCAGAAACATCTAGGTGGAAAGGGAGTGAATAGTCTGGAGCTTGAAGTGCCGAGGCATGTGACAAAGTCTGTTTGAGTTTGGTGAACGCGTCTTCAGCGTCTTGTGTCCACACCAGTGGGGCAGAGGTGTTTCTAGTTCCTGGTTCCTTGAGCAGGCTTCTGAGACAGGTGGTGAGGTCAGTGTAGTCTGGAATGTGACTACGAGAGTAGCCTGTTAGACCCAGGAATGACAGCATATGTCCCACGGTGATAGGTCTGTCATGATGGAGAATGCTGTCTCTGTGGGCTGTGCTTACAGCCAGGCCGCTAGATGAGAGAGTGCGACCCAGGAATGTGACTTGTCTCCTACATGTTTGGACCTTGGTCTTCTTAACTTTGTAGCCTTTTGAGGCTAACAGCAGCAGCAGAGTCTCAGTGGCCTCCAGGCAGGTGGCAGAAGATGGGGCAGCAATCAGGAGGTCATCCACATATTGTATGAGGACGACACCATCCGGCACCTCTATATCAGACAAGTGTAGTCTGAGATGATGGTTGAACAAACCTGGAGAACAACGATAGCCTTGTGGCAGGCGAGAATAGGTGTATTGCTGGTCGTTGAATGTGAAAGCAAACAGTGTCTGTGAGTCTTTGTCCAGAGGGATGCTGAAGAAGGCGTTAGCAAGGTCAATTACTGTGAAATAAGAGTGCTGTGGGCTGAGATTTGTTAAGGCAATATGTGGATCTGGAACTGGATATGACGCCGGTTGTGTGGCATCATTGATTGGTCGAAAATCTTGTACCATCCGCCAGCCTGTGTTGTTTCCGGCCTTCTGCACTGGCAATATTGCTGTATTGTATGGTGATTGAGTTTTCACCAACACTCCAGCTTGTAGCAGACCTGCAATGGTCGGGGCGATGCCTGCGATTTGTTCTGGCTTTAGTTTGTACTGTGGATGCCAGATAGGAGGTGCAAATGGATCCAACAGCGTCACCTTCACAGGTTTGACCGTTGCCAATTTTCCCACATCATAAGGGCCAGTCGTCCATAGTTTCGCAGGCACGCCGTCCAATAGAGCTTGAGTTGCAGGATGGTCAGTGCATGGTTTACCATGATGGCGTGGCAGTGGTAAATGTTCAGGTAGTGTGTGTTCTTTGGTAGAGATGATCCATCGCCACATATCTTCTTCTGTTGCCTTCAGCAGTCCTGCTGTATCTGTGTGTGTCCATGACAGAGTATGTGCTCTTTTTATCATGGGGCCGAGTCCTCTGGCCTCTTGTCCAAATCCAACCGCTAGGGTGACGTGTGGAGCAGATTCTTTGCTGAGACCATACCACTTGGTCTGATAATCATCCAATATCACTGCTGCAGCCACTCCTTCTTTTCCACAATACACATCATGACATATTAGTTTTGGAGTTAGGTGTGCCATATTGATGTCCCAATCTTCAGCATATGGGCAGTCTGGATCGTCCGTGACATTCATAGTGCAGTGCACATATGGCAGAGGAGTTTTATATGGATGCAGTCTTTGGATCTGTTCTCTGTGTATGTTGAACCAGAATTGAATTGTTGGTGTGCTTGGTCCTGTGGCTAGACATCTCAGCCAGTACACTTCTTCATCCAATGATTCCACATTAATGGACGTTTGTGGCATTGATAGTATTCGCACAGGCATTGATAGTGTGCTTGCAGGGGGAGGGTCCAGTGAGACCTGGACCCCTTCGTTGTTTAGCCATATTGTTAGACCGAATTTAGTCATCAGATCGCGGCCCAGTAGGTTTACTGGGCAGTTTGGAGCTGATAGGAAGCTGTGTGACCATTGTTGACTTCCAATTTGGACATTTAAAGGTTTAGTGCACCACTGGCGTTCTGGCGCGCCTGAGACCCCAACCACTGACACATATTTAGATGACAGGACCTGTGGAGACGTGAGGCTGGAATATGTTGCCCCTGTGTCCACCAAAAATGTGTGTGCCTGTCCGTTTATTGTGCAAGTGAGAGTTGGCTCACTTGCTAGTCCAAATTTCATGATGCCGGTGCCAGGTGGTTGTGGGGTGTCCTAGTAGGGATAATAGTTATTCGCCCACTGAGCTTGTAGTGCCTGGTTGACATTTTCTCCGGAGCTAGGATCATTTTGCGTCCATTGCTCAGTGCCTCCTAGTGGCGCCTGGTATGGCTGTCCAGCTTGATTCTGGTTTCGTGGATCCTGAAAGCCTCCTCTTCCTCTCTGATAATTTCCTCTTCCTCTGGGTCCTCCTCCTCTTCCACGTGTTGGGCCTTGTTGATGTGACAGGTCACGTGTGTGACAGTTACGTGAGTAGTGGCCTGGTTTTCCACAGTTGTAGCAGTAGAAAGTGCCTCCTTGGCCACCCCCTTGGGCACCTCCTCTTTGTCCTCCTCTTTGGTTTTGTTGCCATGGTTGCTGCACCATTACAGGGACCACTTGTTCTGCTAGTGGTTCCAGTTGAGCCATCTGCTTCTTTTTGTCCTTAGCAATCTTTTGGGCCGAGTCCAGGTCAGACAGCTGTCTCTTCATCAGTGCCACTTGCAGTGCCTTGAGCTCCACATCTGATGCTTCTGCAGCTGTTCTGTGTTTATCATAGTGATGCAGTACATGTTCTCTCCATGACGATTGAGTGAAGGAGGCGATGGCCACAGTGTTTTCAATCGCCTCTCTTACCTTTGCAGGCAATCCTTTGGTCACCATGCTTCTCCAGAGTGCCAATGATGTCTGAGATGCATCTGGGGATTCTCTAAATGTTGTTCTCCATACTTGCTCAGCGCGAGCTAGGAGATCTGCAGCAGGCTCCCCAGGCTTGGCCATGAAGGTTGACATTTGGCTGTGGTCTGTTGGGGTGGGGTACTCTCTCCGTATGGCCTGATGTAGTGCCAGCCTGACACCGCCTATGGGCGTGGGGTCAGGCGCGTTTGTGGTTCCTGCTGCGGCTTCAAGCTTTTTCAGTGTGTGTGGGTCTGATGCTCTGGCCAGCAGGCCTCTGTAGTCACCAAGTGCCAGTTTGTGGGCCTTTGTATATTTATCTAGCTCGTCTAGCCATGGCTCTGCTCCTGAAGACAGTGAAGGAAGTGCAGTCAGCAGTGTTGACATGTCCATGAAGGAGAAGGGAATAAATGCCATCTGGTGAGGGGCTGCAGCTGTTGGAGCTGCTCTGAGTGGCATCTGACGTGAGTCAGGCCCATATTGTTGTCCACTGCGCGTTGTTGATGGGGCTGTGGCATATCCTGTGAAATTTCCATTTAGCGTTAGCCTCTGTACTTCATGTGTTTGTGGCCATTTGTGTTCGTTGGCTGGCTGTGCAGCTAGTTCGATCAGCTCCTTCTCTTCCTCTGCACCAGGAACCCACAGGTCCGTTTGTGGTATAGCATGTCCCCTAGCCTCCATGTAAGGCGTATAGCCTGTTGCTGCTGCATGGTCTTTTTCCAGCTGTTCGAGCTCCTCCAGTTGTTGTTCCAGGATTATTTGAATATCCTCTTGTGTGTCGTCTTCTTGTCTGTGTTGGTAACGGTCTCTGATTGAGTTGCTCACTCTGTGCCGAGTTTCGAGTGGGGCTGTCAATTCGAAAGCATCGAAGCGTGGCCCATTGTGTGCGTCGACAATTAGTGTAGGTGTAGTTGCAGGTCCGGGTGTGTTTGGCAGCCCTAGGGCGCTCAGGTGAGTCATCAGGTATCCCACAGTCTTCTCAACCTGCTTCGCTCTTTTTCTTCTCTCCTTTTCCTCTACTGAGACAGGTATCTGCAGCTCTCCTTCCTCTACTGCGAAGATGCCTTTCAGGAACCCCTTTGATACTGGTCTTGCTGGAGCCTGAATAAAAGGGTTTGTGGGCATATAATCTGGAGGGGGAGGTGGGAGATCAGGGTACAGTTGGCTTTGTTCATGTTCATGCTTGTCTTTGTGTTGAGGTGGCAGGTCAGGATACAGGTTGCTTTGTTCATGCTTGGGCTTGTCATTGTCGATAGGGGTGAATGGGTTGTCGGCATATGAGGGAGGGGCAGTGGATGAGGGTGTTAGGGCCGGGAACATGCCTCCGCTGTGTTTGGCGGCCTCTAGTGGTGAACGTGCTGCTTCAGCATCCAGCTCCATTGCATTCCATGGTTCTTTGCCAGCCCGCTCCATCCATCTCTTCTCGATTTCAGTGAGAATCAGCTTACTGCCCATCCTGTTGTTATCAAAATCGAAGCACCTTTTAAGATAAGGCCAGACGCCTTTTTCTGCAGCTGCGTTGTTTCTTGCTGTTCTTTTTCCCATGTTTAGATATCTTGGATTTCTGTCCTGCCATTCGTTCTTCTTCTCTTCACAGTGTCTCATCACTTCCCTGCTCATCTGTTGCACCATCTCTTCTGAAGGGGAACAATTCAGCCGTTCTCCATCCCAAATGGCTTTATCTTTCCATCTTTTTATCAATCTCTTGTAGGCGTGTTGTTCCACTGGCCAAAGTTTGCTTCGTCCATTAATCCTGCTCTGTTCCTGGACTGCATTCTCCAAGATGCACAGATAAGAGGAGTATTTCTCAGCCATGATGTGTGTTTCTGTAATATGCAATAAAAGTCTGAAATCAGTATTCCCAAATGTCCACACGATGGAGCCAAAGCTCCTGTCCAATGTTCATGTTGCAGTTCTTGAAGAGGCCACAGAAAAGCCAACATGCATAACAAATGTTTTTTTTAATTTTTTTTTTATCATGAAGCACCAGCAGAGGGAGCCAATGCTTCTCCCAAGTTTTCTGGTGTCTGTTTGAACTCAGATCAATGTCATTCACACTGCCGCATGTCTTAAAACCTGCTTTTCTCTGTAATATGTGTGTGTGTGAAATGATGATCTATTTTATTATTAACACTTATGGTGAAGAGGACGAAAACAGTACAGTTATAGATTTATTTCGAAGTCTCTGTGTGAATGGACACAAAAGCTCGTCCATTATACTAATTTGGCAATTTTCAGCCCTAATCTTATGGTTTTAGCAAGCATTACTGTTCAGGGGTCACTGACCTTTATTCTGTTGTACGAAAGAATGACGGAGTGCTTCTTTCGGCGTTTTAAACCTTCATACAGTGACCCCACAACTCCGCAATATAAGCTCTACAAGTATAACGCATATTATTTAACAGTGTATGAATATATATTATTTACAAATCTCCCTATATACCCTTGCTAGGTGTGAAATGCTATGTTTTGATTACTCAAGCAATGGCTTGTAACTAAATATTTTATAAGACAGAGAGAGTCAACCTTGCCCCCACCTTTTTAAATATCTGCCGCTAACTGTCCTTGTAAGTAGACACAAAGCAAGGCCGCATCTGTGTTTTTATCAGGAGTAGTCAAACCCTCCCTAATATTCCCAGCGCCAGTCTTGACTAAATGAATAGAAGTTTTGTAGCAGCTTTAAACCTTGTACATTCCTAATTTTTAGCGACTGTCTGGCTGGAAGAATAGAAGCTGTGTATCAGCTTTAAAACTTTTTTTTTTCTGGTTGCATGAGTGACTGCTGTGTTTCCGCATTACACTTTGCTAACAGTCCCTGGGGAACCCAATTTTCCAATAAATTTAACTACGCCAGTAAAACTGACACTTATATTAACCCTCAGCTGTCTCTCAGCATATTCTAGTGATTTATGTGTGTGTGTGAATGCAACAGTTGTGTATAATGTGTGTTTTTCCTACTCTGGACACCAACCTTTGAATCAACGCACGAACATTCAGCCACAATGCAAGATCGCAACTGCCTGTCTCTTCACAGGAAAGCACCAACGTTTTACAGTTGTCAACACACCTTCTGTCTTATACTATCACTTCAAACAATCACACGCATTTAAACAAAATTGCAACACACTGCCATTTTTGAAATGCGCACAGATCACCAATACGGTAAAGGAATATCTTTAGAAATACAGTCAAACAAATAAACAAAAGTTAAAACGTACAGCTCAGCAAATAGTCACCCGCATTCATACTAGATAATCAAAACACACGCTGCCGTCTCTTTAAGCATAAATCAGTCACAAGCACGGAACTGTAGAGGAGATGTACAGCTCTTTTTACACACTCATCACATTCCATCAGCAAGGTTCTTTTTCTCAACCTCATCAAACAGACTGTCGCGCTACTGATCGTTCGATCACAACGCCAATGACAAACAGCTTTTTAGCAACCAAAAACAGTCAGATTATAAAGGATTCTTTCCCTATTCCTTGACAGTTAATCCACTTTATCAAACTAAACAAACAGACGCCTCTTGGCCACCTGCACAAATGACAACTGCTTCTCAGCAAACAAACACAGTCAAAATGATAAACACCAATTAAAACCACATCTGAAATGCGCACAATTCACAAATACGGTCTAGAATGTAATTAATATCTTTACAAATGCAGTGAAACAATGAACACACATTAGAACATACACGGCTGTCTCTTTAAATATAAATCAGTCAGAAGCGCAGAAAACAGCTCTTTTTCTTTTAGACACACTTTTATCAGCAACGCATTTTAACAGCAAATTGTCTTTTATCTCGATCTCATCAAACAGACTGTGTACCGCTGACCACTTGACCACGATACAAATGAAAAACAAATGCTTTTTCAGCAAACAATCAGTCAAACTATAATCAATTCTGTCCCTATCCTACACACATATCAAAGAGCTCTGCTTCTTTAATACATCACAACGGCCGCTGTTTATTTGTCAAAAACAATGTTACAGTCGGGTATTAAACCCGAACCTACCATGTGGAAGACCGTTATTTTAACCACTACTCCATCAGGGTAGCATCACCAACACAATTTAACTGCTTTTTTATTCTTAGGTCATCTCTGGACCTGTATACCAACACAATTTAACTGCTTTTTTTATTCTTAGGTCATCTCTGGACCTGTATACCAACACAATTTAACTGCTTTTTTTTATCCTAGGTCATCTCTGGACCTGTACACGTTCTGGCCATTTTCATTAATCTCGTCCGTCATTAACAACACACCGATATAATTAAATTCTGTGCTCTCGTCCAGAAACTCCGTCGAGGAAACTCTAAACAGAGTAACATAATTTTTCACTGGACGCCACTCACGAATTGATACCCGAAGGCTCGATGCTCTTAATACGGGAATTCCGAAGTCAGTTTTCTCAATACAGTTTATCAATGACATCAATGACATATACATATATCCCCGTCATGTTATGCAATTTCTTCGTAGCCCAAAACATCCCATAAGTACGTTAGAAATTACGCCTTTTGTAACATGAATTTGAGTGCTCAGCGTGGAGCGCGTGTCTGCGAGCAGATGCGTTACACGGCTCACAACACCTCACATCTACGCTATCACAAGTGCGTAATTTCTCGCCTTTATTTGACGTTTTCTGATGGGCTCATTCATACATATTCACAGACCCCCCAAATGGCTGTATAACAACTCTGTTGCTGTGTGTTTAATCTTTACAATTACTCTATTTTTAAGCAAATACTTACAGTTCGGACAGTCTGAGCAAAATTTAGAATATGTCTATGAATACAATGTTGCAGAATTCAGTTAAATAGGCTTCTGCTCACCTTGAGATGTGCACCGGTGCGTCTCAGACTCCCCGAAGCTGCAAATTCGCTCCGATGGCAATTATCGGGTTCCCAGCCTCGAAGGGAGAGTTGCGCCGTTATCTGGAATCAAAAGGAGAGGCCTGTTAACATTCCAACCTGAAGCTCTGTATCGTATCAGATCACGTCGGGGTCACCACTTTGTTGTGAAAAAATGTTGTAGCTGTCTTTCACACTTAGAGCAGGTTTAAGAATGAAACAGAAGCTCTCAGAGGCGTATAGTTAAATCAAAAGCAATAGGTTTATTTATCGAACAGAGTTATTCAGCCCTGCAGTAATACGTGCACGGGTCACTAATAGCTTCACTCGCAGAGTTCCACCATTCGAACACACTTGAACACATCAGCATGATCCTTAATATATGGGGTCCGCCCCCTTGATACATTAGTCAAAGTCAAAGATGCAAACGTAGCACGTTTATGCCGTGTATTACGCTTGGTTGGAAGCCGTGAATGTCCATTCACCTTTGGCCCCTCCCAATAGGTGTTGGTTTCCGTCAAGCGAGAGGTCCTAAGAAAGAGTGTGTGAAGAAGCCGGGCTCAGCTGGGGCGTTGGCCCTCGCTTGAATCTCACTGTCTTATCTATTAGAAAGTTGGCTGCCTGCTCCTTGTGACGCAGTTAAATAAGTAACCTTTCACCTGCTTCTCTCTGGCCTTGCTGTGTTGTGAGCACTGTATAAGTGGTTAATAGTGCTGCATAAGATAATGGTTATTAAAGCTACAAATATACTAGTGATTAATTAAACTGTATATATAAGCTAGTTGCTGATTAAGCTGTATATAAGCTAGCTGTTGATTAAACTGTATATAAGCTAGTTGCTACTTAAAGCTGCATATAAACTAGCTGCTGATTAAGCTGTATATGAGCTAATTGCTGATTAAAACTATATATAAGCTAATTTTATCAACACCGCACAACTGTGTTTCTGGACACGCTAACGTTGTTGAATTCCTGCATTTATTCCGGGCACTTGCGACTTTAGTGAGGCACTGTTTTATGAAGTCACCATCTGAGAAAGGTTTCCCGTGGCGGGCAATGAGTTGAGCTACCTCGTGGCTGCTATTGTGACTTTTTCTTGTGTTTTGTTTGCATGGAAAAAAATACTCTTATTGAGCTAACTGCCATTTAACTTTCTGTTCTCGCTCGGCACCAGTGTAGGACGTGTCATCATCCGGGGCTAAACGTTTCTTTGATTGCTCTTATTTTGTGGAGAAGCTGCCTTGTTCAACACAGTATCTCCACCTAGTGGTGAAACTAAGAAGTACAATACAGTCAAGCGCAAGTTTCAAGTGTGGGCCATATTACATTACATTTTTAGAAGTTGCTGCGGGCCAATTAAAAATGGACCGCGGGCCGTACTTGGCCCGCGGGCCGTAGTTTGGACACCCCTGGTTTAAACCCTAACAGACAATTCCAATGCCAATAGGACCAATAGACTGCATTTCGTGACTATTCCACAAACTGCCGTGAGACTGTGTTGGCTAATCAAATAAACACCTTCTGTCAATCATCAGTGTACTTTTAATAGTATTAGTAGTAGTAAGTAGGACATAACAACACCCCCCCCTCTCTAATCACCTCGAAAATGACCTGCTTGTTACATCTTACCATGGTATTATCTTGTCATTCACAAGGTATTTCCATTTTACAACATCATTAGTACAAAGTGTGATGTAAAGAGACACATCGATTCTCCTGCTACCACTGCTGCTTCCATTCATGTTATTGGTAATGCTTCTTGAATTCCTCCGTGCACAGTGAGAGTGGTGTTTGTGTAGCAGTTGCGTACTCTCCGTTGCGTTATGTTTAATTCAGGACACTATATCTTTTGATGGCTCCAACCAGACATTTATTCATCGGACAGAATATAGCTGGTAAAAGACAGAACAGCTTCAGTGACTCTCATAGACAACGTTGTGGTCACAAGCTCCGGAACACATGAAAACAGCTTGCTTCAGACTGGTTATACATGTAAATAAAATGACATTTCAGTGCAATATACCTGGTAAAAGACAGAACAGCTTCAGTGACTCTCATAGACAACGTTGTGGTCACAAGCTCCGGAACACTGTCAAATCAAAAGGGACAAATACTTAAGCTAACTGTGGTTAGCATGTTACTCATGCTAAATGCTAAATCAGTTAAAACCATTTGCTCTAGAAATTATAAATTAAAACAATTATACGAACAAAAAGGGACTTCTAGACATCTCTATATATATATATATGTACATCAGACATCGAATGAGATGTTTCACAACGGAGCTTGTCACAGGTCAACCTACCATGAAAACAGCTTGTTTCAGACTAGTTCATGAAAGCTGGGCGCACCACTAGAGTCTGCAAGCAGCCAGCAGAGGGCGCTGTTACACACAACCCACTTGTCTCCATGGGGAACTAATGATACATTGTAAATGATATTTAAACAAGGAAATAATGTGAAAATGATAAGGATTAGCAATAACTTAAATAATATAGTAATACTAGCAACCAATAGCCAGTGATGGCAAGTGGAATCATTAACTCTGTTACATTTGCTCACACAACAGAATTACAAACATAAACAACACAATGTGACCATGGTTTAAAAGCAGGCCTAGGACAAGAATTTTACAGTCAAATGCCAGTCTAAAAAGGTGTGTCATGAGCTGATTCTGGAATGAGTTCACAGAATCTGAGAAATGTAGGGATGGAGGCAAAGCATTCCACAACCTTGGTGCTACTGCCTCAGAAGCTCGGTCACCACGGGTCGGCGAGTGCGTGGGACAGACAGATTATTTAACATGTTTGACCTGAGAGCGCGGGCAGGTGAATAAGGGTGAAGTAATTCAGTCACATATGTAGGAGCCTGACTGATTAGTGCTCTGTAAGTGAGGGTCATTTTTTTAAATGGATCCTAAATGCTACAGGGAGCCAGTGGAGAGATCGGAGTACGGGGGTGATGTGAGACCGTCAATTTGTCCTGGTGAGTAATCTGGCGGGAGCATTTTTGGATGACCTGTAAACGGTTAAGAGCAGATACACTGAGTGACGAGAAAAGTGTTACAGTAGTCGATGCGTGAAGAGATAAAGGTGTGTATGATCATATGATCTAGTTCAGCTGTTGATACTACAGATCTGAGTTTACTGATATTTCTTAGATGGTAGAAACATGATCTGGACAGCTGCGGGGGTCAAACATGGATCGATCAAAAATAACCCCAAGATTGTGCAGGTTGCAATGGGCAGCAGAGGAGAGTGGACCAATACTCTTGATCGTAGGGACAAACTCATCTGAAGCAATAACTAGGACCTCCGTCTTGGTGTCATTAAGTTGTGAGCAGTTTTCTGCCATCCAGTGTCCAATAGCATTTACACAGTCCAGGAGCCTAGTTAATGCGAAAGCCTCACTCACAGAGGAAAGGTGGGGGAGCCGAAAATGGCAGATTTACCCTCTGAGAGAGTTCCTGATCTCCCACCATTCACAAATGTTGGTGTGGATTATTTTGGTCCAATTGATGTGAAGAGAGGTCGTATCATCCTAAAGCGCTATAGAGCAATTTTCACTTGCATGGCAAGTGAGCAGTCCATCTGGAAGTTGCTTACTCGCTTGATACAGGCTCGTGTGTCAATGCGTTGAGAAGATTCATCTGCAGGAGAGGACACGTTTCTACGATGCGATCAGACAATGGAACTAACTTTGTGGGAGCTGAAAGAGAACTCAGAGAAGCTCTAGCTTCATTAGATCACAGTAAAATACAAAGTACTATGGCACAGGAAGGCATTAGATGGAGTTTCAACCCTCCTGCTGGATCCCATCATGGTGGCGTGTGGGAACGGATCATACGTATGGTCAGGAGGATTTTAAGCACTGTTCTTCGTCAGCAATGTTTGGATGAGGAAGGATTTCACACTATGTTATGTGAAGTGGAGGCCACACTGAATGATCGGCCTATTACACAGTTATCTGATGATCCTAATGACCTTGAGCCATTGACGCCAAATCACATTCCCTTGATGAAAGGAAACCCAGTTTTGCCACCTGGACTTTTTGATAAAAGGGATCTGTATATAAAAAGGAGATGGAGACAGACTCAGTTTTTGGCTGATCTGTTTTGGAAAAGATGTACACAAGAATACGTACCATTGCTGCAAGAAAGGCAAATGTTTTACCTGGAGATATCGTCGTTGTTGATTCAACAGCGCCTCGTGGATCCTGGATACTTGGAAAGGACGAGTGCATTCTGTTCGTCTGCAAACCAAGACCAGCATAATTGAAAGACCAGTGACAAAGATTTGTCTACTTTGTGAAGCGACTGACGTGTAAGAATAATAGTGAAAACCCACAACCATATTTTCAAGACATGGAAACATACTTTATGGGTTGTATGACGTTTTTTATGAAATTTACTGTTTAAAACAGTACATTTTTTGTTCCTAATGTAATGGCTCCTTACGTAAAACTTATAAATAATTGTTTCGTCTACTACCAGAACCAATTAGGGGCCAGTGTGTAAGAGCCATTTTGTTGTTTTTGTACATGGAGGCGTAGTGCCGGTGTAAATCAGAGCACAGGTAATATAATCAGTGGGGTCATGACTAGGGTTGGGTATCGTTTGGGTTTTTTCCGATACCGGTGCCTGAACCGATACTTTTTTCTTCAAATGGAACAATATATTAACTGCTTAAATATATAAATACAAAAGACTTGGCTTCAAACTTTTCAACTTCAAACTATGAACAATATATTAACTGTTAACAGTTTACAGTATACATAAGAGGTTCAATAAAAATAAATAAATACAAAACACACACACACACACACTACAGCTTCAAATTTCAGCAATTATTTTGCAGAAATATGAGCATATTTGCCTTCTCTGGCAAAATAGGACACCTATTTATTTTACCAGTTGGTGGCGGTAATGCGCCAATTCACCGTTTGCCAACCGCCACTACACGTCAAAGAAGAAGGTTTCACGTGCCGGATGTTGTGCTTGTTATGAGCGGCAGTGCTAAGTACCCGGATGTCGATTGAGTTAGTAGCCTGCCAGCCGTTTGACAGATCGTTTTTATTTATTTTTTTAATAAATCATGGCCGAAGCGTCGCCAGAATGATGGAGGGGTTTGTTTCTAAGCTCGTACGGCTCGTCCGGTTGTAATAATACTATGAGTGAGGAGCGGAGGACCGAGGCTGCCAGGACGGAGTCATCAGAGTAGTGTAAAAAAAGTTTCAATCGGCTCAGGCACCGAAAGGAAGCACCGAAATCTGCGTTGCGTTTCGGTCCGGTAGATACCGGTCGTACAGATACCGGTGCCATACCGGCACCGGGTTTCGGTACCCAACCCTAGTCATGATACAGGTTGTTGCTAATAGGCAGAAGCAAACAGTTTTTGACCGTGCACATTTAACGAATGTAAATGTTATGATTTATTGGTTTATGGAGACAATGGATAACTGAAGAGAAAGTGGTGGAACTCTGATTATGTGAGAAATAAAATGCCTATATTGGAAACTGGACTTCGTTATTTATGGCACGCGTCAGAACAAACATTTCAGCAACCGTAGTGACTGTTTTATTGGGAAGCAACGGTCACGACAGAGAGGATGGTATAACATCCAGGGGGCAAGATGATGGTTTATGAAGTCCATCAGGTCTTGAAGGCTGATAGGCTGGAAAGAGTCCAGAACAGTAGGAGATTGAGAAGAGCTACAGGTAGATGAACAAATCCCAGGCTGAATACCAGACCTAATAGCTATTACCGTTACAATCATCAACAGAACAGCATGGTAATGTAGAGACAGATGGTGAAACAATTCTATTAATTGTTTCAAACAAAATCTTGGGATTTCTCTTTGAAGAAGAAATGAAGTTGGCAAAATAAGCAGTTCTAGCTTGCCACTTTATCCAGCAATGAGGTGCAATGTTCATTAAAAGGCTGTATCAAGAGTTCAACATCATTAAGATTTGTGTTAATATCACAGCAGAAGTACATAGAGAACTGATCAGCTGTGCTCTGAGTAATAATGCGGGAGTGGAATGTTTGTTTCAGACACAAGGGGTCAGCATTTACAGAAAGATCATAGAAAATACATTTATGATCACTGATCAGTAGGTCCTCACAACGGGTATGATCAATATCAAGACCCAGAGAGAACACAAGGTCCAAGGTGTGACCACCCCTGTGAGTGGCGCCAGAAACATGCGTGAAATTAAAAGATTCTGTAATATTAAGAAACTCAGTGGCACTACAGTCTGTGGTATCATTGATATGTAGATTCAAATCACCAACCAGAAGCACTTCATCAAGCTTGATAATAGAGGTCAGAAAGTCTGTGAACTCTGATAAAAACTGACCTGCAGGACTTGGAGGTCAGTAAATAAAAACACACTAAAACGGCTTTAACCGGCCCACTTTAGTCAGCTGTAGTTCAAAAGTAGTATAATGTTCTGTGCTCCCCAATTGGCAGGAAAACTGATTCTTCCAGACCATGTTAGTTAGGTTAGGTTAAAGTTAGGATTTTTTATTGTCATATACACATACACGAAATTTGACTTCTGCATTTAACCCATCCCTGTATATAGGGAGCAGCCCAGGGAGCTGGGAGTTCAGTGTCTTGCGCCGGGACACTTCGACACGTCCCAGTCAAGGATCGAGCTGTTGACCCTGCGGTTACCAGACGACCCTCTTAACCTAGTGAGCTACGGCCGCCCCCCGTGGCGAGACCTCCACCGCGGCCTGTCAAGCGCGGTGTCCCAATATAAGAACAGTCCACAGGGCGAATTTCATTGAAATGGATGCATTCCATATTCTGTTGCCAGGTCTCAATCACAAATAAAAAAGCCAAATTATGACTTGTGAACAAGTCATTTAAAATGTAAGCCTTGTTTGCTACAGAGCGTGCATTAATCAGACATATTTTAATGGGGCGAGACACTGCGTCGTCATCAGCACAGGAATCTTTGGGGGTATGTGCAATTGGACGGATCACTCATGCAACACCTCGAACCCGACCATAATTAGGGCGTGAACGCGAGTCTGTGATTCTGACGGGAATGTTCATGGGTCGTGGAGTGGAAGTTACGGTGGAGACGACGGAGAGAGTAGTTACAGACTCCAGACCACCAGGGGGAGCTAGTGTTGCTTGTAGGGGAGGGAGGGGAGGGCTTGTGTTGACAGGCTACCAGGTGAGGAAATGAGATGTGGGGTAGTCAATGCGACGGTGAAGTCAAAATAGAGTAGAAAATATTGTCAGAGTGCGTGACCCCAAGCCAGTTGGGTGGACGCTATCAGGGCGGAAAAAGGCAGGACGTTTCCAGAAAAGATTAAAATTATCAATAAAAGCCACGTTTCGGGCTGCGCAGATCGACTTCAGCCACGTATGTAGGCTCAGCAAGCGGCTGAACCGACCCACTGATAAAGACCCGTTTATTGAGGACCGCAGGGAGTCCAGGAGAATGCTGAAATCCTCTTTCAGTAATTCAGAGGACTGGTTGGAAATGTCATTGCATCTCACATGCACGACCACGTCCTGGGCAAGTGGGTGTTTGGCCAAGATGCTGGGAAACTTTTCCAGGATGTCTGTTACCTTTGCGCACGGAAAGCAAAAGGTAGCCGCCGCTTTTCTCCTCACGATCGAGTCTCCAATGATAAGAGGTGGATCGATCGAAGGAGAAATCTTGCGACGGTGGAGTGGAGGACTGAGGACGGACGGAGCTGGGCGCTGGATCTCTCCGCAGTGCCGGTGTGAAGTTCGGAACGGAGCGCCGGACCCTGGTGAGGGAGAAGTTTTGAGATGTGGCTGTTAAAGGGACTGGAGCGGACAGTGAGCTATGGGACAGCCCGAGTGCTGAAGGAGGATCCACAGCCAGGAGAGGGAAGTCATGCTGGTCTAGAAGATTGTATTTGCTCTCCGGTTGGATGTTATAGCAGGGGGCTACGTGAAGGGACCACCTCCCTCTCCTGCTGCAACTACCGACCACGACTCCTGATGGTGTGGAGTAGAGCTGACCAAGACTGATCTTTGGTTCTGGTAAAACATCGAGATACAAGTAATCAAGATCTAAAAATGTCGCAGAAGATGAGGTTTAGAAACCTGATGAAATGTCCGTTTTTGACAGCGTTTCAGAGAACCGGTCACAGGACGTAGTTGTAACTCGGTGGTGAAACTCCCGTGTGCCGTTAATAACGGGTGCCCTTGAACAAAAGAAAACCCTTTTTCATCTGAAAGAGCTCACTCTGGTCCAAGACTCACATTTGAAACTGCGTCAGGGATTTCATCTAAAAAGATTCTGCCTTGTGATTAAATCCACATATCTACAGTTATCTACTCTGGTTGAGGAGATAACTGGAGAAAAGGCAGCCTGGGATCTGAATGGTAACTTACACAGTACTCTCAAATTTAGAGATGACTTCAGACTGGGCAACATGGAATACTGCTACCTTCAACAGCACATTTATATCATTTGAACATCAATGTTGAATAGAGTGTGCAGTTGAGGTCAAAGGGAACACAGTTAAAACAATATTTAAAGAAATATTTCAAAGAGTTGAGAGAACTGTTCATTTTTTAAATACACTATGAAATTACAATACCGACCTCTGATTCAGCATTACCATAATACTGCCCAAGGGCATTGATTTGCTTATATATATGCCACAAATGACAGTCTGCAGTTTATTTGATCATCAGCTCTCTAAAAATTCATTATCCCTTTGGTCCTTTCGTCATTATCATATTGAGGGAATGGGATTGTGTTACACCTGAAAGTATTTACAATTTTTAAATCTGGACTAAATGTTTGTGAAAGTGAATATAGAAGGCAGGCAGTCTTGTGTCTTTAACAACACTGTTTATATTTACATCACATTAAATATAAGTGTTAAATGCTGTTAAGCTTAGATTTAAAGTCAAACTGGCATCTAAAAATACACACTTTACCTCAAAGCCTTTTCAACCAAAACCATTATTAGTGGATTGGACCAAGAGGTTTCATACACTGGTCAATATGAAAATAATGTTCTGTCTGTTTGGGGGGACCGCCTGATTCAACTTTTAACCTCAAAATGGAATATAACATATTCTGGAATATATATCAGCCAGTTAATAACACTGTTGATGCAAGTGTGAAAATAACTCATGTGCTTCTAAGTGTGTGTGAATGAATCACCATGTAGAGTTTCTAAATTAGTGGGCACATCGGAGCAGCGTCTTGGTGAAAGCCTAAAAAGACTAGATAACATACAGAACAACGTAACATAAGGCTACTGTTTCTGCCCACACACACACACAGCAGTCTTGCTTTGATCTATATTTTTCATTTTCGTTTTGTCTTGCTCCCATCTACGTTAACATATCGATTTTAAAAATGTATTGCGTAATATAGTGTCAGATTCCACCACATTCGTTAAGTAAATTATGTAATAAGAGGACTTATCTTGCCTCCACTCCTACTGAGGCTCTCTGTCTCGTCAAACTCAACAAAACTAGTCGTAGTTTTTGTTGTAGTTCTTCTGTCCAGTCCGAGTGAATGCCTCCGCCAACAAGTCATGAAAATATCTGTGCTGAAGCGCTGGTCTGAGAAGGTGGAAACCACAAGTGATCATAATCCCCTAATGACATGGGGGACCTCCCTGCTTCCGGAATCTGTGTGTGAGTTGGTTTATGAATGCATGCGTTTGTATCACATATTTACATATTTATTTATTACCTCACACCGTTGTGCAACCATGTAACTTTGGCCTCTGCAGTCTTTGGCATCAGCCAGCTCTGTGTGACCACGGAGGCTTAACAAGTCTGCCTTCCTGTTACTCTTCAGTTCAGTACCATGAAGGTCAGGAAATAGTCACTAAATGCAATTTATTGGTTTCACATACAGGGACACTTAACATTGTTGTGAAAAACATTTGAGTGATATTCCCAAGTTAATAATATTTTCTATTACAGAACCAACTCTTGTAATTTGGTTCTGGCTAAGTGCAAATACTAATGCCGTTTCTAATAATTACGGCATTTGTGATTTGAATTCCACATGCATCTGCTTATTCAGCCAGGAAAAGATTTACTTAAGGTGTGTGTGTGTAAAGTAAACATGTAAACTGTATTTCCATAAACTTAATAATATTAACTCTTTGTGAATACATAAAGTATATAAGATAAAATAAGATAATCCTTTATTAGTCCCTCAGTGGGGAAATTACAGGATTACAGCAGCATTGCTCACAAGTAAATAAAATAAAAGATAAAAAATCAAGGAATATAACTAAACTAAACAGTAAACAGTAAAACAGTAACAAAATAAGACCGTAAAGAAGAATATTAAATATACCAGCATGTACAGAATATACAGACGGAATAAAAATATAAGATAATACTTAAACATATTGGATATTGGATATTGCACGGATTAGATATTGCACCAGGTGAATGAATGAAAGTGATCAGAAGTGTTCAAAGTGTTCGTGTTCAAGTGTTCGTGTTCAGTGTGTTAGTGGTCTACCGAGAGAGCAGTTTGTTGTGCAGCCTGATATCAACTATTTATGAGCATGAGATTGGTTTTACCACACCCCTCTCTATCAGTATTGAGGTGAAGTAGAGCTTTTGCAACACTTCTACCACCCTGACAGAGACCATCATGGACTTCCATTCGTGAGAGAAAATTCTAAATGTCAGGAAATATTGCACAAAAAAAAAGAGGTGATCTGATGGATTTTGTCTTGAATTGGGTTAAAGTGGACACTAGTGGTAGAACCGATCACGGATCGATCCGTGATCGGTTCGGATCACCCCTCATGGTCCGGCACACTTGTCAACCGCGGATTAATTGCATTTAATTTCTTTACAGTTTAATCATCATAGTGTGTAATAAAGTGTTACTGCTGCTGTTCCTTTTCAAGTAACAAGTCCAATGCACAACAACAACAACAAGTTATCATCGCAGCATTTAAGAAAGCGTTTGTGGCAGAATCAGACCGGGCCAAAGCTATTACATAAATCGCTCATTGGGCAAATACGTTGAAAATGTTTTTCAGGCTTCTGATAGCTTCCATGTTTTTGCGCACATAGATCTTCTCTGGCCAAGCAAGTGAAGAACGTTTGTTCAGCCCTATTTGCACGGGACTGGTTTTACCTGTAATTTGTAAGAATTGCTGAGATCGTCTGTGTGCTTAATCTGGTGTCAATCTGCCATGTCTGTAATTTGTCAAGTAAAAATTCCACCCGGATATTTCGCCAAACACAGGAAATGTAACATTTTTGTGTCTTTGCAATGTTTTGTGTTTTCTCCATATTAAAAAAAAAAAAAAAAAAAAGCTTTCAGTCTAGAATTATAGAGGCTGTGTTGGCAATTATGAATGAAAGTTTCGACAACTTTTTGGATGTGAATTCATGCTCATCTCGCGACACCACAGACCCATTGGTACCATCCCTGGATACATTCATGCACATACAAAATGTCCACAATAAACTGATGTGTGGCAGTTTTACAACAGTTAAAGTTTGTATTTATCACTCGTCAGTCTTTCTGACTTCCCCACTCTGACTCTCAGACCCCGAAACCGTTGGTTCCTTCTGAAGCCATGAACCTTTAAAAAGTCACAAATATAGGGTTTAATTACAAAAGTGTTGAATCAATATGCTGAGCTCTCCTACCTCAAGAAGTTTGAGACAGATGTCATCAGGTCATAATCCCTCAGATGGACAGAAGCTTCTGTCTGTATCTTTGATGTAGGTGTCAGGATTAAAGTCTCAACAGCAAATAGAATATACTTAACACCGTGGACTCCTCCTTCAGACTACTTCTGACTCCTCTTTAGCAAAAAGGATTTAGAGAATTTCCATTCTAAATGTCCACAGCAACTTCATGCTTTGACATTTTTCAAGCACGTTAGGGCATTAAGGATTACTTCCAACTCTAATTATTATACTTGAGGCAAATTGAGTGTAATTAGAGTAATTAAGTCAACTTGATGAGAGTCAATTTAGTCTACTGTATGAGAGTCAAATTGGTTCTATTTCAGAAATACATGTTAGATTACACACTCATCGTCTCTGCAAGAGCTGTTGAAAAATACACTGCCACCGCATTGCACTTCTTTTCTCTATCAGCGTCTTCCAATGAGTCATGTGGTGGAACGGGAACCATGTTATTTGAACTGTTAAAAGTTATTTTACAGTTGAGATGTATGTATCTCTTCACACTGGTTTGAGGCATGGCACATCTCTACTTCCTCCCAATTTACATGAATGAAGCCAGATATGAGTGCTGGCATTTTGACGTCCCTTGGAGCCAGTCTATGCAGTAGTGATTGGTTGGTAGAGCCACGGTATCGAGGTTTCCCGCGAGCCATTGGTGAGCCCAGCATAGAGCATACAGCGTAGCGTGAGAGCCACCTAGCTGCTGTTAGCACCATGGTAACTGTTTGGCTAGAAAGACACAACAACTCAAACATAATATCTCTTTAAATTCAATGAGATAGATTTGTGTTTCAGTGACGTTATCTATCTGCTATGAACACACACGGCAGCCCAACAGCTCAGTGACACGGTCAGGACTGTATGAACCATAGACTGTTTATAAAAATCTTTATATACAGTCTATGGTGGAAATGGACAATCACGGTATATGGAAAGTTAGAGTTTTATCTCCTCCCTCTCACGTTGACCTCTTCACTCAGAGTGGCCATCAATCACGGCTCTCAATCGGGACGTCATATCCCCTTGTAATAGCACCAATTACCAAATAAAAAATTCGTCAGACAAATTAACATAAATAAGCATGATAATAACTACCTAAAATTACATTTACAAAATGTATTTGGCGGTTTTTTCTGTTTGACCCATGTCTCATCATGGTTTATGACATATACTGCAGCCAGGCACCAGGGGGCGATCCAGATAACCATAAACTAAAAAAAATAAAAACCTTTATTTAACCAGGTAGTCCCATTGAGATTAAAAATCTCTTTTGCAAGATGTAAGTAACAATACAAGATGTAAGCAAGATGTAAGTAACAATACTACATAAC
>NC_136649.1:952500-1112500 GCF_949748355.1 Melanostigma gelatinosum | reverse complement strand
AAACAAGCCCAAAGAGTATCTAACTGATACGAATTAATATGAGGATATATGTACTGTATGCCCTTATGTATCATGTAGCCTACTATATATGTGTATATACATGTATGTGTAGATTAGACCATATAGAACTAGTTTGAATATGTGTGTGTGAGAATCTGTTCATGGGCGGATCAGTATGCATGTATGTATTATTCATAATCAGACATTCAATCAATTGAAGCAGTGAAAAGAAAGTGTCTGATTCTCTCTATTCTTATCATGAGTCCACCTTAATCATTTTCTACAATAATGATATGCTGGTGTACTAATAACACTGTCATATCATTATGAGTGCTTTAACCCCATGTATGCAACCAGCCATCAAGAGGACATGGGAGCAAGTAAACACTAAGCACACACACACAATTCAGAATGGTGAGTCAATACAATATGTGCCATAATGTAATGAACACATCCATAAGTTTATTAAGCGCCAAATAAACTTTACGAACAGCACGGCATGCAGCGGCTTTCCCCATGTTCTCCGCATCGCCGACACTGTACAACAACGTAGCACTCGCAGAACAGCGCAAGGCTGCATCCAGTCTGTGAGACAGTCAGTGCTTGGCTGCGGCATGTGGTGTTCAATGTATGGCTCGAGAAGGTCTTATAAATACATGATTTCTTGTCGGCAGAATCGATAGCGCTCGTATAGGAAGTCATCATGATGTGATAACGGATCTTGGCGATGTGGAAGAACTCTCACCCTATAAAACGCGAATCCAACTAATATCCTCCTTCATCAATGGGATCTCTGAGGAAGGGAGCTGCACATTACTGCAATAGAGGCTTCTTAGTTTGCTCAGCTGCTTTTAATGGATCACCGTGTGTCTCACTTTACATGCATTTCATGAACTCCCATATAACCCCCAGTATATGCGCAAGCGCATTAGACTACCGTATATGACAGGAGCTGCCATTTTTTCCGGGGGAGTGACCAGCTTATCCAGCTACCTTCACTTAGCCTGCGCTGGAGCAGGTTCAAGCTTTTGGATGTGTTGCCATGGTGATTTTGCCGAACTTGCTTCCTGGAACCGAAAAGCCTGATCTACGTCATCTAAGTTAGACACGTACGTGGAACGGGGCCCTGAGCTGGTTTGTCCGGTTCAAGAAGACTTTAACTGGATGCAGTACCCTGATGCTGCGAGAGTCAACAAGCACTTCTTCTGACGCATGCTGAGACTGAATGATTGATGTTACTCATACAGTAAGAGTGGAATCACAGCAGTAGAGGAGCTGGCTCTTGAATCATGTGTCTTGTACATTGCAATGATCTTGATTCACATTTGTTTGTTTTTCTTCCTCAGAATGTAGCCAAACTATACACGTAGTTAACACCATCACATTGTGACTCAGATCACGTCCAGATGTGACAAAGTAACGATGACACGACTACAGCAACCTTTACTAACCTTTGGTAACCTCAAGAATACCACGCCCTGCTTTTTGCAATCCAATCCATAGTATGGTATATTATTAATGAATATTCATACATATATACATAATGATGAAGAATACACATTGTGGCCAGTCCAGACTTATAGCCTCTACAGACTCTATAGCCCTATACCTCCTAGCCCTATTTTTTAGGCCTCTGCTCGAAAACTGCATTCCCATACTCAAGAGAGTCCCCAGCTCAAGGTCTATTTTAATAATGTTGATGCCAGAATACAGGTAACACTTGTGAGATGTGTTCAATTATGTAATTATTGTGTATATGTTACTGGTTAATAACTGATACACTTATGGCACAGCTCAAACTGAAAAGGTTTCATGTTCGCCTGAAAAAAAGCACGTGCATTGAACATTTCTTTTTAAAATAATGCCGAATGAACCCTAAAATCACTCCACAGTCATAGCACAACAGGTTTGTGGTCTGTCCAAGCTAATTTTACTTTGCAGGCCAGCATAAAATGAGGTCCGAGTACAGAATTTCAAGCAAAAGTCAGAACCAGATTTTGCGCTGCTCTATTCAAATTTTATATACTATATAACTACATATTCACTTTCTTTATCACCAAGAGTGTTCAATACATCGTAATAAAGCAGTTTGCAATAATTTTCAGTCATGTTCAGTTATTTCCAGATGTCAGATGTCTCATCCTTGAAAAAAATCTGCTGTGACTCAGTGTCTATGTGGGATTTTTAAGGCCTGTGATTGGTGGATTTAGTCGTATGACACGTTGTTAGGTCAGGAATAGTCCATTGAAACCGCCAGGGGTGTTATTTGGAACGTTGAGGGCGATTAGTCAGTAAAAATCTTGATAAAGTGGGCTCGACCCCCATGCGAAAAATAAGTTGGTCCAGTCTAAAGATCCGCCCTGTTCCCACATGGAACGTCTGAGCGCATTGATTCCAACGCAGGCACACGAAGCAGGAAATGGCGCAGAGAGCGGTACCAACTTTCAATGGATTAACTGTTTTTTTCGGGACAAAAATCGCCAAAAGGTATGGAGATTTTAAATTGTATTTTTGTAGAGCAGTGTGAACTTTCTTGGGCTTTGTGCTGTAAGTTTTGAACGCTTTGTCGGAGGTCAGTTTGGACACGCCGGTTCGACGCCGTTTTGAGCGCTCATGCGGAATGATGTAATGGAGTTGTACCCCAAACCGGACAGTTTTTAGCTAATGTTTCAATACAATTCACTTACAATGTTGATAAAAATGATCGTGTAATGTTTTCAGTTGATTTAATGGTGATAAACTGAAGTTAAACTTCGTACCTTTCAAACTAAATGTTGTTGTAATTATTACAGTTAGCTTTGCCTTTACCAGAGTCGTTAAAACGATGCTAACACGGGTGAATTAGCCGTGCACTGCTCTTGGCCTAATCCGTACGAACTTCTATCCTCGTTGTAAACACTGGCTGCTGCTGGTTTTTCGGGGATATTCGCTTGTTCCAGGGTCGCAAAAATGACCATCAATGGTTCATGGTTCCTGGCACCGGCCACACTCCCAAACTGTCTGCTCCATCTCTTCAGGAGTGTGGCCTATTCAAATAAATAAAAAATTACTTTGAATTAAAGACAATGATCAGATTTTCATGGGTTGGCATACAATGAACGTTAACATGAAGTACCGGTGGATGTCGTAGCAGACGAGGAGCTGGATGAAGGTCGGGTCTCTGCAGGTTGGGAGGCTGTATAAATAACAGAAAAAGCATAACCATGCTTTGTTTACTCTTCATCATGGCTAATGTCACTATCGTGTTATAATATTGTGGGTTTTTTTCAGATTATTTAAAGGATTTACAGTGGGAGGGAGAGGAAGGAGTTTGGGACCCATAGAGGCCACGTCCCGCAGCCGATGTTGAAGGCTCTGAAATAATAATCATATTTTATTATTACAACTCTAAAATACATACTTATAATAATGTTTATGCGTAACAATAGTTAATAAATTCTGATTTATACGTGAATTCAAATGCAAAATAGGGATGCGCTGACCAGGAGACTGGGGAAGGTGGCGGTGTTCCTCAGCAGGCAGGCTCAGTGGTGGTGATGTGCTGCTGGCAGGCAGCCAGGGACCGTGGGAGGCACAAGAGGGGGCAGAGCGGGATGAGGGACCGGCGATGGAAAGTCCGGAGCCGGTGGCTGTAGTAGCCCCGAGGGACACTGGTCTTCTGCGGCTGGGGCGAGAGCCGCCAGACAGGGTAGAGGAAGTGGCTGCCGGGCCGGTGTCTCCGGCCTGCTGCTGCTCTCTGTCTCTTCTGGCCAGAGCTTGGGCCTCCCGTCTTGCAGCACGGTCCTCTGCCTCCACGATGACATCAGACATCTCCTGAGCTGTCAGTAACCTGGCCTTGGTGATGTTCCTCCTGACCTTGCCGGTGTTGCGGTTGTAGTTTATTTCGGCCAGGAGGTGGGCCAGGTCTACCGTTATCCGGCCTGATGTTACCAGGGGATGGGTCATGTAGGGATTGGGAGGAGGGGCAGGTGGGGGTTGGTTCTGGGGATTGGGGATAGGGGCTGGAGAAAGGGGATGCTGGGAGGGGAGGGCAACATCAGGCGCAGCCCAGGAAGATGCCGATGAGGTTGGCGGAGGTGGTGAGGAGGCCCCACGCCGCGGCCCGGACGGCATGACCCGTGACCAGTCGATAGCCATTGGGTCCAGAGGGTAGAGGCCACACCTCCTGAACCCAGCCACCACCAGTCTCCGATCCTTCACCCTCTGGTAGGAGTCTCTTAGGACCCTTGAAAACTCCTTCTTAGAAACCAAGAAGGAGTGGCTCACTGACGACAGATCTTCTGTAACACCAGAGAAATCTGCCTTCAAGGGTCTGAAGAAACTCACATCCAGAGGTTGAAGGATGTGAGACGTATGTGGTGGCAGGCACAAGAGAATGCCTCCCTCTGTGCCGCCCGGACCAGCTCTGGATCCAGGTGTGATTGATGTCCGTCCATGATGAGCAACAGCGGGCACTCCTGCACGGTGAACTTCAGGAAATGCCCGACAAACCACTTCCTAAACAGCTCACTGTCAAAGTACCCTGCTGGCGACTTCCCGTAGAGGGCATCGGGAACCCCTTCCTTGTTATAGGGGCCCCCAGGATATCCCCCCTTGTAGATGATGAATGGGGGGACATCCTCCCCAGCCGCGTTGAGGCAGGCCAGGACGGTGATGTGGTTCTGGTTCCCTGGGCCTGCCTGTAAGCATGTTTAGTCCCCCGGGGCACGATGACCTTCCTTCTTGTAGAGTCCAGCTGAAACCCCGTCTCGTCGCAGTTGTATATCTGACGAGGTTTCTCCCTCAACCCGTGCTCCTCCAGGGTGGTGGTGAGGAGCCCGAAATACTCCTCAATTGGCCCCCTCTTGGCGCAGGATGCCCTCCCACGGTCAATGATGTCTGGGGTCGATGTAAGGCGATGGTGTTGCCGCTCCCTGAAGTTTATCCACCACGTCTGGCCAAGCACGGTTCTTTGTGCGTCCCGGTGGCGGAGGTTATAGATGGCCAGAGCGTGGGCCAGGACCTGAGGCTTCGTCAGTGGAAACCCGTGACTGGCAGAATACAAACAGTACTCCACCAGGGAATCCTCATCTTCAGGGGTGAGGAGTGTCCTCTGACCATAGACACAGTCAGAGGACACCCTTCCACTGACTCGGTCACTCAGGCTGGACTTAGGGACCCCAAACTGCTGGGCTGCCTGCCGTAGAGAAAGCCTGCCTGCTTTCACCTCCAGTAGGGCCTGTGTCATGGCCTCCTGGGTCCACTTCCTCGTCTTCCTCTCCCTCTTCCTGACTTGCCGCATGTTTGGCATCTGCAAATACACATTTACATAAATACAAAATTTGTTTTAAAGCCACAGTACATGTCTCAATAAATTGAATAGTTCTATAAATTGCCAGATTACCATGTATAGACTCATGCATATTTAACACATGCATAGACATAAATATATTTACCTTAAACCATTGTAGATTTACAATTTCTATATCCATCTCTTATTTTCTTGATCCTCCTGTAAAGTAAAAAAACTCACACAGACACATTACCTACCTTTCTTACTTTAAAGGTTCTTCCTGTCTTTTCTACTCTTTTTCTGCTTATTGCTGTCTTCTTTCTGTTCTTTTCTGCTTCTTTGAGTCTGCTTTCTGGTCTTTTCTGCTTCTTTGAGTCTGCTTTCTACTGTTTTTCTGCTTATTGCGGTCTCCCTGTGCCTCTCTTCTCTTCCTTCTCTCTGTCGCTGTTCTCTGTCTCTGTTCTTTTCAGGCAGGAACATAAACCACAAGAGAGACATTTAAGTCAAAAACATTACATTTTGGTTAACCTTATATACTGTATAAGAGCACTGTGTTATATTGGAGGCTTATCTACATAAATAGTTCTAATCATAAGAGCCACTGCTGGCTTTCAATAAATGTACAGTCTCTCTCACTCTCAAACACACACACACACACACACACACACACACACACCAACATTATTTGCATAATTGATCAGATCATTGTGCATTATTATGCTTGATGTAGCCTGGCTTATGATAAACAAGAAAAGCATTTTATTTTACATGTCTGCTGTTATGTTTCAGGGCTAAGACCAAACAAACAGCAGCCTACCTTTAACTCGCGCTATGATTCTTTGATTGTTTTTCCCGCGGCCACAACTGTTTTTTTCAGACACAACATTTCTGCCTCCCTCCCCTCGACTACAGATTATGTCACACATCAATGCTATATTTTCATTGGCTGGACAAAGTAGTGTAAAGCTAGCTACAAACTACACTCGTATGCTAACTTATATTAGCAATACGGAGAAAATACAGAGACACTTCTCAGAGTAAAGAGCGTCGCCCGAGCGTTCTTTCTGCTTCCTCTCATCAAAGTCACTTTCCTATAGTATTTAGACATATAAACGTCCATATATATTCATGAAATTTGGCACGTAGATTATTTGATATGTATGAATTAATATTACTTACGTTTGGTTGGCAATCGCCGAAGAAAATGACAGCGTAATGACCGGAAAGGGAGTCACGACGGAATCGTTCGAGACAGGCCAATAGCAGCTAGCGCCGACCGAGGCAGGCCATCGTTACGTTATCCTTCCGCCTTGGTTGAAGCCGGCTTTGTGATGAAAGATGAATTTCGGGTGCATAGCTGGCGCATTTTTTGGCCAAAAATCATGATAGTGATAAATCTTCTAGTGTATTGAATTAATTTGTGTATAACCGTGTATAATTGTGTAAAATGACTTGCATGGTGATTTTGCCCAGACTTTTTTTTTTTCAATATTTTACATATATGGACCAATTTTCATATTTCTTGATGATAAGTCCATTCGGAACCTCGGAAACGGTACCAGTGGCCCATTTGGGGCACTCTCGGGCTAACCAAATGACACCTGGGTGGTACTTCAGGCCCCTTACTGTGTGTCCTTCCTGCCCTTTCTTTCCACTTGTAATCACATTATGTCTGGTCATAGTCATCCCTTTGTTAAGAATGAAGATCGAGTGAACAGACTGAGATCGAGGCGTTTAGCTCAATTCAAGCAATAACATTTATTTGTGACAGAAGTATTATGTCCAGCAGTTAAACGTGCACGGACCCTAGCAAAGGCAAAGAGTGCAAAAGTGAAACCTAAGATCGCTTATACAGAGTACGCTGTCCATCTGGTTCTCCTTGTGGAGCCATTGGTCAAAATCAAAGCAGAGGCGGATTTGTTTTTTAGCATTCAAATGGCCTGATGGAGCACTGGGCAACGTCACCCACAATGGCTCACGTCCGGAACCCGCCTTCTCTGGAACGTCAGTGTGTGTGAAATGTTGATGTACAGCATATTGTTAACACTTAAAGTGCTGAGAAAAAGGGTGCAGTTCTAAACTATTTCGAAGTCTCTGTGTGAATAGATAAAAAGAGCTCTTCTCCTACTCATTTCGATGGCAGTTTCTGCCCTAATCTGGTGGTTTAAGCAAGCGTTACTTTCAGGGCCACTGTATCTGTTTCTATCGTACGAACGGGTGACGGAATGCCCCATTCGGCGTTTTTGACCTACTTACAGTGACCTCACAACTCCGCAATATAAGCTTTACAAGTATAGCGCATATTATTTAACAGTGAATGAATATATTTTATTTACACCTTACCTTTTTGTTTTCTAGTATTTACATACAGTCTAACCACCGCTCTGGCTCCCTGTGTAAAATGCTTCTTTTTCATTTGTGCTCGGTCAACTCACCGGCTCAGATCTGCTCTGTGTCTGTGAGGTCACCAGTGTGCCGGAATGCTTCATTAAACTCACAACACCACAGCAACTTCTGAACTGGACTTAATGATATTTTCAACAATTTAGATACATATGTTGGGATCTGATTATGTGCTTGGCTCTCACCGTGTGCTTTAAACAAAGGAATCTGAGTGGGGCCTGCCGGCAAGGCTCAGCCTGATGTGGGTAGGTAGATACCGAACCCCCACGAGAAAGGAGTTCACAACTACCTGCCACAGAGAGTTTTGTTATCGCGCAGCCTCAGCTCAGTGTTCATCTGTAGAGTGCTGTGATTGGTCAGTGGGCGAGCACGTGACTATCACGAAATTTAACAGCCCAGCTGAGGCTGATGGGTAGTGAATCACATCATGTGATTTAGGTCAACCAATCAAAATGCATTCTGACTGAGTTGAGCTGCACCATGACACAAGGTGCTGAGAGGAGGAAAGACACTGCAGAGAGGTGCGTTCAACGTTCATGTTGTGAAAGTAAAATGTCACTCTCTTTGGGTCGTGGCTTGTCATTAAGGAATGATGGTGGATCCCACAGCCAGACCAGCTGAGAACATTATATCTTCCTGAATTTAGGCACACTACACAGTAAATTTGTCAGAGTAAATTTGACTCAAATTGAATAAAATTTTACTCAATAAAATAAATTTGGTCCCAGTCTATATAGAGTAAAATCTACTCTTGCCTCAGAGTTAATGATTCAGAGTATTTTTTACTCTATTCAGTTTGTATTTAACTCTAGATGATGATAATTTACTCTATGTAGCATAAAATGAAAACAACTCTACTGCCATTTTACTCAACTTAGAACTATATTCCACTCCATATAGAACTATATTCCACTCCATATAGAACTAAATTATGATTAAAACCTGTGAGAACTTACTCTGGAAGGTTATCATTAAACCAAACAAGTTAAATAAATCAGATATCAGTATTTACCAAAGCACAATTTATTATTTTTTATTACAAATGTGCAATGTATCCATACATATTTTACAGAATACATTTTGGACCTTTGGAACACTTTGGCCTTTTCACTATGACATCATAGGAAACAGTATGGCACAATAAACAAACTTGCGTCATCACACCTGTATGACATTTGTACATCAAATGCTTTATAACAGAAAATCTTTCACATCAACTACATGAGGTCCGTCTTTTGTGCACACAACTTTATATGCATTAAAATGCTCATCAAGACACACTGTTTGCAGGGCAAATGTAACAAACAATAACCTCTCATCTTTCAGAACTACATGGTGGATTTTGACAACAACCTGATCATAAGTTCCAGTGGTGCGATTGCGTAGGGTATCAAATCTTGTACCAAGAACATATTCAACTAGGTCTACCCTTCCCCACTTCTCTGTAAAATACTGCCTTCTTTTACTCTCAGAATTTAATACACCATAGGGATTTTCCATTTTTTTGAAACACTGATCAATTTTGCTCTCAATGTCGCTTTTGATAGGCTCCTGTAAAGATACACTTCTTCACAGATTATTTTGCTTGATTATAGATATCGTCAACAATCTCTTCCATCGAAATTACCAAAGAGTTAATAGTTGTTTCACTTACGCCTGCCACTTTAAGTTCGGCTACTGTTGCAGCGCAGCTGTCTACAAGACTCCTTTTGAGAAGGACTGAGTCAGAAGGTGAACTTCTTGCTGGCAAGTCATCAAAATTACTTGCTGCTAAATCTTCAGATGTAGATGGGCCTTCACCAGGATCAGAACAAGGTTCATGTGCTTTATTTAGATGCTTTCGAAACCCAGAAAATGTGCCATAAACTAGTGAACAACCAGACTGACCACATTTAAGACGAAGGGTCTTTCCTGAACAAAGTCAGTGGATCAACTTCAAGTGCTTTGTCAGGGAATTGGTGTTTGCCTGGGGGATTTTGCAAATAAAACAAAACATCTTCGTATCAACTCAACGCAGCATCCAAGCTCTCAACTCTGCAACCCTTGGATTCACCTTAGTGGTATCAACATCGATTTCAAAGATCGTGGTTTGCAAGAAGTTGTACATATTTACCAGATCCTGGTTGTACGAAGTACCAAAGACAAAATGAGCTTTGAAAAGCTCATCAAAACAGGAAAGTGTGTCTGGTGACTTACAAGGTATTGCACGCTTGTCAATCACAATGAAGTATTTGTGAATCAGACTCTTCTGGGTCCCCACAGCTAGCAGGTATGGTTGAAGGCTTTCCACGATGCCGTCCAGATGCCCCTGGATGCTCGTCCCAGTCTGTGACAGAAAAAATTATTAATTAGTCAGCTATAAAATTAGTCAGTTCAAGGAAATGTCTTAATTGACCATAATCTTAAAAAGAGGATTGAACGGTTTTATTTAATTGAACTGTAACCTCACCTTAATGAATTTCACAAGACGGTCACTGGCTTGTCTGGCTGAGAGTTTTCCTGGTCTCTTGCGGCCATGTGGTGATGGTGGTAGAAGGTGGACAAGAACCAAAATGGATGACATGTCACTGTCCCATCCTGGAAGTAAAAATTCATAAACAAGCATTTACTACAAGCGAACAGTCAATCCATTTTTCATTCAAAAACTATTCTCTCTTCCATAACTATGATCCTTAACTTTTAGCATACCATTTTCCACGTCTGTTGTGCATTCAGCATTTTGAACCAGGTCTTGAAGATCGGCTGTCTATGTGAGGCCACGGCTTTGTTCGAGGACTTTCTGTTTGTAGATAGTAGGCCACCTCTCCAGGAACTTTGTAGTAGCAGCATCCCCAAACATCAGACCAAAGTCTTGGTCAATCTGCAGACAAGATAGAATTGGTCAAAACAGAACAGTAAACATTTTGGTGTAGCACCATGGTCATGAAAGATCTTACAACCCTACCCAGGCTATTGTAGAACAGAAATAATATTGTCATGACAGTGGCAGTAGAACGTTCACATACCAGTCCTGCTATGTCCAGGAATCTTGGAAACGCTGTGAATAGTTCAGAGGACTTCACTGGGTCATGAACCATGTCTTGGCGATAGGTAAAGGTCTGCTTCATCTTCTCCTTCACAGTTGCTTCATCAGCTGTATGCTTCATAAGCGCAATGGCCTCGCAGCACAGGCTCTCTGTGGTTAGCCCGTTTTCCACTCTGAATGAGTCTCTTTCTGCTTTTGGACCACCTGTAATAGTGGTGGCACTTTTATCAATTACTGGGTTAGTATATGATATTGTGTCCTAAGATATAAGAAATAAGGCTTGGAAAACTCTGCAAGGATGGCCATGCAGGCACTTACGTCTCCAGAAGAAAAATAGGATATATATATTCTATGATTATTCCCTCATCATGCATTATGAATTAGACTTCACACATACCTGTTAGTGTTTGTGACTGACTGCAGGTCTTCTTTTTTCCCTCCGATGCTTCCTTCTGAACAAATTTCAGTCTCCATGCCAGATACCCACTCCCATCTTCTGCATTGTAATAATGCTCCTAAAGTAAAAAGGGTTATTCAGTTTGATTGAACAAGTTGAAATAGTTTAATCTTTCCCCTAAAACTATCATATTTCCTAGTATTGTGATGAGGCCTTTCTTTCTAATGAGTTATTTTGAAAAACAGAGGTTATTGTATTACACGGTTAGTGTTGTGTCTTGTTAATGGGCTAACCCTTGCGGTGCAAAAGTAAACTGAGCTTTAACACGCCAGAGTTCAACTTACGGGGGAAGGCAGAGATGGTGGCCATTAGGGCTGTCACCTTTTCCAAAAATAACACTCGAACAAATATTAAATGACACGCAATACATTAGAGCGCCCTCTGTTGGGTGACAAAGTAAACTACGTTAAACAGTCAGCTATGGATATAGACCGTACATTTTTTATTCAAATGAGTCATTAGAGTTTGAATGTTAATTACATTCAAACAAATGTTCAAAAAGTGACAGCCCTTGTTGCCATGCAGTAATGTTTACAGATCTTTATTTGAAATAAAAACACGACCCATCTGTAAAACAGCAGTTGAAATATTTACATTCCAAGCAAGTGAAAAGTAAATAGGTTAGACGTTTTAATGTACTTACATAGCCAAACTTGCTCCTAGGATCGGCCAGGTATGGGTACAAGGTAGTGATGCCCCTTGCGTAGTCCTCTTTAATGCGCCTTGAAGGACTTGTCCTACACACAAACACTTTACTATATGTGCTCCATTCAAAAGTATTGATGTGTAAATTCCACCTGCTAAAAGAGGGGTGTTGTACTGTGTCAATTCAAGACACACATGTGTATTAGGAGTGCAGGTATGTAATAATAACATGACAACATACCCATGTTCACTTGTCATATGTGCGACCAATATCTTGACCATATCACGTCTTCTCGCATCCGTTAGGCTTTTTGTTCGGGCATACTCATTCATGATCCTCTCTCCTCCAGGTTTGTTCTTCAGGATGTCTTCAATCATCTAAGTGGGAAGAACAAAAATTAACACAATGAAACATTTAAAACAATAATGACATCAAGTATTATAAAACAGAATGGCCACAATTTTACAACTTCAGTTATTCAGCCATTTACCGTTCAACCTTGACATTTTTTTTAAACCTTCAGAAAGGATGCAAGGGAAACTGCAGAGCTTACCTGAGCTAGATGACTTCCCTTATCTCTTTGTCTTGTAGCAGGACTATGCTGCAATATAGTGGTGTCGTCCGAGTCCCTCTCATTGTCTCCACTGAAGCTTGCAAAGGAGGAGCATGAAGGGGAGCTCAAAGAATCTAGAAATCATATTAACATTTAACTAATGTGATTAACAATGTGACTATAAGACAATATAAGTGCACACATCCATTATTAGAGGAATGCAAATATTTCACATTGTATCATGCCCACAACAGTTCCAGAAATGGTGGAAAGGGTGAGCAGAGATGATTTCAAAATATCTAAATAAGATTTTAAAAAAACCCAACTCAGATATATTAAATTGTCTTGCATATTCAAAACATGTTAGATTGACCAAGCCGTACAGATAAATATGAAGTTATAAGCTAATAAGTAACTAACCCTCAAGATTTGGGTCTTGGGGTAGACAAATCTCCAGCACACCAATGTCTTGTTTCTTCAGTAGAAACTCAAACACCTCCTCATCAACTTCGGTCTTTGATTCATCATAGACTTTTAAGTCCAAGGTTGGAAGGTCAAATTTCTTGGCAACTGTGAAAACAAAATACCAAGGGACAAGCTTAGTGATGAATCGGTTGTATATTTGCAGAAAAACATAAGACAGAAATCAGAAGGCCATCTTCACTTGAACATTGTAATCCCAAAACTGACAGTGTTCCATTCAGACCTTTGCTATTCCAGGGAAAAGACTTTCAGTTATGCAAAACATAGAGTGACATCCCAAGTGTATTGTTCCACAGGTTAGTGTGTGCAATATTTTTCACTCACCACAATCCAAAAATGATTTGAAGGTTAGTTGCCCCTCATAACAAATGTACTTCTGACGATCTCTGTACTTCACTCTCACAGCCTGCATCCTTCATGACAAAAACAATTAAATTAGTTTCATTATCAGAAACAGCTGACTGCCAACATTAGTAATACCATAGTAAGCCAACATTAGAAAGACATGATGCATGGACTAATAGTATGTCTCCACAAGGATAAACTATTTCATTATAAAAACGAGGGACATTTTAAGCACGTCTTTATTACGCTGTACTAAAGGGACCTGTTCATTCGCTTGAATCGCCAATTCGCGTCACTCCAGTCTCATAGTGTCTGTGCATAGACTTTGTATGTAATCTACTGCGTTTGGCGTGAACACAGCATCAGAAATGTAACCAGTTGTCTCATCTTGAACAATGTCTACTTCACCTGGTTGTCTCCGACTTGGCCGTCTCTAGCATGCCACAGTGCAACAGATCAATCAGCTTATGCTGCGGAATTCTACCCGCACTTCGCGAGTGGCCCGTGCCAATGTCAAGCCCAGCTAGTTTTAGCAGTCAACAGAGTGAAGTGCATTTTTTCAAAGTACAACACATGTTGCATCGACCAGGGTGCTGATGAACTGCAGCGAAACACAGTCCATCAACACAGCTCTTTTCAGAGTCAAATACACGTGTTGGCGGCAACAAACGCAGCTAGAAACAGTCCAACAGTCATTAACAGCTCTTTTCAGAGTCAAATACACGTGTTAGCGCAAACAAACGCAGCCGGAAACAGTTGCTTAAAACAGTGTTAACAGCTCTTTTCAGAGTAAAATACACGTGTTAGCGCCCACAAACGCAGCTAGAAACAGTCCGTTTAAAACGGTCTTTAACAGCTCTTTTCAGAGTAAAATGCACAGGTTAGCGCCAACAAATGCAGCTTAAAACGGTCGATAACAGCTCCTTTCTGAGTAAAATACACGTGTTGACGCCAACAAACTGCAAATTCTACATAGCCATTTTCACAGTAAAATGTACCTGTTGCACCAACTAACTGCAGCAAAAGAACACACATGCACCTGCTCAGTGAAGTCCGCTGGCTACTGATGATAACTAATACTACTTTATTGAGACTTTAATCCAGGTGTGTCGAGGTTAATATGTCCATAAACCACCAAATATTTTGAGAATTGATGTTAATGCGTTAGAAGCTAACGTTTGACTGTGACTAAGTTATGTGAAAACGTTAGAAGCTACCGTTAGCATCTGCTAACACGAACAATCAGAAGCTACGGCTCATATCTGACAATGCAAATAGTGAAGTAACGTTAGGTTAGCTGCAATGTTGCTACACAATGTACCTTACACACATGAAGTTAACCAAAACAAATGACCTTACCTGACATGTTATCTCAAATGCCGTCTTCCGTTCCTCACTTCAGCCCTTCCGTTCCATAAAACGTCAGCTCATTCCAGTGTAGCGAGAGGTGTCATGGCGGCAGAAACGAAACTTAAGGAACCGTTGTGGGCGTGGTCACGCTGTTTTACTCCAATAGATTTTATTCTGAATATTTACTCACACTCTACTGGCTACTGGAAGTAATTACACTCCAAAATGATTAAATATGACTCCTTCAGTGGAAAATAATTGTAACTCCGGAAAAATTACTCTCCCGTTTTCCCTGTGTACATGCACACACACGCACTCCCTCTTACCACAGTCTGTTGATGTTAGATAGCGTGCTCATGAATGTATTGTATTTGTTGTTAGTTTTAGATATTAGTTGACTAGATCATTATTATTGGAACTTAAAAAAATTATATTTTAAAGAGCAGTGATTACTTTGCATTTAAAGATAAGATAGACTTTATTATCCCGAAGGAAATTTGTCTTGGAAACAGTCTGCTGTTAAAAAAAATACTAAATAACATATTGCATACATATTACATATACAGACTGTCGCCAGTCCACAATACATTTCACACTGCCCATCGTACAACACTCCTGTAGTGTATAGCTAATGTGTGTATTGTGATTATAGCTGTATATGTGGCCTGTTGATCCAACTCAATCCTTCACTTTCACTCTGAATGTGTAATAGTACTTTGACTATTGACATTGTGAGTGAATACTAATTATGAGACTTAGTTTATCGTTTGGTTATTGGTCCCTGTTCGCAGGGTGGTGCCCCGTTATTATTAATAATTGTTAATAATCTTACTGACATTAATAATTCTGTTAATGTCAATTTAGTTTTTCCACATTTGCTGATAGCTCAAACACGCTCCTTTTCGTTCCCAACACATGCATACATACATATACATACATACATACATACATAGATACACATATGGGTTAATCAATGCATGAAGAAGAACATATTTTATTGTTATTACCTCATTCACTATTCCCTAATAAACTGACCAATATAATGAACTACTACTTTTGTACAAACTACAGTTTGTCCATCCGTCCTGCATTTCTGCACAGCATCTCCAGCTATAGTGGGTTATCATGTATGATCAGTGAGCACAGGCTTTGGTTGCCGTTCTTGACATCACTGTGACAAAGATGCACACAGTGTTAGCGCCACCTTTTTTCTGAACATTGAAAAAAGGCAGAATTATTTTAAAATTGTATTTCTGAGGCGTGATCAAATCTTAAAATTGTAATGATGGATTTCTGGATTTTTATTCCCAGTGTGCCTTCATGGAAAGAAACTTGTTTAAAAAGTTAGTTCAAAGTTTTCCACACTCACCCAATGAGTGAGAGGCCAGATGTGAGACTTATTTCTTAATAAGACATATCTTATTAAAAGATTTATCAGCAGTGGCTGGGAATGTGTGAACCCATTTTTGGAGTTGACAGATGCCCTTTGGTTAAGTGACTCTCCCCGTTGAGCTAGCCCCATGCAACATCTATCAGCCGGCCTTAAAAAAAGTCGATAAAATGAGGGCCGCCTACAAATGAACACATTTACCACTTCGGTTGTCTGCCTCACCTATAAAGGGTGGTGCTCCAGGGAACAGGGAGAGGGACACTCTTTGACGGCTCGCCTGATTGAAATAATGGAAGACTTGAAGGAGGAGGGTGAGGAGTGATCGCTTCACTTCCTGCGCTCTCTGTCTGCCCTGTGTGGCCTACAATGCTTCAAAGCCAATCGTGCTCCTGTGAGCCGCTCAGCGTGTGGTGGCCAACAGGATTTCACTCCACATGCTTCTGATGCTTTGAATGTGAGAGCAAAATGTAAAATTTGAATTTCCTTGTATTCTACTCCAGGGTGTACCTCTCTCACTAACACACACATCCCTTTACTTTACCTTCATGAGGACCCCCATTGACGCAATGCATTCCCCCTTACCCTAACCTTAACCATCACAATAAATGCCTCATCCAAACCCTTACCTGAACCTGATTCTAACCTGAACCTTAAAACAAAGTCTTAACCCTCAAACAGGCCTTTGAAGAAGTGAGGACTGGCCACTCTCACTTTCCAAAAATGTCCTCGATCTGTGGACGTAAAAGTCTTAACTTCCTGACTATGTAGCAAATACAAGAACACACACACATATCATGTAATTGTATATCATTTTTGGTCACATGAATTCATCTCCATCAACATATACAGCCTTTATTTATGCAAGTCTTAACCCTCAAAAAGGCCTTTGTGGTTTTGGTCCTCACTATGTAGCGACGAAGGCCAAATCCCAATGTCCCCCCTTACGGACTCACGGACTTTGAGGTGCGCTCCCACGAAGTCCGTGAGGGTTTAGGGCTGTCCCACTGTCACATCATCAAGTGTTTGAGGCTCTCTAGCACATTTTGAGCCCTTTATGAACCCTTTCCGTAAGTCAGCATGGTATGCTGACTTAGCCGAAGGGAATTACCCACAAATCATTGCAATGTGATGTTAAACACGGGGTAACCAGTGGACGCATGGAGACGTAAAAAAAAAAACAAAAGGTAAAAAGAGGACGGCTCACGTGTGTTCAGCCTGGAGTATTACATTCACTCAGAAACATTACAAATGGAACAAAAATTTAACTTGAAATCAGAAGATATTCATTAATTTATTCAACAAATATTTGATTGAGTCATTGAAGCTGTTTTGACAAAAACGAGTAAATAGATAAGATGAAGTTACCTCTCATCTTGTGAGGAAAGAGCCTGAAGACGTTCAAAAGGAGTACAAAGTATACAATAAATACATCATTTTTTGTCGTTTTCATGGTAACATGATATGCTGCAGCAAAGTGCTGTCCCATTCCTATTTACACCATCTCAAGCCCTCACAGCCTCTCACACTCACCAGGTGACGTCAGTAAGTCCTTGAGGGTTCAGCGTTTGAGGCTTTAGGGGGGACATTGGGATTGGGCCTATAAGAATACACACAAACAAATATGCAACTGTATCTACTTCTTCTGTTGTGTGAATTCAGCTCGTTTTATCAACATACACAACTTTCATTTATGCAGATAAACTGAACACTCCCCTCTTCAGTACCTTCTCCTGTCCCCAGGCCCTGCATGTCTTTCCAGATCTACCATTCACAACCTGTCCACCTGATGCCCTCGGACGTCCCTGCCTTCCCAGCCACCTGATCTCCATACCAACCAGCACACCTGCCATTCTCACATAAATTGAAGCTACAAGCAGAATTTCAGGAGCAGGAAAACTCCTTAACCGTGCCACTTCCTGCTATGGCGGATTCCCTACCGGTGCTCCCCACAATGCATTCGGCTAAGCGGACGAGCTACACAAAGTTCCAGCCTCACATCTCAATCACGTCTACCTTTAATACATATGTTAAATGCTTTTGTTTGATGGTGTGGTCCTTGCGAGTGAAACTACACTTGTTCAGTCAGACTTTGTTCTCTGCCAGCGGCCCGTTTCACCACATTTTCAACATGCAACCCTGGAACAAACACAAAGGCATCAACCAATCGTGTTACTACACAGACCAGATCCACTCCTTCCATTATTACCTGTCACAATAAAAGCCCGAGACATATCTTCAGGCAACCGTTTATCTATCGAGCCCCCGGAGTCTAGAGGCTTTTAACCAGCATCAGACCAGCTAACATCATAATGCCACTGTATGCTCTAAACAAGTCTCCATTATTAGTCACCCCATTTGAAAGTATTTGTACTTCTTGCACATCACAATGTTTGTCAGATATTGTAGCCAGGTTGTTATAAATGTCCCCATTATACTGCCACTGAGTCTTCATAGAGCCACATGTTGAAAAGCTTTTATACAGAAGCTGCAGAGACACAATGCTTTTTGTCCCAGAAGGGTGGAGACCTCTGGCTAATTTGCAAAGACGACGCTCAGAAGTCCAGTCTAACCTTCAGAGCTAATTCCACCCAGCGCTCCTCTGCCGCTGTCATGTTCATTTATAATCTCTGCACTTATTAGAGAGGTCAGAGTTGCTGACCTGCCAGTGCTGACACGTCCAGCCGAGGTGGACATCCAGCCAGCTCCTCGCTCTCTGCCCTACAGGTGTGTGTTTCAGGTCATCCAGCCAATTACGTAGCTCATGGGTATGCAAAGGCAGCGGTGCTCATTAGAGCAACATGACTTCAGTTTTTCAGGCCTGCCAAACTAAATGTTCTCAAAAAAACAAAAAACTGAAAACAATAGAAAAAATCATTTAATTTGCAATACTGCCGCCTGTCCTAATTATGCACATTTTAATTGGTTTTAACTTTGCCATAGAATCAAAAGTTGTGAAATTCAGTTGGGTTTATGAAACATTTCATCTGGAGTTTGTTAATTAATTAGTTTATTGGCATGTGTTTACATACTGTACTTTAGATAAGCGCCCACATTTCACTTGGCGCAGAACAGCAACTGGGTCAAAACAATGACTCCAATTTGAAAGGAAGGGCTCGTCATCCTTTGTTAAATAGAAGTGTTGTCAAATTAAGCGTGGATTCATTCTTGACATTGGGAACATATATTTAAAATGAAATATTCCACACAACTTGCATAATAGGCTTTCCTGAAGTTTTTGTCCATATCCCACGATTCGTCACCAAATAAGCTTTGCTAATAACATGACCTAAGTGTGTACATCAGTGAAACAGCAAGGATGCTGGACAAGAGGCTGAATGAACTCCAGTTATAGACAACATCAGTTGTCAATGAACACCAGACCCAACTGTAGGTTCACAGCTGTCAGCTAACTTTGTAACTCCAAAAAGTCCCTGTTCGTGTAAGGATTACAGGTACTTTCCCCAAAAGCACAACTTGGAGACAAAAATACAAGTTGAGTTCTTTACTTGTGTTCAGGCAGGGTCAACACCGGGAGGTCAGTCAAACAGGCGAACAAATCCAATAAGGGGCAGAAATACAAGGTGGAAAACAGGTAGACAGGGTCGGAAGAGGCAGATCATGAACAATAAAACGGTACGCTGGAGAACTTGGCAATAACACACAAGACAATCTGGCAGGGAACAAGTGCAGGTGAGGGGACCTAAATATAGTGAGGGCTAATGAGGGGATGGGCTGCAGGTGAGATGGGTGTGGAGGACCAGGTGAGGGGAATGAGAAATGATCAGGTGTGAATGGTAGGATCTGAAATGACAGGAGAGTTAATAAAACGAGCAGACAGGATGAAAACAAACTAAAATGAAGGGGAATTTGTGACAGTTCGAGTGGATTCACCATGACAGATAGGGCCTGATTTAGATTTAAGGCGAGAATAATTAAAAAATGAGGAAAACATTAGCACATTTAACAGTTAGTTTATTTGTTAAAGGGGTGATCCAGTGATCAAGAGTTTCACTGACGTGCTGACATATTATTTTAAAATTGATGTAACATGGGTCGAAATATCGTGACTTTTTGCCCCTAGTAAGGGTTGTAGCATTCCTAAGACACTGCATCCTACATTCCCCATAATGCAGTTTGATAGTGTCTCTTCACACATTTTTACATCCAGAGATTGTAACCTAAGCAGCCCCATATACATGTGGAGTCTCCATGCCCAAGCTGAGATAACGCTGATATATTCATCAACCTAATAACATGGCAGTTCCAGAGGGACATGGCCCCAACGACAAAAGCACGATCACCCTCGGATTTGCGGATGGTAAGTGGTATGAATAAAAGACCTTGGTCTGATGATCTGAGTGGCCTACAAGTGGTAGAAGGATGTCAGAGAGATGCTTGGAGGGACTAGACCAGGGGTCACTAATAGGTTCCGGACCCAGATGCTGTTGCATCCAGTTCTAGACTTGTAACCGGATAGATAATTAAGAATTATTACATTTTAACGGAGCACTTCTATTTACCGACGCAGCTTTTGTAGCCTTTACGGCACTCGTTCAGTGATCCAGGAAGCACACCAATATGTTCAGAGACCGTGGCCATTATTAAAGCAGCAATGTGAAGCGCCACCACGAGACAAAGCACAAATCTTCAGAGCAAACAAATCCACTCACATCCGAAATGAAGGCACAGACATTTCTAAGAGCCCAAAATGATCAGAATCCTACCACATGAATTCACTGTCCAACAATGATGTTAACAGAGATAAAGCTGAAACAAGTGGTTTAATAACCAGATAAAGTCCATGCTCACAATTTTTTCTTTTTATAAGAATATAATATTTTTTTTTTGGTTGACATCACATCACACCTGAATGAACTGAATTTAAAGCTGCAGGACAATTCAGTTAAATACATTTTTCTAAAATGAAGTACTTTATTTTAAGAGTCACAAAAGCTTTCCGTTACGTATTTCATTTTGTAATCCAATCCTGATTTTACTTGAAATAAGAGAAGAACATTTATTTATTATGAGAGTATATATGATTTAGAATTCATCCAGTTCAATAAATATTGTTGCGGTATTATTCAATTGAACTTTCTTTATTTGATTTGACAGTCAGTTGTTGACGACATACAACGCTAGGCTACTTCAATATATATAGGACAAAATCATAGCACAAGTTAGACATTGTTGTGATGTTCTGGATGTTTACATGAGGAAATTCTCTCTAAATGCACCTCGTTGAATATTAATTGAATAGCCCTGGACTACCATAAAATCCCTTTTTTCAAAAATTTGATCATATTTATTCAGAGAGTGAAGTTAGTGACAGTGTGGGCTCCTTGGCAGCTCTGACTGCTTGACGGAGTAGAAGCGGTGAGTGGGGTTTAGCGAATGGTCAATTGTGCAACTGGGATTGCCAATTGTCTTCTTAGTGCAGATAGAGAACGATGGGAAAGGGGAGAGCTAGAGGCTGCCCCCAGCACACACGTTTGGACAGCCCTCCCACCAAAGCATTTATGGTGTTGCATCTGGGTTGTTCACACAAAACTGACATACGTTCTTGCATTGAGAATGACGTCATTACTAGGCCAATTTGTCAGTCGTGACCTTTACTGCTGATATTGGAAAGGTGTCGGGGGAGACAGGTGTCTTCATAGAGTTATCATATCTGTATTATAGGTATATGATAAGTGATTGTAGCCATTCTGCTCATACAGATGAATAAACTGTCTTGTTTGTACCAAAAATAATTGTCCTCATAAGGCACAGACCCAGTTATTACAGTACTAAACAAACCCAAAATCAAAGAGCTCAGATAATGTTTAATGATGACGCAGTAAGATGTGGTTTTGAACTGCAGCTCAAACCTCCAACAGTGAACCAAATCCTCTTTTTACATGAGCCACTATCTTATGACAGATCTGCTTGCTATGGGTTAAACAACTGATGTGAATACATGTAATGTAAAACCAGCATTGCTGTTGTGTATCGCCCACCGGGGCCTCTTGGCGAGCTCTTGGAAGATCTCGACACATTAGTCTCGCACTTCCATGACGATGGCTCCGCACTTTAACATCCAGACTGATAAATTAGAACCGCTTCTTTCCTTCCTCTCCTCCTTTGACCTTTTCCACTCCTCTTCTCCTCCCACCCACAAGGCCGGCAACCAGCTGGATCTTATCTTTACTAGTCACTGTTCTACTGCTAACCTCTCCGTCACTCCCCTCCAGCTCTCTGACCACTATGTCATGTCTTACTCCCTCTCCTCTCCCCCCTTACTTCCTCCACCTACCCACATGGTTTCTACCCGTAGTCATCTCTGCTCCCTCTCCCCGGCTGATCTTTCCTCTTCTGTTACCTCTGCTCTCCCTGACCCTGAATCCTTCTCTCTGCTATCCCCTGATATTGCTACTGATCTTCTCCTCTCCACCCTTTCCTCTTCTTTGGACAACCTCTATCCCTTCACCTCCAGGCCTGCACGGCCAACCCCACCTGCCCCATGGCTGTCGGACTCAGTGCGTACTGATGGACGGAGCCTAAGAGAGGCTGAGCGAAAATGGAGAAAAGGCAAACTCCCGGGAGACCTTAACTTCCAAGCTCTTCTTTCCACTTTTTCCACCACTCTTTCTACTGCTAAAGCTGCCTTCTTTCGCTCCAAAATCCTAACCTCTGCTTCCAATCCTAAAAAACTCTTCAAAGCTCTCTTCACTCCTCCAACCCCCACCTCCTACTTCCTCCTTTCTCCCTGACGATTTCGCCAACTTCTTAGACAAGAAGGTAAACAATATCAGATCCTCCTTCTCTCAGCTCCCCTGTCCACCCTCTCCCTCTCTACCATCTCCAGCTCTTCCCCCACAGCTCTCCCGCCCCTCTGCATGCCCCATCTTACCCTATCTTGCTCCCCTCTCCCACAATGACGTCCTCAACCTTACATCTAACCGCCCCACCACGTGCTCCCTTGACCCGATCCCCTCCCCTCTTGACCCGATCCCCTCTCCTCTTTTTCAGTCGATTGCGATTGAACTCCTTCCTTTCCTCACCTACCTCATCAACACATCTCTTGTTTCAGGATGCTTTCCCACAGCTTTCAAGACTGCTAGAGTCACCCCCCTTCTGAAAAAACCATCACTTGACCCCTCTGATGTCAATAACTTCAGACCGCTAAATGACTAATACAATGTAATGTATTGTGGAGCTGAGGCGGGCACCCACCTGTTAATCAAATCGGCCTTGCCCTTAATTATGAAGAACTTTAAGCCTTCTTGTAAATTAAACGATTGAGTTACATATAAATGCAACTCCGTGTACAGTTGTCATGAATAGTGATATTAGCTATAGAGACCAGAACTGTTTTTTCCCCCAGGATGTAAAGTAGGGCATTTTGACATGAGGATCTATGGACATTGACTTGCTTTTGAAGCCAGCATCAAGTGGCCATTTGAGGAATTGCAGTTATTGGCACATGTGGGCTTCATTTTTCAGAACAAGAGGTTGTCACTTAATTTAAACGAATGACCAAAGCTGTTGTTTTTCTGGTGAGAACTGTCCTGAATGTTGACAAAAGAATATCTTGATTATGATACATTGTGGAATGAAACGAGCATTATGTGCATGTTATGTGCATATCTAAATAGCAACTAATTCTTTTCCTCAACAGCCCTTCTTCATCAAAAAACGACCAATCTCTTTGAGGTCAAAGTTGTGGCTTTCAGCTAGGGCTGCACAATTAATCGAATTTTAATCGCGATCACGATTTTGGCTGCCACGATTAAATGAGCATGATCGTCTGCGATATTGACGTTTAAAATGCGTGCTCCGCTACACATCAAATCAAACCAACAGTCAGCCGACCACCAGGGGGCGAACGAGATGGGAGGTGCCATGCGCACACCCTGCAGACTCCGGCAGAAGTAGAGAGACAGACAACAGAGCAGACGGCCACGGGCGCCGTGCGAAAGCCAAATTAAACATGAGGAGCAGAAGGCCCCTCGAAAAGGACCACCACCCGCCGCCCGGAAGTTCCCCGGACCCAGGGCAAGTGATGCCAACCAAGAACAAATCACATGCACAGAGTGCGCTCAAGCCGTGTCCGCGCCGCACAGCGACGCAGAGACGCAGAGACGTACACCAGCTGGAATGCAGCACAACATGGAAGCAAAAGCAGTGCTCCACCGATTCAACCCTGGGCAAAGAGTGCCGACACCATCTTATCTATATTTTCCCTCCACGAGATGCACCGTGATCAGGACCAGTCCGATGCAAAGAGCCGCACACTAGCCCGAATGCAGCACAACAATGGAAGTGGAAGCAGTGCTCCTGCTGTAGAGGCTAAGACCTCACACCACAGGAAGAAGGCCGGAGCAAGCGTGGCCGCTGCTTTGTACAGTCGACACGCTCCAATAAGAAATCTACCAAGACTGGTTTACAATTATAAGGAATTTAATTCCACTGATGCATGTACGATTACAGTTAAACATTGGAGTACATACTCCTATGAAATATTACAATATAAATCCACTTTGGAAAAAAACTACCTCTGGTCCCATGAGACACAGCCGTCGCAGGAAACCGCACGCTAGAAAGAGGCAGAAAAAACACTTCTAACTCCGCCCACATATTCATTCGCGACTCCTCCCCTCCCGTCTATCTCAATTTCTATTGGCTAACTACTCTACACACTTCTGTAAATGCCTATCTCCACATCTCTCTCTCCCTGAGCAGCTAACACATTCAAATCCTCAGTTATGACTTACTCCCTTCTATGATAATCCTTCAGTATATAAGATAGACTTCTGCAACTTGGCAGAAGCTTCATGTCTCATTAGCTCCTAATCTTACAACACTTTATGTTTATCTAAATTATGCATTCCCAAAACCCTTATGATTATGACTAATTATGAATTCTTAATTATGAAATATTAAACACTTTTATTATATCTACTAACTACAGTTTTTTGCTCAAATTTCTTACAATTCCCCCCTAACCCACAGTTCACTGTGAGTTAGCTACTCAAATGTAGTTAGTTACTCAAATGTCCCTGGAGACCTCCCCCCTACTCAATCCAGGGAGAGGCTCCCTATCTATCTAAACAGTGACAAACAATTCATGCATACAGATATCATTTCAAGTATTCCTGTTCGGTCCGTTTCACCCTACGCTTGCCTCGCTTACGCAAAAAAGGAAAAAATCGAATGCGTTGAAGTTCACTGCCTTCCATGTCTTGGGGCTGGCAGGATCAGGATACAGTCTGTAGGCTAGAAAACACATACTGAGAAGCCTTGACTGTTCTTTTACACTTGACAAATTACATGTCTTAATCCTTACACCTTAAAATCCCCTTATAACCCATTAAACAAAAAATAAAATCTCAAAATACTCATCCAAAACAATCCGTCTATTTCCCAAATTTCCAATATTTCACCGGATGTTTTAGAAGTCCATCTGGGCCTTTATCAGGTCCTTCAGGATCTCCGAGAGGATGGTCAGGAACCGCTCGTGAAGTTCCGCTAGTGGCCTCATCTAGACTGTGGCCATCAGAAGCTCCAATTCTCCCTCATCCTCGACACATAACTGGTTGCCCTGGACTTGTGTCTGGCTCATCGTTGAAGCAATAAACCCCTGTAGAAGTCCACGGATGCAAGGGAACCCCCATCCACAGACGACTAGGAGGCCTACGACGACAGCACACAGAGTAATTACGATTGACAAAAATGTATGTTTCCACTTGCCAAACATACTTTCCAACCAGTCGGTGAATGGATTCGTGACACCAGAGTTCTCCGCTAGCTCTTGGCTGAATGCTGTCAGTCCCTCCAGAGCCCTGGTCACCGACCCATCAGGAGCTGTGTTATTTGGAATGAAAGTACAGCACGCATCCCCAAACATCTGGCAAACTCCACCTTTCTCTGCTAATATCATATCTAATGCCATTCTATTCTGCAAGGTCATAAAACTAGTCTTCGCCAGCTGTGCATGCAGTCCTGATATGGCATCCCTGGTGAAGTTTACAAACCGCTGTTGGTTATAGTAAATGTAGTTGATCCAATCGACATTTTTATTAATCGTCACCCTCTAAGAGAAAACAGATTCTAAATCTGCTGCTATTTGATTTCTGGCTTGAAAGTTGTTAGACACCCCCCTTGGCACTCTTATGACATCTTATGTACACTTGGTCATCAAAAGCTCCCTTCGGGCTATCGGCATCTCTTTTGGATCTTCTGTTAGCATGTGGGCGTGGAGAGATGAGTTCTCTATAAGTTGCGTCATTGACAGGCAAGATATAGAATGGCAATATAAGTTGCACCAACGCACATCTACCTGTCCAATCTTTAGGCATGATTGGATATATGGTTCTTCCTCCACACCACCACCATAAATCAGCTCTAGGTGCTGTCTGTCTTAACCGCTGTCTGTCTTAACACACTGTTATATAGATAGTCGCTAGCATTGTGACTGTTGCTACAATTTGCTATAATTTGCAATAATACTACCTACATTGGGCCCCGTAGCTGTATCTGAGAGTATACAAGCAAATGGACCCTCTGTAACCTTGAACAGAGGTGGGGTATTATATTCTACAGGTGGGTAATCCCAGTGTAGCCCCTGACAAGTGTGATGAAGGGGCAAAGTGTCATCAGTAAACAGAGTTAAAATACAACTAAATTCAGGGCTTAGGAGTCTAAATCTTGAAGGAACTGGTGTTGCTTGGGGTCTAGGTCCTGAACACACAATACAATCTGTACTTCTCTGACTTGAAGCCGTATATTGTACCCACCATAAATTCCCATCCGCCATTCCAGTTTCCACCCCCGGTACCTCATTCTCTGCGTCAGTCGTATGTCGAACCTGATCATCCATGATCTTTTTTGGCAGATCTTAACAATAATCCTAATGAGCCCTTGTGGGGCAGGACTATCAGTAGTTGCCTTTCCCTGTACTACGTAAAGTCCTCAGTCAGTCAATTTTGGGTCTGTTAAGGTAAGTCTTAAAGGATTACATCTACCCACCCCCTTTCTACACATCACAGTCATAATATGATAACAGCTTCCCATACTTATTTGTGGCGGGCCCACACTGGTCAGTTATGATACACAAGGTTTTGGTCATCCAACCGTAGGTGTGTTCATACTTGGGACAGGAAACTACTTCTCAGAAGTCGAACTGGACCGTTGATGCTGTACCTTCTTTGAACGTAAGAGTGAGAGTTACATTTTCATAGGTGAGTGTCTTTAGAGAAGCCTCTCTACGTGGTCGGAGATCGGTTTGACTAGTTACTGAGGCTAAATTTCGAATCTTGATGTAGTCATGCATGTGTTCTGGTTCCTGTCTGTGGTTAATTCCCCATACTAAGAGGGAAACTGCTGAAATCAGGAAGAAAATAATTACCGACTTCCATAACCCACTGAACCTACAGTCTCCTACTGGACGCCCTCGCTTAAACTGTGGGGGAAACGTCATTGTCAGTACTGTCTAAACCCCTCTTTTGAGGTGTCTTTAGCTTCAAATTTTTCCTGTTTGATGTTCAATCCTGTCTCTGCGAGTGTCTCACTCGTTACCTTCGCTGCTGTACAGTGAGTGAGGTGGTGCCAAGTCGCTCCCATTTTACCTTTTACCTTTACTGCATGTGAGGTTGCCAATACTACCTCCCATGGACCGGTCCACCTTGGTTCACTCCACCTGCGCTTGTGGACTTTTATCCACACCAGACTGCCTGGTGACACGTCAGCCTGCTTCCTTCCGTCAGCTGCTGCTTCTGCGTTTGTCACCCTCTGTGCTGCATTGTGTGCGGTCGCTGACTCCAAAACTGGGATCCACTGCTCCACTTCCCAGATCTGGATCCACTCAACCACGCACCTTGACTAAAACAAACACAAAACTGCCCAAAGTTCAGCAGTAAATGTTAGCATACGTCTGTAGTGTAAGAGAGGTCAACGATCTCTCAACTATTTTAGCGCCGTCCGTGTCAAAATTGATTCTTAGGAACGATCTAAAACAGTAAATGTACTCAAATTAGTCAATACTGGATATGTGAAGGAATCTCGAATCCAAAATTGAAGTTAGAATTCCTAAATCAAACTCAACATCTAAATCAGAATCAAAATCAAGATCACAATCCAGTTCCAAATCAGAATTCAAAAGGTTTAAAATCGGAAGTAAAATGAAATTAATAAACAATGAATAATTAATAAATTAAATATTAAATTCAACTTCAAAAAATCAATAACTATATTCAAAGATATTCAATCAGAAATAACAATGCAAGTCAAACTGTTGAACTGCACTTACACTCTGGTCTGCACAATAATGAATCTCATTTACTACTGAATCACAATTAAGTTCAAGAATTGAAGAAGCACAACTGAAACCATTAATCTTTGTTAAAATGCTGTATTAGAACCAAAGTCAACAACTAAAGTTATAATGCTTAATTAAAACTAAGGTCAGGATATATGCTCACAGGTCATGGACAATGAATCTCTAAAAACTGTATTGTGTAATTTATCTATTAATCCACTGGGTGGCGTACTTCTTATATTATAAAACCATGCTGTGATTGTCTCTCTAAGCCACCAGATGTCAGCCTGTTTTAGTACTAATGTAATTACAGATTCGAAACACTAGCAGTTACTCCTGGCCGCTAGTTGGTTTTCTGGCGTTTTGAGTTTCTTCTACTATTTTTCTAGCTTCCTGTTGACATTCTAGCTTTTGCCAGAAGATATGCTAACGGGAATGCTAACGGCTGTGCTAACAGCAAAAAACGGAGCTTCTAATAAAGCATACGCACACACAAGTTTCACCAAAATCCCACACTTTAATTCCACTGGTACGCCCTCTGGGTCCTCTCACAATCCACTGGTTATTTTTCTTTTATAAGCACTTTTATTTTACATACAGAGTACCGCAAAACCGGAGCTACACGTAGCTAGCGTTAGCTCCTCACAGCGCGGCTACAGATCATGCAATGTTATTCATCATTTTAAACGTATTTCCACGCTGCTAAAACACAGACTGGTCACACGTATTATTGGACTTATTGTCCGGTTTTATTTAACCTCAAATCCTCCGGTTTAACAGGCTATTAGCTCCTCCAGACCTGAGTTCATAGTTACATTATGAAGCGAGTTATACACTACCAGCGTTTACACAACCACTCCCCCAGTCAGTCTAGTTCCCCCAAAAGCCCATTATTCTACTTCTTCCGAATCACCCACACGATCTCTACTTTTAATGCCCGGCCAAAGCAAGAGAGATAGTCTTCCAGGATCGGTGTATCATCACCCGTGAACCGCAGCCTTAGAAGCTAACTCCCGCTAGCCTAGCTTCTCTAAACAGCTTATGCAACGAGACCAAAAATTCGTGGTCTAACCCGCAATGGATTGCACCCCGAAGCCCATGAAAGCCACGATATTTCAGTTCGCCAAGCTACATAACTGCTTTTAAACTAGTTATCTGCAAAACCCAACAATGCATGCGCTGAGCCAGAGTGTCTCTCAGAATGTGTAAAGTCAGTCCGCTAAACAAACAACGGGTTGATTCCAATGTGGTGATTTAATTACAGCGCTGTCTGCCTTTAATTTCTTTATTCTCAGGATCCTCTGTATACACTGGACTAGTCCCTTAGTTCACCATACTTCAGACAGTAAAACGTATCCTACCTCAGTGGAACGCGGCCTTCTCCGTGGAACGGTCCTCGCCGGCACCGCAGAGCTAGCTGTTAGCAACGCTTTGCCAAGCAGACCTCCCCTAAGATCCTAGAAGCTACCTCACAGATTTCATGAAACGGCTCTGCTTACCGATATTATGGGCCCAGGATGTCTGCTTGACCAACGCTCCCTCCAGCACACACAGCGAGGCCGGTAAGGGTGTCCCTTCGTGGTCGCCAAATTTGTTGAGGCTAAGACCTTACACCACAGGAAGAAGGCCGGAGCACGCGTGTCCGCTGCTTTGTACAGTCGACACGCTCCAATAAGAAATCTACCAAGACTGGTTTACAATTATAAGGAATTTAATTCCACTGATGCAAGTACGATTACAGTTAAACATTGGAGTACATACTCCTATGAAATATTATAATATAAACCCACTTTGGAAAAAAACTACCTCTGGTCCCATGAGACACAGCCGTCGCAGGAAACCGCTCGCTAGAAAGAGGCAGAAAAAACACTTCTAACTCCGCTCCCCTCCCGTCTATCTCAATTTCTATTGGCTAACTACTCTACGCACTTCTGTAAACGCCTATCTCCACATCTCTCTCCCTGAGCAGCTAACACATTCAAATCCTCAGTTATGACTTACTCCCTTCTATGATAATCCTTCAGTATATAAGCTAGACTTCTGCAACTTGGCAGAAGCTTCATGTCTTATTAGCTCCTAATCTTACAACACTTTATGTTTATCTAAATTATGCATTCCCAAAACCCTTATGATTATGAATAATTATGAATTCTTAATTATGAATTATTAAACACTTTTATTATATCTACTAACTACAGTTTTTGCTCAAATTTCTTACACTGCCCATCCAAATGTGAAAGTGTAACAAAAAGACGCCGCCCCTAAAATTAATGAATAATCGTGAAATAATTGTGAAATAATCGTGACCGCAATATTGATCAAAAATAATCGCGATTATGATTTTGGCCATAATCGTGCAGCCCTACTTTCAGCCCGTGAATGCCTCACTGATCTACTCATAATGTGACAGCATCCATAAGCAGGATAAAGTCTCTATGACCCTTCAGCTGCCTCCTCCAACTGACATTACTTTTTCTTTTCTTTTTTTAAGAGAGAAGTAATTAAAGCCCTTCATAGCATTAATCAGCATTCAACAGAAACAAAAGCAACTGCCTCAGCATGTCAATGTGCAGCGGATGCCCCTCACCGAGACACAGATCATACACATGAAACAGGAATCAAGGTTCAAGGTGTCTTCATTAATAACCAAGAGTAAGTTTGTTGTGCAGACGAGAGATTCAGCATCCAGAGTTCAAACAAGAGACAAACACAACTCAAAGGACATCAAAACAAATGTGACTTGCTCTATCCCTTTCAGTCACTTTGACCCTCAAAGACATTTTGAGTTTCGGTTCCGGTGACGTCAACGCCCTGATTGGCAGCCTAACGCGATAGCCCCTCTGGGAAAATAACTACGCCCTGATAAACAATCAAATATTACATTTTTCGAGAATATTCCAGCTGGTAACTGGGGCAACAATGGGGAAAAAAGGACACAAACAAAAAAAGCACGATTGGAGAGCCCGTAAATGAAGAAAACACAAAGAACTGCTCACCAACACATGCACAAGATGACTGCTCTAATGCTAACTCTCAGCCAGATGACACGGCAAGTTTAACGAAAGTTGTGGAAGAAATACGGGACTTTCGCAAAGACACAAAACATCAGCTAAATGATATTTCCTCCGAGCTGGCCAACGTTCCAGGCTGAATGCCAGACCTAATGGCTGTTACCTTATCAATAAAATAGGTAAGGAATTTGTTACAATCATCAACAGAACAGCATGGTCATGTAGAGACAGATGGTGAAACAATTCTATTAATTGTGTCAAACTAAATCTTGGGATTTCTCTTTGAGGAAGAGATTAAGTTGGCAAAATAAGCAGTTCTAGCTTCCTTTACTCCAGCATTAAAGGAAACTCTGAGGTATTTGAGATATGAGCGATGGACTTCTATTCCAGTGGCTTTCCAGAGCCGCTATGTCCTGCAACACTTCTGTCTCAAGCTGCAGACAGCAGCCTGAGATGGTTGCCTCCGACATAGGGGTTGGGGGTGTCTTGTCATAATGCTCTGCCGCTGACCAGAACCACCATCCCTCCACCTTTTTCTCACGTCGGCTTTCCCCCACTGAGAGAAACTATGACATTGGCAACCGAGAACTACTAGCAGTGAAGCCGGCCCTGGAGGACTGGCGTCAATGGCTGGAGGGGACCAAGCTCCCATTCCAGGTTTGGACCGACCATAAGAACCTTGAGTACATCCGCACAGCCAAGAGACTCAATTCGCAACGGGCCAGGTGGTCGTTATTCTTCACACGGTTCCACTTTACGCTCTCCTATCGTCCCGGGTCCCGCAATGTCAAGCCTGATGCCCTTTCTCGTCAGTTCCAGGGGGAGGAGGAACCTACCTCTTGCTCCTCTTCCATCCTTCCTGCCTCCTGCCAAGTAGCTGTCCTACTACCGGCCCCAGGGCATGTCCTCCTAACCGCATGTTCGTCCCTCAGGGCCTTCGGTCCGACGTCCTCCAGTGGGCACACTCCTCAAGACTTACCTGCCACCCGGGCATCCAGAGGACCCAGGACGTTTCTGGTGGGTCTCGCTCAACGAGAACTCCAGGGAATTCATCAACGCCTGCCCAGTTTGCACAAGCCTTCTCACCAGGCTCCGGCCGGCCTCCTGCAGCCTCTCCCAGTGCCTCATCGTCTGTGGTCCCACATCTCTGGACTGTGTAACTGAGCTACCACCATCTGAGGGCCACACCGCCATCCTGACAGTGGTCGACAGATTGAGTAAGCTGGCACGTTTTATTCCTCCACTCAAGCTCACATCTGCTAAAGAGACGGCAGAACTCATCTCCCTGCATGTCTTCCACCTGCATGGGATCCCAGTCGACGTAGTCTCCGACCGGGGTCCTCAGTTCACCTCCATCTTCTGGAAGGAATTCTGCGTTCTGCTGGGGGCCACCGTCAGTCTGTCCTCTGGGTTTCAACCCCAATCCACGCGGCCGTTGGAGTGTTGAGTGTACATCTGTGTCATGTGTTAAGAATGAAGATCGAGTTAACAGACTGAGATCGAGGCGTTTAGCTCAATTCAAGCAATAACATTTATTTGTGACAGAAGTATTATGTCCAGCAGTTAAACGTGCACGGACTCTAGCAAAAGCAAAGAGTGCCAAAAGTGAAACCAAAGAGCGCTTATAGCAGAGTGCGCAGGCGTGTCCATCTGGTTCTCCTTGTGGAGCCATTGGTCAAAATAAAAGGAGAGGTGGATCTGTTTTTAGCATTCAGATGACCTGATGGAGCTCTGGACAGCGTCATCCACACTGGCTCACGTCCGAAACCTGCCTTCTCTGGAACGTCAGTGTCTTACTCTAAGATGGCAGTTTCTGCCCTAATCTGGTGGTTTAAGCAAGCGTTACTTTCAGGGCCACTGTATCTGTTCCTATCGTACGAACGGGTGACGGAATGCCCCATTCGGCGTTTTTGACCTACTTACAGTGACCTCACAACTCCGCAATATAAGCTTTACAATTATAGCGCATATTATTTTAACAGTAAATGAATATATTTTATTTACAAATCCCCCTTTTCACACCTGCTAGGTGTGAACTTCTTAGACTGGTGTGTCGTCGTCTAACTGGGAGTTAGTCAATGAACGCAACTCTGGTTCTTCTTCCTGGTCCCATGACCCCTCTGGGTCAGGGGCCGGCAGGTCTCCATTCAACAGTGGATAGGCACCATGAGGAGGCGGCTGCCTTTCCTTGGAGAGAGCTGTGGTAATAAGACGGCCTATCAAAGTTCGGAGGCAGGGGATGCAACAACAGCCACAGGTGATGAGAATAGCTAAGAAAACCGCAATGGAAGCCGCTATGGACATGATGAGGGCCTTCCATTTGCCAAACATGGATTCCATCCAATCAGAGAAGGGATTGTCTATGCCTGATGCCGCATGCATTTCTTCCGAGGGGGTGCGCAGCCCGAGTGACCGAACCGTCTGGGGCAGTGTTGTTCGGAATGATGGTACAACACATTTCTCCAAACATTGAGCAGACACCCCCTTTTTCAGCTAACAACATGTCCAAAGCCATTCTATTCTGCATAGCCATAAGAGAGGTTGGCGCGAGTTGTGCGGCTAAGCCTTCAACGGCGTCCCTAGTGAGGTTAACAAGACGCAAGACATTGTAATGGACATAGTTTATGCGGTCCACGTTTTTGTTGGGAGTGATCAGAAAGAAGGCTGCGATTATGGGAATGTTTTCAAAACCTGCGACGACTTGGTCAGCTAGTTTGTATTCGTTAGGAACGCCTCGTGGGATGCCTATTGAGTCTATATAGGTGGGGCCTCCAGTAAGCTCGAAGGAGCCTGAGGCAACTTCTCTCTTGATGATGTGTCGCCTTCTGCGTTTGGTGAGAGAAACGGCTAGACCGTCCGCTCGTGCTAATCTATGACCTATTAGGGTAAGGGGCATTCCGAGTCTGACCATTGCACAAGTTCCGACGGTTTTGTTAGCTTCTATTCTAGGTACCAAACGCAGGTCTCCGCAGTAGTAAAATAAACCTGCTCTGGCCCAGGGCCCAACGTCTGAGCCATCGCGGGTCTCATTACACCAATCAGGGGAAATTTTGCCCACATTCAGCTGTGGTCTGACTGCTGTGAAATTAAAACACATGTACCTGTTAGCCTGACCTCTCATGGCGGAAAATTGGCCCAATTTTGTTTCATTTACGATAGGTGGAAATATCGCGGCAAGTGTGGTACAATTTGTGGGCGTAGCTTGTCGTGTGAGACCTATCATACAGGCATAGCCCTGAGGATCAGTTTGCGGGTGGAGAGGGGCTGGTTCGGTGAACATGGCAGGTCGGGCGGAGGCACAGGCCACGCACCCTGTCATATTTTGTCTGTTAGCATTATCAGTGATCCAATTTAACCAAACATTATCATTGCCATAACCTGTGGACCTTTGCAAGACCTGCAGGGGAGTCATTCCAGTATAATCTTGAGAAAACACTACGGGAGTGTTGGCAGCTGGAGATGCCAATGCTAGGGCAGACTTGGCCTGGGTGTGTTCGTTCTCTACCTGGGGGAATATGTTGATCTGGATACTGCCCAAGGGATCTTTGTGTGCGATGTCGACGCCTAAGATGATCCATGCCCTGGTGTTACCGTAAAGACTTGCTGTGATGTTGTTTATCGAGAGGGTAAGAGGGTTAGTTGTGGCGCTAAAATCTCTCTGTAGGCTAATTTTGCTCCACCACCTATACGCTTGGCTGGTGGTTCTCAAACCATTGGGGACCCATCTTCCGGTGTACTTAGTTACAAGACCCCAACGACTGCACCACCCGCCCCTAAGTGGTCGGGGCGTGCCGCTAGTCTCGCAGCTTTTCACTATTAGGGGTGTGCCACAAAGATAAACATTATAGCCCCGCCAACCCCTTATATTGCCTTTACAGGTTACAACGTCGCACAGATCAAATGTGTATGCACTGGTGGAACCGGCTGTGTAGTTCAGAACGAGTTTGGATCCACATGCTGTTGTATGGACCAATATTGGGGTGTTACGTCTTGTTCGGCTGTGAGTCATCGGGGATGGACAGGAAAAAGGGGCAGGTGAATTAGAAGTCTGATTCGGGAAAGGGGCGGTAGAATTAGATGGGTGCTGGTGTGTCTGATACATGGTTTGTAGTCCCCACAACATGATGGCAGCAAGTATCCCCATACCCACCCCCACCCCCATCATAGTTTTCTTCACCTCGGCGGGGTCTACATGAGGGGCCCCTAGAGAGCGTCTAGACTCTCGGTGCATTTTTCCAAATTAGTGCGAATTTCTCCCAGTGTTCTGGTTGGTACCGGTGCTGGGACACAATGTGTCAGGTGGTGCCAAGGGGCGCCTGATTTGCCCTTGACCTGGACCGAGTGTGAAGTAACCTCCTTCACTTCGTACGGCCCAGTCCACCTGGGGTCAGTCCACTTGCGCTTGTGAACCTTGACCCTGACCCAATCACCTACTTGTATCTGCTTTCCAGCTGCCACTGCTTCAGGTACTGCTCGCGTCCTCTCGATCTGTTTGAAGAGAGCTTCAGTAAGAGAAGTTAGGGCACTCATATAGTCAGACATTTCAATCTGCTGTACATCCAGAGGTGGCATATGACCTCCATCTCTGGGTGGACCTGGCATCGGCCGGCCAGTCATGATCTCGTGTGGGGAGAGATGTGTTTCTCCCCCTTTTCCGGACCTCATGGCCATAAGGGCCAGGGGCAGGGCCTCAACCCATGTTAATTTGGAGCCCGCGCAAACTTTGGCAATTTTGGCCTTAAGGGTCTGATTCGCTCGTTCCACCAGGCCCTGAGATTGCGGGTGATAGACTGACCCGAATCGGTGTGTGATTCCCAGAAATTGCTCTACCTGTGCGAGCATGGTGTTGCTAAAGTGTGATCCGTTATCAGAGCGGATGCATCTCGGCACTCCGTAACGGGGAATCAGTTCTGTCTGCAGCCACTTTACAACTGTCTGCGCATCTTCTCTCTTGGTGGGAATTGCTTCCACCCATCTTGAAAATCTGTCTACCATTACCAAGATGTACCTCTTTCCCTGCACGCTGTTCTCTGGTCCCATATCTGTATAATCTATGCTGATGTCTTGGAAACATGCTGAGGGCACGGGATAAGATCCCATCGGTGTCTTGAATGGTTTTCTTGGGTTGTATTTTCCACAAATTTGACATTCATCGCAGAAGAGGAAAGATATCGCTTCCATGTGCGGATGCCACCATAGTTGTTTTAAATTGTCCAATGTCCGTTTCTTTCCCTCGTGTGTAGGTCCGTGGGCCCCTGGTAGGAGTGCTGCACACAGTTCTGCTGAGGCAACCACTCTGCCGTCGTGGGCTCTCCACAGACCTTCTTTGTCTTTTGAGGCTCCTTTCCGTGTCCATTCGGACCATTCATAAGGTCCTGCTTTCTTTTGATGATCTTTGATGTGTTCGATGGTAAGCTCAGGTGGGCCGGATGTTGGCTTCATAACCATTTGGCGAGGTGTGTAGCCTCCAGTTTTCTTGGCTGCTCTGTCTGCCGCGTCATTACCGGCGCTGATTCGTGATCTGATTGTGTCATGTCCTTTGCATTTCATGATGGCCACCCCCTTTGGTAGTTGGATTGCTTCTACCAGCCTTCTCATAGCTGCTTTGTGTTTTATGGGGTGGTCATTTGAAGTGGTGAAGTTGCGTCTTCGCCATACAGGGCCATCGATGTGGGCCGCTCCATGGGCGTAAGCTGAATCTGTGAAGATATTTACAATTTTGTCCGTGCTCCACTTCAGAGCCTGAATCAGTGCTTCCACTTCCGCTAGTTGTGCTGAAGCGGGTTGTGGCAGAATCCCTGACTCCACTGTTTGGTGATAGCCATCACTCTTCTGTTTGACCACTGCATAGGATGCAATGTTCCCTTCTTCTCCTTTGTAGCAGCAACCATCCTCCTCAAGACTTACCTGCCACCCGGGCATCCAGAGGACCCAGGACGTTTCTGGTGGGTCTCGCTCAACGAGAACTCCAGGGAATTCATCAACGCCTGCCCAGTTTGCACAAGCCTTCTCACCAGGCTCCGGCCGGCCTCCTGCAGCCTCTCCCAGTGCCTCATCGTCTGTGGTCCCACATCTCTGGACTGTGTAACTGAGCTACCACCATCTGAGGGCCACACCGCCATCCTGACAGTGGTCGACAGATTGAGTAAGCTGGCACGTTTTATTCCTCCACTCAAGCTCACATCTGCTAAAGAGACGGCAGAACTCATCTCCCTGCATGTCTTCCACCTGCATGGGATCCCAGTCGACGTAGTCTCCGACCGGGGTCCTCAGTTCACCTCCATCTTCTGGAAGGAATTCTGCGTTCTGCTGGGGGCCACCGTCAGTCTGTCCTCTGGGTTTCAACCCCAATCCACGCGGCCGTTGGAGTGTTGAGTGTACATCTGTGTCATGTGTTAAGAATGAAGATCGAGTTAACAGACTGAGATCGAGGCGTTTAGCTCAATTCAAGCAATAACATTTATTTGTGACAGAAGTATTATGTCCAGCAGTTAAACGTGCACGGACTCTAGCAAAAGCAAAGAGTGCCAAAAGTGAAACCAAAGAGCGCTTATAGCAGAGTGCGCAGGCGTGTCCATCTGGTTCTCCTTGTGGAGCCATTGGTCAAAATAAAAGGAGAGGTGGATCTGTTTTTAGCATTCAGATGACCTGATGGAGCTCTGGACAGCGTTATCCACACTGGCTCACGTCCGAAACCTGCCTTCTCTGGAACGTCAGTGTCTTACTCTAAGATGGCAGCTAAGATGTACCTCTTTCCCTGCACGCTGTTCTCTGGTCCCATATCTGTATAATCTATGCTGATGTCTTGGAAACATGCTGAGGGCACGGGATAAGATCCCATCGGTGTCTTGAATGGTTTTCTTGGGTTGTATTTTCCACAAATTTGACATTCATCGCAGAAGAGGAAAGATATCGCTTCCATGTGCGGATGCCACCATAGTTGTTTTAAATTGTCCAATGTCCGTTTCTTTCCCTCGTGTGTAGGTCCGTGGGCCCCTGGTAGGAGTGCTGCACACAGTTCTGCTGAGGCAACCACTCTGCCGTCGTGGGCTCTCCACAGACCTTCTTTGTCTTTTGAGGCTCCTTTCCGTGTCCATTCGGACCATTCATAAGGTCCTGCTTTCTTTTGATGATCTTTGATGTGTTCGATGGTAAGCTCAGGTGGGCCGGATGTTGGCTTCATAACCATTTGGCGAGGTGTGTAGCCTCCAGTTTTCTTGGCTGCTCTGTCTGCCGCGTCATTACCGGCGCTGATTCGTGATCTGATTGTGTCATGTCCTTTGCATTTCATGATGGCCACCCCCTTTGGTAGTTGGATTGCTTCTACCAGCCTTCTCATAGCTGCTTCGTGTTTTATGGGGTGGTCATTTGAAGTGGTGAAGTTGCGTCTTCGCCATACAGGGCCATCGATGTGGGCCGCTCCATGGGCGTAAGCTGAATCTGTGAAGGTATTTACAATTTTGTCCGTGCTCCACTTCAGAGCCTGAATCAGTGCTTCCACTTCCGCTAGTTGTGCTGAAGCGGGTTGTGGCAGAATCCCTGACTCCACTGTTTGGTGATAGCCATCACTCTTCTGTTTGACCACTGCATAGGATGCAATGTTCCCTTCTTCTCCTTTGTAGCAGCAACCATCCGTGTAGAGCCAGGCCTCAGCTGTGAGGTGGGGAGTGTTTTGGAGATCCGGTCTCAATTAGTTTTCTTGTACTGCAACTTCCTCGCACACATGTGGTTGTCCATCCGTAAAGTTAGCCGACATATTTCTTGTGGCTGGCACAAAGGTGATGTGTGGCATGGTGCAAGTGTGTTGAATCTTTGTTTTCCTTGCGGCACTGAACGTGAATTCTTTACTCATCAGAAACGCTGCCACGCCATGGTGCGTGTGTACTTCCAGTGGATGGCCCATGACAATATGAGAAGTTTTTTCAATTGCTTTTGCCACTGCTGCAACATATCGTGCGCACGTGGATTGACCATTTTCCACAGCGTCCAGTTTTGATGAATGATACATCAGTACCTGTCTTTCACCCCCCTTTTTCTGGAAGAGTACAGCATTGAGTAGGCTGTCTCTTTCAGAAACATCAAGGTGGAACGGTAGGGAGTAGTCTGGGGACATGAGTGCGGCGGCATGTGCAAGTGCTTGCTTCAAGTGGGAGAAGGCTGCTTCAGCCTCTTTTGTCCATGTGAGGGTGGCAGTAAGATTTCTTGTGCCCACTTCCTTCAACATCTCTCTGAGAATGGTGGTGTTGTTGGTGTAGTCTGGGATATGGGCTCGTGAGTAGCCTGTTAAACCCAGAAATGAGAGGAGAGCGGCAACAGTGAGCGGTTGGGGATGTTGCAGGATGGTGGCCCTGTGCGTGTGTGACAGGCCTTGACCGTCTGATGAAACATTGCGACCCAAAAACAACACTTGGCGTCTGGTGAACTGTACCTTTGAACGTTTGACCTTGTAGCCCTTTTCGGCCAATAGAGTGAGGAGTCGGACAGAGGTATCAAGACAGAGAGCAGCTGACGTTGCTGCCAAAAGCAGGTCATCGACATATTGAATCAGAACTACGCCTACTGGGAGGGCGAGGTCAGCAAGATGAAGGCGTAAGTGGTGGTTGAATAGACCTGGGGAGCACCTGTAGCCCTGGGGTAGGGAGGCATACGTATACTGCTGATTATTAAAGGTGAAGGCGAAGATGGGCTGAGAGTCTTTGTGCAGTGGGACACTGAAGAAAGCGTTGGCCAAATCAACTACTGTGAAGTGGGTGTGTGTAGGGCTCAAATTGCTGAGAGAGAGATGAGGATCTGGAACCGGATGACCTGTTGGAACCGTGATTTCGTTCACGGGGCGGAAATCCTGGACCATTCTCCAGCCTTTTCCTCCTGCCTTTGGAACCGGAAGTATGGGAGTGTTGAACTCTGATGAGGTGGGGTAGATGACTCCGGCTTGGAGCAGGCCTTCAATCGTCGGCCAAATGCCTTCCAGTTGTTCTTTTTTCAGACGATATTGGGGTCTGTACACAGGAAGCTGATGTGGGTCTGTGAATGTGACTTTGATGGGTTCCGTGGTCAGGCGGCCAACGTCATAGGCCCCTGAGGTCCACAACCTTCCTGGGACCTGAGCCAAACAGGCAGTTGTAGCTGGATGATCTGAACACGATTTGCCATGGTGACGAGGCAAAGGGAGGTGCTCCGGTAATGTGTGTTCAACAGTGTCAGGGGCTGTCCATCTCCACATGGTCTCCTCCTTGGCTTTGAGCAGACCTTCTGTAGGGGTTGGTTCCCATGTGAGAGTTAGTGCTCTCTTGATCATAGGTCCCAGACCTCTGGCCTCATGGCCAAAACCAACAGCCATAGTGACATGGGGTGATGAGTCCGCATCTAGCTGATACCATGAGCGAAGGAAGGGAGATAGAATGACTCTTGATGCCACTCCTTCTTGGCCACAAAAGATGTGTAGACACTGAATGGTGGGTCTAAGGTGAGACATGTTTTCATCCCAGTCTTCTGTGTAGGGGTCATCGGGATCTGGTGTGACATTTAGAGTGCAGTGGACGTGGTCCAGGGGAGTTTTGTATGGGAAAAGCTGAGTGATTTTTGGTTTGAGAATGTTAAACCAGTATTGGATGGCAGGGGTCTGGGGGCCAGTTTGAAGACAGCGTAGCCAGTAAACTTCTTCATCTGTGGGGGACACCGTCTCTATAGCGGGAGCAAGGGAGAGAATGCATACTGGCATGGACAACGTACTAGTTGGTGGGTTGGACGAGACATGTACACCCTCTTGGTTCAGCCAGATGCTCAGATTGAGGCGAGTCATCAGATCGCGTCCTAGCAGGTTGACTGGGCAATTTGGAGCAGAGAGAAAGCTGTGCGTCAGGGTTGCATCTTGAAATGTGATGGGGAGAGGGGTGGTGTAAAATTGTCGAACTGGAGTGCCAGAGACTCCCACCACTGACACAAACCGGTCCGACAACGGCTGCGTGGTCATCACACTCGAATATGTGGCTCCAGTATCGACGAGGAAGATGTGATCCTGTCCATTTACTGAGCACCTGATTAAAGGTTCGCTGGTGAGGCCGAAATGTAGAGTGTGTGACTCCAGTGGTTGAGGGGCGTGTCAATAGGGAGGGCTGTTGTAGCCTCCAGGCCATTGTTGTTGACTGTTTGCCTGTGTGGCATGTTCCTCGTCCCAAGGAGCCTGATGCGCCCCTTGCTGAGGTCTTTGTCCGTCATAGCCATGTCCGCCTCCTCCTCTGGAGTATTGTCCTCTTCCTCTCTGTGTCTGCTGTGGCGCTGCACTGCAGTGTTTTGCGAAGTGTCCCGGTTTCCCACAGTTGTAGCAGAAATAGGACGCTTCTCTGCCTCCAGGCTCTCCTCTTCTTCTGGCTCCTCCTCTTCCACGCCATTGGCCCTGAGGGACCCATGGGCGTGATTGTTCACCGCCTGCTGACATCATAGCCATCATGGCCTCCAGTGGGACAGAGGGAGTAGGTGCCGTTGGAGGTGGAGCCGGTGCAGGTTGGACTACCAGCTGTTGTTGCTGTTTAGCCTTAGATTTCGCGGCGGCCTCAGCCGCGTCGTGTTCTTTGAGTTGTTTCTTGAGTAGGGCCTTCTGCAAGGTCTTAATTTCTGTGTCGCCAACCGCCTCAGTTTGAATGTGCTTAGAGAGGTAATGTCGGAGCTGGGCGTTCCACATGTCTTGTGTCATTGCTTCTAGGCCAACCACTGCGTCCATGCACTGGCGAGGTCCATCAGGGAGGCCTCGTTTAATCATTGCACGCCATAGTGCCACTGTGGTAACGCTTCCATCATGTGGCTCTCTGAAGGCCTGGCGCCACACCCGTTCTGCTCTGGCCAGATACAGGGGTGGAGACTCTCCCGGGGTCCAGATGAATGCTGCCACTGCGCCTTGGTTCACTGGAGTGGGGAACTTAGTTCTGAGCTGCTGCCACAACGCTGTACGATGTTGATCAAAGGGGTCGGCATCTGGTGCCGCACCAGCGCCTGCCATGTGTAGTAGGGCAGTACACTGGGATGGGTCCAGACAGCGGGAGAGAAGTGCTCTCAGGTCGCCCACTGCTAGCTGGCGGCCAGCAGTCAAAGCTTCCATGAGCTCAATCCACGGATCAGCTCCTGCATGGAGGGATGGAAGCTGTTGTATCATGCTGGTCAGATCTGCAAACCCAAAAGGCACAAATTGAACACGCTGTGGTTGGGCTAGAGTGGGGGCTGCTCTCAGGGGATATGCACCACGAACACTCTGCTCTGTTTCTTCTCGTTGGTGCTGGCCCTGAGACCGAAGTTGCATGGCATGTTGGGAGAGTGGAACTCTAGTCCCTGTCTTGAAGGGGAAAACTTCTCCTTGTAGAGTGCCTGACACCGCATACATTGGCACTGCCACCGGTCTGTCACAGTGGCTGGTGTGGGCTAGAACTGAGTTCAGAGTCTGTTGTAGCACTTCCGCCTCTGTTAGCAGGACAGAGAGCTTCTCCAATGTGGTTCGCTTGGGTTCCTTTGTGATGGCTGTCTTCCAGCTTCAGGATCATGGTACAGGTTGCTTGTCACATAGGTCTCTTCTGAGTGCATGGGGAAAAGTGTTGTGGCAGCGAGGTCGTCGTCAAGTCGCTGAATGCAGCCCTGATCGAATTGTCTCTGTTGCTGGGCCTCTGTTTCATTCTCTTCGGGCTGCTGGCCTCTCTCTGTTGTCGCAGGATCTTTTTTGTCTATGGGGACTCCTGTTATAGCTCTTTCCAATGTTCTCACCCTCTCCATCATGTTTCTCATCGCTCGCTCTGTTGAGGTGGAGCTTGTGTCGATGGTGCACCCTTCATCCAGGGACATCTGGAATGCTCCTGAGAGCAGTCCTCCCTTTACTGTTCTCACCGGTGCTTGTATGAATGGATTATTATGGGAGTATGGGGGAGGAACCGGAGGAAGTGCTGGATACAGGCTAGTTGAGGGTGGGGGAGGAACCGGAGGAAGTGCTGGATACAGGCTAGTTGAGGGTGGGGGAGGAACCGGAGGAAGTGCTGGATACAGGCTAGTTGAGGGTGGGGGAGGAACCGGGGCCAGAGATGTTTGGCTCATTTCCTGTGCAGCCTTTTCCAGACCTACCGGGGCTTGAGTGGTAGGGGTGACGTCCAGGGGGTTGATGTTGAGTGACAGACGGGACCAGGTTTTTTCTTTTCCGGTTGGCATGTCCACCTGCATCCGATCTGTCATGGCCATCCCTAGTGCCATCGTTGCCACTCGCTGTTCCTCTTCTCTGTCTTTGCGGGCTTGCTTCAGTGGGTTAGCGAACCCCCATCGCTTGGTTTGATTTGTCATTTGATTTCTCTCTGCAGTCTGTGCTCGAGCCACTCGTTTTGTCAAATCGTTGGTGAAGAGCCGAAGGTTGTTGACTGATGGAGGTAGTGGACTGGCCGCCTTCCACCATCCCTCCTCTTGCCATCGTTTCATGCATTTATCCCAATGTGTCTTGTCTCTTTTCCATGCAGTCCTGCCTCCAGTCTCTGTTACTGTTTTTTTCAGTTTTGCACGCAGTACTTCTGAGTAGCCACCAGATGGAGCCACAGCTCCAGCCATGTCTTCTTGTGTTCTTCGTCTTCTTTCTCTTTTCAAATCAATTTTTTTTTTTTTTTTTTTCAAAATTCTTTTTTTTTTTTTTTTTTTTCAAATTTCAAATTTCAAAATGTCAAATTTCAAATTTCAAATTTCAAATTTCAAATTCCAAATTCCAAATTTTTCAATATAAAATGTTTGGATGCAGTACTCCCGAATGTCCACCAGATGGAGCCAAAGCTCCTGTCGAATGTTCTTCTTGCAGTTCCTGAAGTACCCACAGAGGGAGCCAAAACTCCTGTCAAATGTTCTTCTTGCAGTTTCTGAAGTACCAACAGAGGGAGCCAAAGCTTCTCCCAAATTTTCTTCTGCAGTTCCTGTAGTGCTACCAGAGGGAGCCAAAGCTTCTCCCAAATTTTCTTGTGCAGTTCCTGTAGTGCCACCAGAGGGAGCCAAAGCTTCTCCCAAATTTTCTTGTGCCCTCTGACCTTGGCCTAAATCCTACACTCCCTGCACCTGGTTTCTTATCTGAAAATTTTACTCCCTTTTTTTTCCCAGTGTCTCTCTGACTGAATGAATGCCTGCTCTGTCTTCGCTTCTAAATTTGTTGACGGTCCTTATGGAACACAATTTCCAATAAATCTGTAATCTTTGTAACTATACCAGTAAAACTGACACGTATATTAACCCTCAGCTTTCCTCTTCTATCCTCGTGTTCGTGTGCCTGTGTTGAATGCAAAGTTTGTGTCTCATGGGTGTGCTCTGCTCCACTGACCGTCAATCACTGGCAAACACACACGAGCCTCTGCACACTTCAACTCCAAATCTCATCTGTCTTTCACCCATGTACGCTTCACGCAGTCACTCTCATCCTTACCAAATTGAAACCATACACTGCCGTCACTGAAATACGCACAAATCACATATGGATTTGTTCTTATAGCGTTTTCACGAGCCCGGTCCCCGAAGGAAATGGATACCTCCCTGAGGCATTACTCCACACTCAATCGACCATACACTGCCGTGATTCCACAAATAATCGCACACAGACCTCGTCAGGGAAGATCTATTGACCTTATTGTTTACAGTGTACGCCTTGTGCCAATACGGTCCCAAAGGAAATGGCGATATCTTGTGCTACAATTGAATCGATGTCTTCCCAGAGCACATCTATGCTGCATGCAAAACCATACACTGCCACTTCTGCAATACTGGTACACAAACCATCAATTCAACCTCCTATTTAACCTCATCAATTTATTTTTCTCAATTAAAATTCTCTGGATGGATCTTCGTTTTACAGTGTACAACATGCATGAACGTGGTCCCTTTAGGAAATGGCGCTGTGCAGTCTCCAGACACACTACTTTCACATCAGCGTATTTCAACAACACTTTCTATATACTTGATCCAAATCTCAGCTTGCAACTTCGCATAAATCAACAGTGTGTCCCGGAATTCAGTCTTTCAGACCGTCATTGGTCAGCGAACCGAAGCTTTCGCCACGGCTGTGTAACCTCTGAACAGTCAATCAAAGCTTACGCGGTGAACACAATGGCAGCTTATACAATGTTAACAACCATCCATTTCTGTTAGATCCACTCACACACATGTACATGCTATAGTAAAAACCCCCACTGCTGTCATAACAACTCTGTCACAATGCTCGGCAATTTATCTTTAAAAATTTAGTCAAGGCAATTCATACTCACACTCGTTACTTCTGATCAATTCAATTTGTTTTTTTCCTACATACAATACTGCAGATTTCATTTAAATAGGCTCTGCTTACCTTTTGATTCAGCGCGCTGTTTGATCAGTTTCTCAGAGTTGAGCAGAATGGCCCTGTAGGCCTGAGGCCTCCTGCAGCCTCGAGGGGAAACGCCCTGATTTTTTCTTTCTGTCGACAGAAGAAAGTCTGTTACTCGATGAAAAAACGTCTTGGATCGTTACAACCAAACTCTGGTACCATGTTAAGAATGAAGATCGAGTTAACAGACTGAGATCGAGGCGTTTAGCTCAATTCAAGCAATAACATTTATTTGTGACAGAAGTATTATGTCCAGCAGTTAAAGGTGCACGGACTCTAGCAAAAGCAAAGAGTGCCAAAAGTGAAACCAAAGAGCGCTTATAGCAGAGTGCGCAGGCGTGTCCATCTGGTTCTCCTTGTGGAGCCATTGGTCAAAATAAAAGGAGAGGTGGATCTGTTTTTAGCATTCAGATGACCTGATGGAGCTCTGGACAGCGTCATCCACACTGGCTCACGTCCGAAACCTGCCTTCTCTGGAACGTCAGTGTCTTACTCTAAGATGGCAGTTTCTGCCCTAATCTGGTGGTTTAAGCAAGCGTTACTTTCAAGGCCACTGTATCTGTTCCTATCGTACGAACGGGTGACGGAATGCCCCATTCGGCGTTTTTGACCTACTTACAGTGACCTCACAACTCCGCAATATAAGCTTTACAATTATAGCGCATATTATTTTAACAGTAAATGAATATATTTTATTTACACATGTACACAACTGCTATGTATAGGTAGTACTAATGCGATATCTCTTTGGAAAGCTAAGATTCTTGTAATTCGATTTGTGCATTCCATTTCAAGATGCAATCACAACAGCAAGTACACTCAACGCCTCTGTCAGACCACCAACCAACAAACAAACAGTTAAAATATTGATGCAACTCACCAATTATGCTTCATAGTATTTCCCCCATCCATAAAAGTCCAACAAAAACGGTCTTGTTAGATTGCTAAAAGTCGAAACGATCCAATCCAGTAAAATATTTAGTCCAAAACACATTAGTCCATAAATACCCACGGACTGCTGTTGCATCATTTCAAATTAGCCAGCAGATATGCCAACTAGCGATCTATTTTCTAACGTAACTTCAGTTTCCATATAAACAGAGGCGCTGTCTGTATCTCAAAATGGTGGCTGCATAATGACGTTTTGATTGACACCTCATTTGACCTATTAGGAGCTGCCATGTCCTCTCCAGAGCCTAGAATAGCCAACGAGAGTCCGCGTTGAAGGACAGTGCCTGCCCCTCTTCTTTCGAGTAAATCTCGAGCCAATTGCAACCAATCGTTCTGATGACTCACGCTTCAGATAGCCAATGAAATTACGAAAACAATGATATGCAGATTCAGGGAGTGGATTTAGAGAAAGATTGTGGAAGTCACTTGTGACACCGCGGGTCAGGCCCTTGTGTCCCTGCATTAAATTCAAAGTGCGGTGTGGGTGATATTATGGAGAATTTGTAAAAGTGAATAATGGTGAAATAACTTATAGATAACTGTATTTAGACATATATAAGCTTTAGTTTGAATTATGAATACACATTTCCACACAGGCTGGGTATGTTTCTGTGGTTACCATGGGTCCCCAAATTGTCCTTTTTTGGCAAGCGCCTAGACGTACTCTGAGTAAAACATGTCTAAAATATTCATTGTTTTGTGGTATTGTTATCAAATTTGAACCTGGACTACGTAAGGCTTCATGCTGCGGTCCCATTGTGTTTTCCAGCTAATAAGTCCCAGCTATAGTTATCTGCAGGGATCAGCTTGCAAAGTAATATTCAGGCGGAAATAAAAACCTTCTACTTCAATGTAGCTCAAGCGCAAGTTCAGACAGGAAGACACACACTCGTAATCTCTGTCTCTCCTCTCCTTGTAATTACTCTGACCCGCTATCTAGACCCGCACTATCCTGTCTCTGCGGTCTTCCAGACCACCGTATCCTAGTCTGCAGTCCATCATGACATTCCTCTATCCTTTGCTTTGACTAAACTGTACCTCTCACCTCTGGTCTAACATCTATTCGTTCACGTTCTACCCTCAGATTTCTCTCATGACTAATTGTCTCTTTTCTTAGGAAATTCACCACAGCAGTAGGTAAGGTATGTATGTATTTATTTATTTATTTATTCATATAAATACATGTCTTTTTGGGGATTAGGCCTGTGGGACCTCAGTATCCCTACCCTCGGTGATAGTACTTCAGGATGGAGTCCAATCGCCAAAGACTTTGCACTTTTCATATTTGATGCATGTATAATAAATTGTTAAATTATAAAACAAGTCTCTCCTGATTGAAGTGTGTTCAAACTTCTATTACTCAATGCCAGTAGCACTTGCAGTGATTCTGACCATGCATGTACTCCAAATGGTTCAAGAAAAGCTTTCAATTTACTTTGAGTATGTCTTGGATAGGCGTTTTAGGCACATTTTACAGGAGTGGTAACAGGTTTTAAATGTGCTGACAAAGAGAAGACGCTCAAAACAAAAGGGCCTACCTGTGATGGAAACATGTTTCAGTTTTCCCTATAACTGCTGAGAAATGCACAGTGACCACCAGCTCTGGTCTCCTCTCCACGGCCTCATAAACCATTGTGTGAGTCCAGCACAAACAGACCAGTATCGAGTGAAACTGTTTTGTTCTATATCCAATATGTGATATAGTTTATGTCTAGTTTTGGCAGATTGGCAAGACATCTAGACGACCTCCAGTTTCATGTGTGTTTCTTTCTGAAACCAGGGTGAAAAATGCTAATTACTGTATGTGTGTGTGCTGCTCATCACCCGCTCATCACCCGCTATCTAATTGCGTCTACAAAAATTCCTCTCCATCCACAGGCGCTGCAGAACAGAGCAGAGTAGAGGAATCAATGCACAATTCACATCTCTGAAAATTGGAGGAGCCGTCCAAAATTATTTATCAGTATGTGAGAGAGGAGGGCGTGTTTATCATGGAAAGTGGTCCTCGGAGATGTCAATAGACAGCCCTCTGCATTAGTTTCAGGCTTGTTTTATTTGATTCTGCCCACTCAACTCTTCACAGTGTAATCACAGCCACCACTACAGGCCTAATAGCACAAAAGTGATTACATATGATTGATATAGGACAAATGAGCCAAAACCTGGGTGATGGACAAGGATATGAGTGGAAGAAGGAAAGGCAGAGAGGCTTAATGATTTCACCAGTCTGAGATACTTTGTATTCTGGGTCTGTCAATGGAGGAGGGGGATGCATGTCGCCTTCGAATGGATCCGGCTTTTCACGATCCTCCTCCGCCCAAAACACTCAGGGTACTTGATGAAAATGCAGAATTTGCCAAAATAGCTGGGGAGAAAACAGATGGAAGATCTAAAGTTTCATTGGAAGTCGGAAAAATGTAAAGCTATGTGTTTAGATTTTTTTGCCAGTTCAAAACCAATTTCATGCAATTTAAGAGCACATTTAGTGTAATTCCCATTCATTATGACTATCTGAAATGGCAACCGCTGTCCCGCAGATCTCGTGTAGAAGAAAATCATCATATAACTTTGAATTGAACTGAACACAAGTTACATAACGTGTTATTCTGGTTCTCAGCATCGTTTTTGGGAAATGACTATCAGGGCCAGACAAAAAAGTAATTCATCTCAAAGTGCACCAAAACATTTCCGTACATGGAGCTGTGTTCTGTGTGCCCAGAACAAAATAGGAACATGTCCTAAATTAGGAGTCCAGATGTGTCCTGATCCTTGATTCAACAGAAAGGTTTGATTGGTGGAACGTAGCAAAAGGGGGCGTGAATTTTGACTATAAGAGTGATCTGTGAAAAGCAGTACTTGGGAGTCGTTTTCAATATACTGAACTTGTTGATGTTGGCTTGATCTTATTAAAACACTACCCGCTGGTTGGCAACTCCAGTTGACCGTCTGTCCTCGTCATTTTCGCTACAACATAATTGGCGCCCCAACGTGTGTTCGAGTCGAGGCCGAGGCACCTCCACTTCTTCAGCCAAACGACAACCACGCTAAGAGGCCACGTATCAGGTAGGAGATTTTCATATCTCACCATAGTTTTATTTCTGTATGGCGTGGTTCTCGCTTGTGTGATAGAGAGGGAGTGTCTGGGGTCCCCTCAACGGAATCCATGCTGAGCGGAGGAGGAGAGAGGCAGACTGGTGTTTGCTGGTAAAAAAATTAAAAAGTGAAATGTTCAATGGATTCAATTTGATCTCCAGCTGTAAAAAGAGAGCTCTTGTGTGGGACAGGCATACGCAGCAGCGTGTTGGCGTGACGCCTGGTTGTGGCCAGTAAGCGAAAATGCGGAGCGCTCCGTGTATCTCTCAAGCTCAAGAGACTTTTAGTACGCTGATGACAAAGCGACTGCGTGCTCATGATAAAGCAATTTCTGCAAATAAGTGTAAGGAACTCCAGTGTGAGTTAGATACGTAGGTCTCGACACAACCCTTTACTCGAGAGAGAAGGAACGAACGGACTGGCTTAGATTTAAATAATAAAACGAATGTGGGTCTGTTAAGAGTGGCTTCTGTTTAAGGCAGGAAGCTACTCTGACGAGACTCAGAAATGTTGTGCAGAAATCTAAAATGAGCAGGAAAAGTAATATCTAACTAGATAATAAAATGAATAGTACAGTTTGAAAAGGTGTGCACACGACTGTAACTTATTGACATTACTGATGAAGTAATACTATAAAGGAGAGATCCTTATGTGACAAAGGGAAGAGACAAAAATAGTACAAGCAATTCAAAATCAAGCTTACACATAGTCAAAGTCTGACATCAGAAAAAGAAGATAAAAACATAATACCTGGACAAGAAACTGACTGACAGACTGAGACCGCTGACTTTTGATGTGATGTACACCCGGATGGCTTTGCATGTGTATGAGCTATTGGCATGTTTTTGGTTGTTTACCCAGTGGTAACGCTTTTGCAAAAAATATATAGAGTTTGTTTCATCCATCTGCATATATCCAGGCTATATTGTGTCCAGATCCTATTCTGTCTGCAGGAGGAGAAAAATAGTGAAAAAAAATAGAAAGTTCAGGCTCCGTGTACTTGGTGGTGGCCGGACACCCAGATGTGTGTGCGTAAACTCAATTTAGTAGCCAGTATAAACTCTTGCGCTCCCTCCCTAGTGTATGATTGGCTGTACGCCCAGAATTTGGGGCCTGACAGGCTTACTCACTCCGTCCAGAGAGGAGTAGACTTGTCATACATACAGACATTGATCATACATAGTCCTAAATAATCAGAGGAAGAGTGTTGATGGAAAGGTGTTGTGGAGATCACAGGCAGGATTGTTGGTTGCACTTGGAGCATTGCTGACCATCTCAGAATCGCACAGTGAAAATCACGGTGCGAGGGGGGAAGTACTGAAAAGGTTAAAGAGACAAGTTGGTTAAAGTTACAAGACATGGTTAAACTATTTATCAGATAATACTATTTCAAGTATAATAAGAACTATCCAATAATGTATCAGAAGTAAAAGCACAATTGTAACTTGTAAAATGTGGGGATTAGACGAGTAATCTGAACTCTGTTGGACGACAGACGCGCGCAATTAATAGCTGATTCCTCCCAGAAGGTGAGAGGCTGTCCTCAGACGGAGTTCCAGATTGCCGCTCTGATCCTGGAACTGGACAAAAAAAAAAAAAAGAATTCCACTCATGAAAAATTATTTTGTGATATAACAGACACTTTGAAGTGATAAACTTGTAATCTTGCACTTAAGTTTCGTAAGAGTGTTGGACAGACGTGTCCTGGTTAACGTGTAGTATTTAAAGAAGGTTTGGTGTTTCCATTCAAGTTGAACTAAGTCTTGACACGAGTGTTTTGAAGATACTGTCAACGACAAATTAGGTAAAATGGGTGAAAGTCAAAGTGAGTCTGAGCAGCTTGATGCCAAGGTCTTACCTTCAATAATAAAATATATGCGAGACAAAAATAATCAGACTGCCAAACAATTGAAAGAATGGATCAAATGGGTTCCCTGAAAAAAGGCAGTTTCAGCCTACAAAAATGTTATTAACTCAAAACTTGTTTAAAGCAAAGGGAGAAAGAGAGAGATTAAGAAATAAAGTTCAGAAAGACAAATTAGAAAAAACAGAGACCAATAACAGATAAAATTGATTAAAAAAAAGAAAAATATACTGCCGAACTCTGTTTTGTTTGTTTTATTTTTGTCCGAGGGACATGGTCAAGTGGACCCCAGAGAGGGAACCACTGACGCACAAACATTAACACAGAGGGTGAGTTAACTTTAGATTCTGACTATTTAGTGTTGTATAGACTATGACAAACTAAACACATACATACCAGATGTACACAAATTAAGGTTTTAGAAAGTTACCATAAGACAAACACTATTAAAGGAAAAAATGTTCAGAATGTCACGTGCAGGCTGATTAAATGGATTAGATAAAATATTTGAGGAAGTATTATTTAGAGAAGGGAAAGAAGTGGTGAAGTTACGTATAATGGACAGAAAATACTGCTGCTGTATCTGTTTCTCTGTCTCCCAAGCAGTACCAGTGTTTAAGGGGGAAATCACATGTGTGTCCTTGGCATGAAGCCCAGGAATGGCGAGGATGTCTGACTGGCTGCACAGTCAATACCCACACTCACTGACTTCAGAAACAGAGGATCCTGGTAAACTCTACAGTAATAAGGGTGACGTATACAAAACAAGAAGTACATCAATATCAAAGAAACAACTTAACTTATGTTTGATAAGAAAACACACACCATGGTTCCAAATGTGTGATGTAAGACAGGTGAGGGGTGCTAGTGTACACCCAAAATCGTGATCTGCCCAAGTTCAAAATTTTATTTCCACCCATGCAAGAAGCAATATCTACTCAATCGAGATATGAATGATATTACACCCGTTCTTGAGTCTTTAATGAAGGTTGGTATAATAATCGAATGTGATGATACACCGGTGCACGCACTAAAATTTTTCCTGTAAAGAAAATTCGAGACTTGAGGGAATCACCTGAGTGATGATTGTCTAAGATTTACAAGCAGTTAATGTATCGGTGCATCCACGAGCACCTCAAACTTTGGCTGCATAAGGTCACAAGGCTAACTGTCCGAATTGCAATTGCTCTGGATAAAGTTTCATATCTGGGACATGTGATCACAGCAGAGGGCAGAACCCTCCCTCCCAAGAGAACACAGGCAATTAAACTGTGCCTAAACCACAAACTCAGAAACAAATGAAGAGCTTTTTAGGAATGACGTTACAGTATGACAGTGGGTCCCAAACCACTCAGAAACAGAGGCTTTCCTCTATCCATGATTCATGGTAAAGATCTTTATGCGCATAACAAACTGACCTGGACTGACCGCTCGACTGATGCCTTTAATGACAAAGATTTTAATCCTGCTACTCTTTTTCCTACTGCAGCAGATGGAGAGCCACATAACTGTTGTTTCTCCTGAACAGGTCTGCACACCGAGACCTGACCTCACAGACACGCCCACCGAATGCTGATTTACAACTGTTAGTGGACGGTTTGGCATCCCGCTCGCCGGACACGGAGAGGGTTGGTTGGGTTTGCTGTAGTCTCATCATATGACACTCTGTGCAGCGGTAAGTTGCCAGCACACTTTTCTGCTCAAGCTGCAGATCATGTGGCTCTCACAGGAGCCTGTAAGCTTGCTGCCGACAAAATAGTTAACTTCTACACAGACTGTTGCTATGCCTTTGGTGTAGTGCACCACTGTGGCACCTTGTGGAAACACAGGAGCATTTGGAAATCATCCTGCAAAACCATTTCTCACCACCGTCTCTTGGCCGACTTGCTAGAAGCCATATTGCTCCTTAAAGATTGTTTGTGTTATGAAATGAGATGCTCACACTAACGCTTCTGATCCCATTTCAACAGGAAATGCTGCAGCCGATGCTGCGACTGAGCAAGATTTATTCATCAACAGAAATATCCCTCACTTATGATGTTCAAGTATTGCAGACATTAGCGACCCCTGCAGAGAAAGTGTTGGGCCTAATCTGGTGCAATTTGTCAGGACTGCGCCGTAGGACCCCAGGACATCCAGCAGATGGTGGCAGAGTGCGCCTTAATTAGGTTTTGTGGACTGATTGGACTTGGCTCACCTTAAGTGGGTTCACCTGGGTAATTGCCTCAAGTGTATTTAAGGCGTGTCTGTACCTGGCCCTTCGTTCGAGCCTCATGTTTTCTTGACACGTCTGTTCCTGTGTTTTCCCTCTGTGGGATATCTTATTAAATTCTACCTCTTTTTGGCTCCTGAACTCGGCGTTTTGTATCTACACTCAGTACCTTCAAGTTGCACGTGACACAATTTAAACATTATTAATGGATAATGGATTATTATTAAAATGTATTATGAGCCCAGACAACTTCCACATGAATTATTCTATTGTGAAGCTAAATTAGCCCACAGCAGAGATAACTTTGCAAAAGGGGGAATATGTGATATGTTGTAAAGGTAGATCCACATTTTGTAGAGTTTTTAAAGTTAAAAAGGAAATTTTATAAGATATTAAATCTTATACTTTCTTTAGCTGGTCATAACAATCTTGATGTATCATCAAAGCAAATAATAACACCACTTAAATACAATTAGTATAGATATTTTGAACATTTTTATCTCTTTTACACAAAATTTAATTCTTGTGAGAACATGATGAACTGGCCCTCACTATTAGATCATTTAAATACAGTATTTGAATTAGTTTTAACTGACATTAGGGAATGTAGGAACTGCAACAACAAATATTATTGATGTTTTATTAGGTTATAATTTTAGAAAACACTGTGCTAAGCTCACAGTCCAGCTGCACAACTACTTTTTTGTGATGTGCTTAAAACACGACCACAGTCCATGCTTGTACCAATGACACACATCAGCAGAGAGCTAAAGATCCAAAACATCTTAGACATCACACTATGCCACTGTTTAATGTGGTACACCAACTTGTCCGACACTAAGGTGTTCAAAGATTACATTTCCTGTAAACATGTCTTGTACCATAAATATATCTATAAGTACGCCAGACGTCATCCCTGTGACAGACCTTGACGTTCCAAAGAACCTCACTTTCACTGACTGCTTTGAATCACAAGGCACCCGGCACAACGCATGTTGTTCTTCTAAAAAGCCGATCCTGCACATCAGACTTGTTTGTCTGACTGTTTTCCTCCCGTAGAACTACGAAAGTGACATTTCTGTGTAATACTTGTGTTTATTATTTCGGCTTGCTATCTGAGAAACATGATCTCATAAAACAGCCTGTGCTTTCTTTTATTATTTTATTTGATAAAGGAATCAGTTGAATTGACAGTTGATTCTGAATGGATATAATAGGAATATAAATACTTGGATGATAGAAGTTTTACAAATTGTTAAAAGTGTTGTGTGTTATGAGCCCCACTGATGTTGTCTCTCTAAAACAGTTCAACAGAGATGGAGGTCCGACGTCTGTGTTTCGCCTCATCTCAGGAGATTTATTTTGTTATGTTGATGTGAACATTCCCAAGTTAGCTACAACATGGAGTTGCTTAAAACTCACAAAAACAGCTAATGTTTTAACCTCATTGATTATGTGATCATATGTTGTGCATATGTAAACCATTTTTGCCATTTCGATAAATTGTAAACACTTTAGTGGCCATGGGAATGGCCAGAGGGGGGAGTTGTTGGCAATTGGCAATTTATCATGTTCTGTTAGATATAACTTCTATCGCAGATGAGGACATCCAAACCCATCCAATGTAACAACTACCAGTACTCCAACCTTGAGAGCCGTAAGAGCCCAGACGGTGGTTCAGCTGTCCTGAAGGAAAGCCAGAAGCCATGAATCAAGATGAGTGCGATGCAACCACACATATTCCATCCCATGTTAGACCAGGACCTATGCCAGCATTGCCATTTAAGTTCAAACCAGCCTATCCAGTGTTCAGACAGCTGCACGTTAATACACGTAGAAAGAGACGACTTCACACCATGTGGAAAGGGGAAACTAGCACACAGCTGAGGCTGATGACATAATGAGCCGAATGTGGAATCCAAATCATGTGAAATAAAAACATTGGCACTTCCTACGTGTGAAGTTCAAGTGGACTCTTGTATGGATCTCAAAAGAAACACGACTATTGAGAGCAGTATCCTGAATATCAAGTGTGGAACGCATGTGCAGAAATTATGATTTGCACATCGCAAAATAAGCCTCCCACTAATCATAAAGCAGATCAATTGGAAAAGTATGAATGTTTTGCCAGTGGTGGGTTTGCGTCAGACAAAAAGAAGGGTTGACGTAGGCAATACTACTGTGTACTGTAAAGTAACCCGAGTGTCCTGGTTCCCATAGGCTAACATTACTCCTTCGTTCATTGGGAGACCGGTATGATATGAAAACCCAATAACACAAGACCAAAGTTGTGAAACCACAACTATGACCATTCCCACTCTTCATTTTTTAAGCAAACAAACATCAGACATAGCCGACATGTATGGAATGTGTTGTGAAATGCTTTACTGAATATACTGTTGAAATGGAGAAAAATTCGGGGTTTGAGGCAAGAGCTTGAGGAGAATGGTGGCAGGGGGGTGGTCATGGGATTGGGTAGACAAAATTTTGGGAAAATAGATGTCTGTATTGCTAAGAACAGACATTAGCGCATTAATAGTTTTAATTGTGGCTTTTCTATTGGCATGTTGCATCGTACCCATCCTGAGGAGACAGTGCCAGAGGTGCATGGACAAACAGATGGATGTCATGGCAAATCTCCAACTGGCTCAGATGATGAACATGATGACAATTGCGCAAGGGACAAAGGCCCAGTTCGCTCAAATGGTGGTTGGACGACCAGACCTGTTTCCGGACCTGTTTCCCATTCCGGATTTTCTGGAGGACTCAGATGAGATGGAGGGAACAGGACTAGGAGGCATCTCACCATAAGAACGAGAGCCTGAACTTTGTTGGAAGTACACACGTCCAAAATACACCACGTCACATGTTTTATCATCTGTCCAAACTGTTTTACTATCAATTGAATGTATTATAATCAGATATTTCTACATTCACATATATTCATAGTCATGATCCATATAATCAGTGCACAAGTATTATAGTTTTATCGCAGACGTTGCATCTAATGAACACTGATATATTGTTCAATATTTTGCAGAAAGTAAATGTGTGAGGTATCAGTTAATACATGTTTGTAAGTAAGAACAGATTCACTTCATACGAAGAAGGTGGTCGCTTGGCGGGAAAGGACCATAAGGGAGTTTTTCCTGTAATGCAACCTGCGGGTTTTTTCGCCCTTATATGAAAGTGAATCTGAGCATTGAATGATGTTATTTGAATTATCTTACAAACTCAAATGTTCTGTATTGTATTGCTACTGTATTGGTATATAATCAAGCACATGTAATTTGCATAGATCACTTGTGTTGTTGCGGTGCAGTAAGGGATCAAAACTTTAGGTTACAGTTTCACCAATTGACAAAAGTTATATGAAGTTAGGTTGAGGGTTATGTAACCCTCAGAGGGAGGATGTGTAGAAGAAAATCATCATATAACTTTGAATTGAACTTTGAATTAAACTTGAATTGAACTGAACACAAGTTACATAACGTGTTATTCTGGTTCTCAGCATCGTTTTTGGGAAATGACTATCAGGGCCAGACAAAAAAGTAATTCATCTCTCAAAGTGTACCAAAACATTTCCGTACATGGAGCTGTGTTCTGTGTGCCCAGAACAAAATAGGAACATGTCCTAAATTAGGAGTCCAGATGTGTCCTGATCCTTGATTCAACAGACAGGTTTGATTGGTGGAACGTAGCAAAAGGGGGCCTGAATTTTGACCATAAGAGTGATCTGTGAAAAGCAGTACTTGGGAGTCATTTTCAATATACTGAACTTGTTGATGTTGGCTTGATCTTATTAAAACACTACCCGCTGGTTGGCAACTCCAGTTGACCGTCTGTCCTCGTCATTTTCGCTACAACACTCGACAACCCTACAGTAATACAGTAATACCAGAATTCCAGTATGAGTGTGGGAAGAGACTGAGTGATGACTTGTCTGTGTTCGCATGTGCGATGATGGCCATAGTTATTGCCTTGCAATGGGTAGAGGACGTCAGGCCAGAGAGAGTGATGATTGCATCAGATTCATGTGCAGTACTGACGAGTTTGAAATTGTGCCACTCCAGATGCAGAGATGATTTACTGAATGAAATACTACAAGCACTGTTCAGAATCCATCAAATGCGGATGGCGGTTCAATTTGTGTGGGTCCCTGCCCATGTTGGAGTCGATGGCAATGAGAAGGCGGATAAAGCAGCAAAAAAGGCTTTGAAGACTTGGAAATATATTGTTAAATATAAGTACCGGGAAGTCAGAAGCTAAAGTGGTGATTAAGGGACAAATCAAAAAGATATCTCAGATTGAATGGAATAAAGGGAGCAAAGGAAGATATCTGTTTAAAAATAAACCATTGGTTGAGAGTGCAGGGCCTAGTGGACGAAATAGAAAAGAGGAGAGGGTAATGACAAGACTAATGCTGCGTTCACACCAAACGCGTCGCGATGAATTCGGTCAAAACGCCGGGGACCTTTTGTGTTCATATGTGAAACGCACTGGACGCGCCGGAGAGGGGGCGGGGCTGATTTGGCTGTGATTTAACGCCAATAAACCGACAAAAAGGGACTCCGAAAAAACTACGTAATGATGCTGATGCTGGGTGAAGACGGGCGGCTCTGTATTTATTTCCTGATTCAGCAACGGCAGGACGTCGCTGATAACAGGGGGAGCAACTCAACGCTGATAGGCTATCGCGCCGGGGCGTAACGCGAATATTTCGCAGAAGTTGAAAATTTTCAACTCGTGCGTCGGGGCGATTTGGCGTTTGGACGCGGATTCGCGTCCATCGCGCCACATATTTGCGGCTGTGACGGTTCCCTAGTCAGTCTCTCTGTGTGCCTGTCTGTTTACCTGTCTGTCTGTCTCCTGCAGGATTCCCTGATTGCCCTGATGAGAAGCACCTGGGCCCCGGTGCTCTCCGGGGATAAAGTTCCGCCTCTGACGGCCGGCTGGGCCATGGGTGGCCAGCCTCGCCATTGTTGCCTCTGTGTGTGTCCGTTTGCGGCTGAGTTGGGTTTCGCCAACCCCCTTGTTTCATGAATAAACCTGTTTGTTTGGAACCTGCGTCTCCCTCACTTATTGTCGCGGTGCCTGAGCCGGGCCGTGACAGTTGGGGGCTCGTCCAATTGGGTTGGTACGCGTGAGGTTTGGCGTTTCGCTTGGGAGGTGCAGTACTTCACAGCTGTGGTTATAAAGTGTTGTCTGTCTGGTGTGCTGGCAGTGCGTGACTGGGAGCGTGGCAGTGTTCCCCTGGTAGGTACAGCGGCGTTACTCCTTTGAGTTTCGTCTCATTTTTTGTTTTTGTAGTGTTGCGGTGACCGCGGTTAGAGCGTCTCATCTCGGGAGCACTTCCATGGTGCAGGGGAGTCGCCAGTCCTGGTTGCTCTCCCTCGCCACTGGGCTCCAGTGCGTAAATACCTGCCGCCATTAGCTGCATGAAGACCAGGGTTGAGCGTATTTTCAGTTGATTTGTTTGTGGGTAGGTAGCCAGCTAGAGGGGCACACTGCTGAGGGCGTAGTAGTCTGTGGACTGCACATCAGTAGCCGACACTTCTTTTTTTCCCCGTTTGTTTCTGACAGTTACTATGGAGGGTGTGGAGCACTTCTTGGCATCTCCCTCTGAGAAGAGTTTTGATCTCTGCTATTTTCAGCAGCTGCTCTTTCGTACAGAGTATTATGGCGTTGACGTTGGTGATAAACGGTTGAAGGATAGAATTAAGGCAATTTTGAGGGTAAGTTTGGTAGAGAAAAAAGTATTAACAGAGGAGACTTCGGCTGTGTTCAGAGAGGACGTGAGTGCTCCGCCCCTGGTGGCGGCTAGCTTAACGTTTGCCCAACAGAAAGAGTTGCTGTTGTTGCAGCTGGACCATGACAAGTTTAAGGTACAGGCACAATTGGAGAAAGAGGTGGCTATGGCAAAGATGCACCAACAGACTGAGAATGCCAAAGTGGAGTTGGAGCAGGCTAAACTTGAGTTGATTAAAGAGGGAAAGTTGACAGCGGCTGGGTTAGGTAGGAGGTTGTCTCCCTCAGAACAACCTGGGGATGACTTTGATGTCATAGGCAACTTGAGGCTCTTGCCAAAATTTTCTGAGAGGAATCCTGAGTTGTTTTTTTCTTTGTTTGAGCGTGTGGCAGATGAATGTAAGTGGCCGGATGCTGCGCACACGATGATGCTGCAGTGTATGTTGACCGGGAGGGCGCAGGAGGCGTACTCATCGTTAACTGATGCGGCCAGTCTGCAATATGGGTCGGTGAAAGTGGCGGTGTTAAAAGCATATGAGTTGGTTCCGGAGGCCTACTGGCAGTGGTTCAGGAACTTGAAAAAGGAAGACAGTCAGAGTCATCTGGAATTCGCACGTGATTTGACTGTCCAGTTCACTCGATGGTGCGCTGCTTCAGAGGTTGAGGATTTTGAGCAGTTGTGTGAACTGATGGTCCTGGAGCAGTTTAAAAGGTCGGGTCCCTCACGTGTTGCTGTGTACATCAGTGAGCAAAGAGTAACAGACGCTGCTGTGGCCACAGCACTTGCTGACGATTTTGTGCTTATGCACAAAAGCGGGGTTGGTGAACCCAGGGCTAGTGGTGGCGGTGATCTCCGCTATGCTGGGAAAACGTGCAATTATTGTCATGACCAAGGCCACTGGAAAGTGGACTGTCCTTTGTTGAGGGTGCAGCCTAAGAATGACTCTGGTTTGACTCTGTTATTCACGCTGGAGTTCTACCCTTGTCCGCCGAATCTGAAACAGGGGACTTTGCTCCGGTTCGCAGAATGAATTTAAATGTCCTGGTGGTTCCGTTGCACAGAGTAATGCTCCGGTGTGATTCCGGGGGTATTCCGGGGTGAGGCTGTGCTGGCTGTGCACTCAGCGTTGCCAATCCAGGGGGTTGCTGTCATCCTGGGTAACAATTTGGGGGGGGGGCAAAAGTCTGGGCAGATGTACCTCCTCCAGGATGGGCCCCTGGGCCACCGAAATCGGAACCAGACGAAGAGGAAAGGAACTGTCCTGAGGGGTTCGCGGCCTGTGCAGTGACTCGGGCGATGGCGGCTGCAAGACCGGTGTCTCAGACAGAGGGGGAGAAGGTTTCAGGTAAATTCTCGCTGCCTCTGTCTCGCTTTCCTGTAGCTGTATACCGCAGTGACCTGGTGGCAGAGCAGCGGGCTGACCCCTCTCTGGAGAAGCTGTTTCGTCAGGTTCACCCTGAGGCAAAGGTGCTAGCCGGTACTGGTGGTTACTTCATGAACGATTCGCTGTTGGTGAGAAAGTGGATGCAGCATGGGCAGAGTGGTGTCGGGGAGCCGGTGTTTCAGATAGTTTTGCCTGTTGTACTCCGGGAGTCAGTGTTAAAGGTGGCTCATGATGAATCAGGGCACTCTGGAGTGAGGAAAACATATGACCGAGTTCTGAGACACTTCTTTTGGCCTCTTATTAAAAAAGAGGTCTCCGGGTTTATTAAAACATGCCATATATGCCAGTTGACCAGATGTTGAAACCTGTGCCGCTGTACCCTCTCCCATCAATCAGCCAACCATTTGAACATTTAATAATCAATTGTGTGGGTCCTTTGCCTCGTGCAAAATCAGGTGCTACCTATCTTCTGACAGTTATGTGCCAGAGTACCCACTATCCGGCGGCGTACCCTTTGCGTACCATAACTACTAGGTCAGTGGTGAAGGCGCTTTCCCAGTTCATTTTGGTGTTTTGCATTCCTAAAGTCATTCAGTCAGATCAGGGGACTAACTTTTCATCCCGTATGTTTGCACAGGTGCTGGGGCAGCTCCGTGTCCAGCACAACCAGGCCTCTGCTTATCATGCACAGAGTCAGGGGGCGTTGGAGCGCTTCCATCAAACATTGAAGTCCCTCCTGCGTGCTTACTGCATGGAGTTAGGTAGAGACTGGGAGGGTTTGCCTTGGTTGATGCTGGCTGCTAGGGAGGTGACACAGGAGAGCACTGGGTTTAGCCCGAACAAACTAGTGTTTGCACACTATCAGAGGTCCCTTGGCTGCCTTGGCCAGTGACTGGAAAGAGACGGAACCTCCTAAAAATTTGGTTGACTATGTCAACAGTTTTAGACATAGACTTTACACGGCGGGAGAGCTGGCTCGGCGGAATCTGGGGGTAGCTCAAGTCAAGATGAAGCACTGGTATGACCGTCACGCTGAGTGTCACGTCTTTAGTTCTGGGGACCAAGTTCTGGCCTTGCTCCCTACAGTTAGTTCACCATTTCAAGCGAAGTTCACAAGTCCGCATACGGTAGTGAAACAGGTCTCGGATCAGAATTACGTAATTGCAACGCCTCAGCGCAGAAAGGCAACGCAAGTGTGTCATGTGAACCTGCTTAAACCATATAATGTGCGCACCCCTAAGCCAGCTCTCTTCGATACACCGCCTAAGGATGGTCGGGTTCGTGCAACTTGCATAGCTGGCCCTGGGCTGGCTGACTCTCCGCTGAACGGTTCGGATGGTGAGGAAGACTCGTGGGGTACCCCCGACCGGGCCTGACTGCACGGCCGGTTGAGGAACTCTGAGACGCTCCTTGATCTAGAAAATCTGTTAGCGCATTTGCCTGAGTCTCGTCGGGCAGAGCTGGCTCGGTTGATCCGTAGCTATCAGTGTTTGCTCAGTGATGTGCCTGGTCGTACCCACTTAATTGAGCACGACATTGATGTTGGAGATGCCAAACCGATTAGACAGAGGTTCTATCGGGTAAATGCGAATAAGCGTAAGTACTTGGATGCAGAGATGGATTATATCCTGGAAAATCAGATTGCGGTGCCATGTTCTTCCAGTTGGTCCTCGCCATGCTGGTTGGTTCCAAAGGCTGATAATACGCCACGCTTCTGCTCTGACTTTCGTAAGGTGAATAATGTGACCAAGCCGGACTCCTTCCCACTGCCCAGGATGGAGGATTGCATAGATCAGGTGGGCTCTGCGAAGTTCGTCAGCAAGTTTGACCTTCTGAAAGGGTATTGGCAGGTTCCCTTGTCCAAGCGAGCCGGTGAGATAGCCGCGTTTATCACCCCGGCGGGGCTCTACTCGTACACTGTCATGCCATTTGGACTTCGAAACGCGCCGGCTACTTTCCAGCACCTTATGAACCGCGTTATCGGTGGCTTGCAGGGCTGTGCAGTTTACTTGGATGACGTGGTGGTTTATTCGGACACCTGGGAAGCCCATTTGGCTCGTATCCGGGAGCTGTCTGCTCGTTTGGCGGCGGCAGGGCTAACGATAAACCTTGCAAAGTGTGAGTTTGCGAGGGCTACCGTGACCTACCTTGGCCGTGTGGTCGGCCAGGGTCATGTGCGGCCGGTGATTGCTAAGGTTCAGGCGGTAGAGCGGTACCCAGCTCCAGAAACCAAGAAAGAGCTAATGCGGTTTCTTGGCTTGGTTGGCTATTACAGGAGCTTCTGTAAAGACTTTTCAACGGTTGTGGCGCCGCTCGCCAATTTGCTTAAGGGTAGGGCGAGGTTTGCGTGGGCACCGGGCTGTCAGAGAGCGTTCGAACAGGTGAAAACACTCCTCTGCTCTTCTCCAGTTCTGGCTGCCCCGCATTTTGACAAGCCGTTCAGGCTGTTTGTGGATGCCAGCTATGTAGGAGCAGGGTCCATGATCATGCAGGCAGATGGTTGGGGGTTGGACAGGCCGGTGAGCTTCTTCTTCAAGAAGTTTAACTCCTGCCAGCAGAATTACTCAGTTGTTTAAAAGGAAGTGCTGGCGCTAATCATGACACTAAAGCACTTTGACGTGTATGTTGGGGGCAGTGGTACCCCGTTAGTTGTCTTTACTGACCACAACCCACTTACCTTCCTGAACTCGTTGCACTGTTCCAACCAGAGGTTGATTAGGTGGTCACTCTTCTACTGTTTGGACATCCGTTATGTGAAGGGGACAGACAACGTGGTCGTGGTCCAGGGCTCCCCAGTGACATGAATTTGGTTTGATATTTCCCTCGTAGGACATTTTTTTTATTTTTATATGGGGGTTCCCGGCAGCTCTTATGGGGGGGGGGGGGTGTGACGGTTCCCTAGTCAATCTCTCTGTGTGCCTGTCTGTTTACCTGTCTGTCTGTTCGCCCCTGCAATGTGTCTGTCATTCCCCTGTTTGTTATTGTATGCCATGTGCTCTGTTTGTTTTCTCGGCCTGCCTCCAGACACCTCCCATGACCACACCCCTGATTGGTGCACAGCTGCGGACAATCCGGCTCATTACCACCTGCAGTTGAACACACTGGATCCAGGGCCCCGTTCCTCGTACGTGGCTAACTTAGTTAGCCGGATACTTTTCAGGATAAGATGACGTAGATCAGGCTTTTCGGTTCCACGATGCAAGTTCGGCAAAATCACCATGGGAACACATCCATAAGCTTGAACCTGCTCCAGCGCAGGCTAAGTGAAGGTAGCTGGATAAGCTGGTCACTCCCCCGGAAAAATGGCAGCTCCTGTCGTATACGGTAGTCTATTGCGTTTGCGCATATATCGGGGGTTATACGGGAGTTCCTGAAATGCATGTAAAGTGAGACACACGGTGATCCATTAAAAGCAGCTGAGCAAACTAAGAAGCCTCTATTGCATAAATGTACAGCTCCCTTCCTCAGAGATCCCATTGATGAAGGAGGATATTAGTTAGATGAGCGTTTTATAGGGAGAGAGTTCTTCCACATCGCCAAGATCCGTTATCACGTCATGATGACTTCCTATACGAGCGCTATCGATTCTGCCGACAAGGAATCATTTATTTACAGACCTTCTGGAGCATACATTGAACACCACACGCCCAGCCGACACTGACTGTCCCACAGACTGGATGCAGCCTTGAGCTGTTGTGCGAGTGCTATGTTGTTGTAGTGTCGGCGATGCGGAGAACATGGGGAAAGCCGCTGCATGCCGTGCTGTTGGTGAAGTTTATTTGGCGCTTAATAAACTTATGGATGTGTTCATTACATTACCATGGCACATATTGTACTGACTCAGCATTCTGAATCATGTGTTTGTGCTTAGTGTTTACTTGATCCCATGTCCTCTTGATGGCTGGTTGCATACATGAGGTTAAAGCACTCATAATTATATGACAGTGTTATTAGTACACCAGCATATCATTATTGTAGAACATGATGAAGGTGGACTCATGATGAGAATAGAGAGAATCACAGACTATTTATCTTCACTGCTTCAGTTGATTGAATTTCTGATTATGAATAATACACACATGCTGATCGCCCACACACAGATTCACACACACATTCAAACTGCTAGTTCTATATGGTAATCTACACATACATGAATATACACATAGTAGGCTATATGATACATACGCGCATACAGTACATATATCCTCATATTAATGAGTATCAGTTAGATCCTCTTTGGGCTTGTTTTTATCTCCTTATTCTGAAAGAGTTGAGATCATTATTGTCGCTATAGATCTCATTGGATGATGCATTCCATGAAGCCTACTGCCAGCAGGCACATTTAAAGAAATATAATCTGATTGATTGGGGTGATGAGGCATTAAAATGAGCCGATACATTTACCAACACTTACGCATTTAACTTGTCTGTGATATTTTGCCGTGTTTCTTGTCTCGCCCTCTCAGCGGTGCCGGTGTTATATTTTGCCGTGATTATGGTCTTGAATTCCTCATATGCGTTCATGATCATCTCCTGCTCGTCAGCGGAGTAAAAAGAGCCTCTTTCTTTGACTTTATTTGCCATTGTACTGTTATAAAATCATGGTTTCGGTGATCGACGCTTCCCCCTTTTGAAGTAGGACGGGCACGCGCAATCATCCTTATCCTGATTGTCTGGGTCGAATTAACGACTGTTTGAGAGGATCAGCCTCGGAGAAACCGAGATAGCCTGACATCAATCATCTCGTTAATTTAGGCTGCTAATAGCACATTTGATCGACTTTGCTGAATCACGTACGAGGAACGGGGCCCTGATCCCACTGATCACCGCCTGGCAGTATATCAACCCTGGTTCTGCAGGCCTGGGTTGTCAGTCTGTACCGTTTTCTGCCTCGGTATTCCGCTACTGCCATCCGTAAGTTCCCGGTGCTGATTCCTATACTACTCTCTCTCCTCTCTACTACGGTGTAGAGTGCCTGTTATCTGCCTGCCCGCCGGTGTCGATCCGGCCTGTAATCCTGTGTCGGACCACGGGTTCCACACAGCCATTCCTGCCCTCTGTCCGGTAGAAATAATGTCAGTTTGTACCGTATTCTGTGTCCTGTGGTTGCTGTTGGGTCCTGATCCTAAACTCTAGTGACACTCCGAGCCTTAATATTGTCAAAAAAGGTCCTGATAGTATAACTGTTAGGATTTCCTGTATGCTCCTAGTGTGTGCTCCTCTGTTCTTCCCCTGTCTGTTTTGTTATTGAGGGCCATGTGCTTATGTTTTGTTTTTGTCAGCCTACAGTTTCCACCCACGAGTTCCGCCCTCTACCACGCCCCCCTCCTTATGCTCAGCTGTGGGGAATTCCAGTGATTGTCTACGGCTGACTTAAATACCCCAGCTTTCCTCCGGCGAGTCGTCACTCCGTCCGGTTGCCAGTCTGGTTCAAGGCCACGTAAGTCTGAACAGAGTTTTCAGTGAAGATGAATCTAACCTTTCTGGCTGTCTTCAGCATTCCTGCCGCGCAGAGTCGATCCCTGGGAATGGTGTTTCAAATAATAACTGATAGATGTGATGTCTCTGTCATTATCCAATGAGGAGAAGCAGTTATTGGGCTGTTACCTGCCATATGCTCATCAGGGAAAGTATGCTGTTAAGTATGTCTATATCAAAGTGACAAGGACGTTCCATCAATGATTTGGCACAATGTTGTTTTCTGCAGGCTTCAGAGTGGAAACATTGTACTTTATACATCAGTCATGGCATCACAGAAAAAAGATACATCAGCACGTTTTTCAGCATATGGCAAAAACAAGAGAAGTGATGAATTTGAGGAACAGTATCCAGCTGTGTGGGTCAAGCACATGTTAAAGGGTAATTATACAGGCTACATCAATTTGTCAAAAAGTTGGCTTCTTTCCAAAAGACAATCTTTACAACATAGTGCACTACTTTTATCCAAATGTATACAGAAAAATTCAAAATGAAATTGTGTCCACGACAGTCTGCTATCAACCTCATGGTATGTCGCATTTGATAGATATGAAAATTGTGCATTTATGTAATGAAAATTTTGAAAGGTACGTTATTTCAGCTCACTTCTGGGTGGTTATATTAACCCGATCTCATTGGAAGTTCTATCAATAGCACAACATTTCTGCGTGCCATTGCTTAGTTTAGGCTTTTTGTGTACAATTTTTGCCACTTTTCAAATGCTGTTTAACGCCATGTAAGATAGAACATAAAGCTGAAAATCCGTTGGAGCGGGTTACCTTGTGATTGACAGGTTATTACTGCTATAGGAGCCGTTAACAGTGTCTCAGTGCCACTCCTTCGCTGTGGAAATATGGTTTCTTCCATTCACTGGTTGCAAAAACCCAAACTGGCGATGGTCAAAAAGGCAAACTCAAGGATTTTAAAACGGCAGTTCACAAACCAATTGTCTGATGTCAAGACGAGTTCCACTTTTTATAGACAGTCTATGGGTGTAGGTGCCTTTTGGAGAATTGTCCATACAATATCGGACATGATATGGCTTGCTGTGCTCTTAATTGTACACTAGTCGTTCTGCTGGCCGATGTGCGGCTGTTAAATGATGGTCTGGATGACCTCAGTGCCTGCATCAGTTTCTAACAGGATATCAGGAGCTGTAATATCCTTGTTTCACCGAAACTTGGCTAAATGCTGGAATAACATTACCAGACAGCGCCATTCAACTCTTGTTCTAATTACCGATCTGACAGAAGACTGGTAAGAAAGAAGGATGTGCTTTATGATAATAACGCACAAATTGAAGTAACTGACATTTCACTGGAGCTGTACTTGTAAAATTCCATATGAAAGATACATTGATTGAATGAACTGTTCTCCAGGTTTATTTTCGGTGTGTGAAATTCTAATATATGCTTTCCTTTGACTCTTCAGAAACTTATGGTTGACGTCACCTACATTCATATTTTATGGTCTATTTTCTGACCACTTGTCATGAATTGAATGGCAATAAATTCTGTAAATTTTAAATTATAAACATATTTGAATGCTCACCTTATCTCGATTCATCTTTTTTGAATATTATTTCCAACCTGAGAAATCATCATTAGAAATACATTCATCTTGTGAACCCTTGTCGGGGTCCTGACTATAAAATGCAAAGCCATTTCTGTCATCCTATTCATTTTGTAAAACATGCACCAAATAAACTCTAATAGTTAAAATGTTTGCCATCTTCAGTTGAAACCTTGTTGTCCCTCTCTTACATCCTTAAAATCAACATAAAACAGCTCCAGCCGCAATCATTTACTCTGCCCTGTTTTCACCTCCCACTTACAACACGGTTTATGTCTCCATCTACCCAGTGGGACTTTTAAAAGACACTGAGGCTAAATGATGCTCTTATGTTGCTGTACTGCCGCTGACTGACTGCTATACATGGCACCACAGCTGCTACTGCACTGCGCTCAGTGCCAGGCCAGATGTGGCCGGCCCATTTGGTGGCATAAGGCGAACACAGCAAATGGCACCCACCATCTGCCCGTTAACTTCATCAGGAACATGTGCCTCAGTCTCTGCAGATTCTGGAGACAGATGAGGACGAGCAACACGCTATGAGGAGAATGTGGCAGTAACATTTAGCTTAACTCAACCGTCACGTCACAATTTAGAAAAGATTTTTCAGTAAATATGCACTCGACAAGACATTTATGGAGAAATACATTTTCTTAAATCACCACTGGGCTAGGCTGGCACTTTTATACAAGTTTAGAAGTTGCAACTGATGGCTGTATTGATGGTTAATAAGCCATGTTCTTAGGCTTTATAGATTAGTTATATGCCATCAAAAATATGTTAAAATGGATGATGCATCAGAATCAGCTTTATTGGCATTGGAATTTGACTCCGGTTACACATTACTCTTATCGTACATACACACATAATATATATACAATAAACAAGACAAATATAAAAAACAAGGACGTTAAAAACAACAAAGTAGAACAGAGAAACAAGCATAAACATTTAAGTACGATGTACAATAAAAATATACATCAAAGAATATATATGAGCATAAAGAACAATGACAATGGATTCGGGATATTAGTGTAGAAGGTGGTAATAGTGCAAATGAAGATGCAATATGTCTGATTAATTGTTCATCAGAGTGACGGCCAGTGGAAAGTGTTAAGGCCATAACTTCTGGACACAGGGAGAAATCGTGATCTTTCCAGCCCGCTTCCTGACTCTGGAGGTGTACAAGTCCAGGATGGAGGGCAGGCTGGAACCAATGATCCTCTCTTCAGACCTGACAATCCGTTGCAGTCTGTTTCTGTCCTGTTTGGTGGCCGATCCAAACCACACAGTGATGGAGGAACAGAGAACAGACTGGATGATGGTGGAGTAGAACAGGATCAGCAGCTCCTGAGGCAGGTTGAACTTCCTGAGCTGGTGCAGAAAGTACAACCTCTGCTGGGCCTTTTTCCTGATGGTGTTGATGTTGGGTGCCCACTTCAGGTCCTGGGAGATTGTGGATCCCAGAAACCTGAAGGTCTCCACAGCAGACACAGTGTTGTTGTGTATGGTGAGGGGGGGCAGTGCTGGGGGGCTCCTCCTGAAGTCCACTGTCATCTCCAGAGTTTTGAGCTTGTTCAGCTCCAGGTTGTTCTGACCACACCAGAGGACCAGCTGTTCAACCTCCCATCTGTACGCAGACTCATCAACATCCCTGATGAGGCCGATGACCGTTGTGTCGTCTGCGAACTTCAGGAGTTTAACAGACGGGTCCTCTGAGGTGCAGTCGTTGGTGTAGGGCAGGGGTCTTTAAGTGGCGGTCCGGACCCAGACGCAGTTGCATCCGGACCCAGGACCTAAAATCAATATTTCGGAATCATACATATTAGGCAGCGAGTTTTTACTTTCAAGCGGCACATCTTATTCAGCTGTTACGGTACTTGTTCAACGGTGCAGGAGACACCGACCAATGCGTTATAAATCACATCACGTGATGCAGCTCCTCCAATCAAATGTGAGTATTCTGACAAGTTTCCTGACTGAGCGAGGTTTACACACACCATGACAGACGGGGGAGAGACGAGGAAACAGAAACAAAAGCAGGAAAATTGCGCTAATCAGAGAGGTTATCGCACATGTTCCCCAAAAAGAGAAATGTGTTCAGAGAGAATAGAATTTACAAGCATGAATGAACAGACTCTTCTATGTTAATTCTTCCCACATGCAGTGTGTCATATGTTCAGAAACCGTAACTATTGATAAAAGCGGCAAATGAAGCGCACTACGAGACAAAGCACAACTCTTTTGAACAAACATACCCACTCACATCTGAATGAAGACAGAAAATAAACCATGATTGAACAATGATGTTACGAGAGAATAGAGCTGAAACAAGTGGTTTAATAACCACAGATATAGTCCATGCTCACTGATTTACTGGGGGGGGGGGGGGTGTTTTGCGATTATCATTGAAAATAACTGTTTAAATAATTATCATTGCCACAATTATGTCAAGGACCACGAACATCTTAAAACTTAAAATAGAGGTTAAAGACATTACATTTAGTTTGGGGAAATGAAGTGACAGTGTCCTGTCTCACGAAGTACATAAGTACAGGACTTGTGTAGATGTACTTAGGTGTCATTCATAGCAGACTTAGTGGATTGTTATAAAAACCGTTACACATAACTTGTGAACTATAAATATTTGTTTCTTAGAAACAAACACATTTGACAATGAATTAATGACAAACATTTGTAACTGGTTTTATTAGATACATTAATCTTTGATAACTCATTTCATGTTTATTATTTGAAGGGACACATGCATGTACATAGAGAAATGCAGTTATATACTGCTAATTCCAATGCCCGTCTGGGGCCTAATATTCATTACTGAGGGAGTATAGCTTACAATGGATCTACAAACCAATAATTAATGATATTTACAGATTAATAACGCCATTAGTGACAGATAATACTACTTTATGAAGAGTACTTTATTTTAATGTGGTATCAAGATAACATTTAGAAGGTGATAACTTCTAAAAATAGATAAAAAAGCATACTCGGCTACAATCAAACAGAAGTAGTAGGTCAGTGAGAGTGGTGCCACACTTTGAAAACAAAAACTGAAAGAATGTTGAGTCACAAGTTCTTAACTGTTCTTTAGAACTAAGACATTCAAATATAATGTATCTAAAACATTGAATTCACTGGAGGCCTGTCCATATGGGAAAAGAAACCCGGCAGATTAAATGTTGTATGGATTTCTCTTTGGATCCCCTGGACCTGAGGATTGTAGTCTGACCAGGATTATCTGTGTGTGACTCAAAATAAATCCAGTCTAACAAACCATCACCCAGGCACTGTTTCACAGCTAATCAGACTAATCAGCCAATAAGTGCTGGTAATTAGCTGTTGGTGAACTCTACTGGGTTCATGTGGAAAGCATAAGAAAGAGAGGCTACAGGCTGCAGGAGCACCACGGTCTCATTATTTCTCCACATCTGGTTAACGGCATGTTTCTGACCCATGTGTCTTTCGTGTTGATGGACAAAGGCGGTGCAGCGATTGCCGACACAGTGCGCTGCCCTAAAAATAACCCAAGACAACAGGGGGGCGAAACCAGAGAAGGAAAAACTGCACAAATTCATTTGAACAAAAATAAGCGTTTAGGGATCCATGAGGCAATCCAAGGAACAGCGTGGAGCTGGAATAATATTTGCCAAATGTCCAGTCCGGTCTCCTGGCCCGCGTTATTGCTTTCCCTCACAGGAGGGGATGGGAGCGTTCTGTGATTGGGTAGACAGACATGGCTGCTGCACTGCTGCAGAGGAACTTGGCACATTTGAAAGGCATGTTGAGAGACATCTGGAATCAGCAGACTGTGTCAGGGACAAGGACGGCCTTATTCTGTCTCATCTCGCCTTTCTGCTTCATTCACGCTTGAGTAAAATAATCAACAAGGCAATGTGTGGACAGTCAACCAGCTCGTTATCTCACAATATCAGTCATTGGTCACTCCAAAAACTTGACCATGTTCATCAAGTTTAGGAGAAACTGAACTTTTGACCTGATGATGTCGCTCGAAGAGTAGAGGTCAACTTATAAGAAGCAGGAGAGGTATAATAACCAATCCTGTGGGGACCATGAATATATGGACCAAATGTCACATCCATCCACAACTTGTAGAAACTTCTGCTGATGGAACTAGCTTTAACATCAAGGGATCATCAAAGTCCTTAGAATACATCATCTTGCAACCAAGAATGTACCAAATTGTGTTCCTATTCATCAAGTATATGTAAAAACATTTCACCATATACGTTAAAAGCTTAATCTGCTGGTGACACTATAGATGAAAAGTCAAGGGATCACCAAAGTCATGAGGAGGCATCCCCGGAACCTTGAATATTTCATGGAAATCCTGTCAATAGATTTTGAGATACATAAGTCAAAACCAATAATGTGAACCTCATGATGATGCAAAGGGAAAAGTTAGGGTTAGATCACCAGTCTTATTATATGAATCGAATCTGAATTAAATGTCTTATTGACATTAAGATTTATTTTCAAGTGAGATCTGAGAAAAAGAAACATTAAGATGAACACAGCAAAACAAAAACAATACAAGTACACAATGAATTGGAATTAAAAATACTTACAAAAATATGAATAAAAAATCAGAAAATTAAGTTTTAAAATCTCCAAGAAGAAAGCAAGACTCTAGTTTGAGGGTAATTTGAAGTTCATTCTGTTAAAAGGTGCATGCTACCTGAAACCAGTTCTGCCAACATTAGTGTGTACGTGAGGGATATCTAAGGTTCAGTAGTTACTGGATCGTGTAGTGTGGATGCTAAATGTAGGTTGATTTTGTACTTTTAGGTCAATTGTTAATATAAATCTTGAATCATATGTAAGCATCAGCAATGGTAATGTGAGTGCCATTGAAAGTTTTAAAGGCAGGAAAGTCAGTGCCACTGATGGAGGTGAAGAATACCTGTGATTACGGGGGGATAATTGGAAAGCATCAAAGACAGACTGAGGACAAGGATGCATCCTCTGGGAACTATGATCATCGCACAAAATTGTGAAGGTGTGGAAGTGAAAAGTGAAAAGCCAGTAGTTGGCAGGACATTTCACATGAAAGCAAAACAAGTGAACCCCATGGTGGCAGGTGAGAAAAAGTGAGAGCATCACGACATTCTCTATGATCAATCCTCCAGGGACCACTGTCATAGCTGTGCACAATTTCATGGATATCCATGGAACATTTGTTGGCACTGAAAGTTTTCCATTTCTTCGCAGATTTAGTTTCTTTGATTAGCATACTGGTGTTCCCGAGATGTACCATTTCCGGTGTGTGAGCATGTCCCGAGGCAGATTTGTTCGTTGATACTTTTTGGCCAAGACTTGTACGTTTCCAGGACCCTGAAGCGAGCAAGGACTGTAACCGACCCCTCTCACCCTGGACATAAACTGTTCGAGCCCCTTCCCTCTGGCAGGAGGCTGCGGCCCATCAGGACTAAGACCTTATGCCAGAAGAACAGTTATATCTTCCCTTCTGCAGTTGGCTTCATAAACAAAGCCCGGGACCCCCACTGACTCAGACTCTTACATCCCCAGGACAATTTCCTACCTTTACACTCCCTTGCACATCCTTTCTATGTCTCTATATTTAAATACACTTGTGTAGGGAACGACCGAATTCACGGGGCCCCTTTAAGGAAAGGGGCGTAACCCTGGTGACAGGGGGGGTTAAAGGGTGGCAGGAAGTGAATGTGTGTATGTTTTGTATGGATGGAAATAAACGGCCACATGGTGCAACCAAAGGGAATACTCGCCTCCTTGTTTGTTTCTACGCACCTACATTGGTGACCCTGACGCTCCTGGACGTTTCCAGAAGTTAAGATGTCGATACACGCAGTTTCGCTGAAACTACCGGAGTTTTGGGAGATGCAAGCGGCGGTGTGGTTCGCCCAAACTGAGGCACAGTTCGCCCTCAGAGACATTTCAACGGATGCGACGAAATATTATTATGTTGTGGCGGCTCTCGGCAGTTCAACAGCAGGCAGAGTGGTGAGCATTCTGGAAAATCCTCCAGAGAGGGATAAGTACAGTACCCCGAAAGACCGGCTGTTGAACATTTTCGGGCTTTCGGACTCTGAGCGGGCTCGCCGGTTGCTTGCTCTGAATGGCCTCGGCGACAGCAAGCCGTCGGAGCTAATGGACAAAATGTTAGCTCTGCTAGGTAAACACGAGCCGGAGTTCCTGTTTACGGAACTTTTTCTGCAGCAGCTCCCGCTGCAGTTGCGGGCCGCTTTAGCCAACACCAGGATTACCGATTGTCGGGAGTTGGCCGAGGAGGCCGATAAGTTCTTTCTGGCGGGCCAACAAAGCTACACGGCCGCGGTGAGGCCAGCCCAAGCCACGGCGTGGCCGGGGGAGACAACGATCGTCGCCGCAGCAGCAGCAGCAGCGAGCCAATGTCAGGGAGTTACCGGCCTGTGCTATTACCACGCAAGGTTTGGGCCACGGGCTACAAGGTGCCGTTCACCATGCAGTTTCGGCAGGACGGGATATGTCAGGGCCGGCGCTCAGTGACTGCCATGAGCGTCGGTTGGGAAGGCAGGCTGCTGTTCATCAGGGACGACGTTTCCGGGCGGCGCTTTCTCTGCGACACGGGGGCGCAGAGGAGCGTTGTGCCTGCATCGCGGGTGGACATGCTGACAGACGGGCAGGCCGCGAACGGTACTCCCATACGCACTTTTGGGACACGGTGCCTGGAGCTGTGTTTTATGGGGCAGCATTTCAGCTGGGACTTTGTTACTGCCAAAATTGCCATTCCCCTGCTTGGCACGGATTTCCTATGCGCTTATGGACTATTGGTGGACGTCAAGGGCCGCCGCCTGATAAATGCTGTGACTTTTTGCTCTTACCCATGTACACTAAGTGGAGCGGGCTCTACCAGGTTGACTAACATGCTTGCAGCGGCTGATGAGTTTCTGCGTCTGCTGGCCGAGTTACCAGACCTCTCGCAGCCCACCTTCTCCTCCACGGTCAAGCATGGGGTGGAGCATCACATCTCTACCACCGGCCCACCGGTACATGCCCGGGCCCGGCGCCTAGATCCAGCAAGGCTCACCATCGCCAAGATAGAGTTTAAAAAGATGGAGCGCCTGGGCATCATTCGCCGCTCCGACAGTCCATGGGCTTCACCCCTGCACATGGCCCTGAAGCCTGGGGGCGGGTGGCGCCCGTGTGGAGATTATCGCCGGCTCAACGATGCAACGATCCCGGACCGCTATCCGATTCCACATATTCAAGACTTTTCTACCCACTTGTCGGATAGTGTGGTGTTTTCGAAAGTGGACCTGGTACGAGGTTACCATCAAGTGCCCGTTCACCCTCTGGACATTCCCAAGACTGCATTGATCACTCCATTCGGCCTGTTTGAGTTCTTGAGGATGCCGTTTGGCCTAAAAAAATGCAGCGCAGACGTTCCAGCGTCTAATGGACACGGTGCTGAGGGACCTGCCTTTCCTGTTCGTCTACCTGGATGACATCCTGGTGGCCAGTTCATCAAGAGCGGAGCATAGGTCTCACCTCCGGACTCTATTTGAGCGACTCAGGCAGCACGGGTTGATGATCAACCCGTATAGTGCCAGTTTGGGTTGACCACCATTGACTTTCTGGGACACCGCATCACAAAAGACGGGGCGCTTCCCCTCCCGGCAAAGGTGGAGGCAGTGACTAACTTTACACGCCCACTCACGGTGAGGGCCCTGCAGGAGTTTTTAGGCATGGTGAACTTTTACCATCGCTTTATTCCCCGAGCAGCGCAAGTGATGCGGCCCCTGTACGAAGCCCTGAAAGGCAAGGCTATCAAACAGCTTGTGGACTGGACTGAAGAGAGGGAACTTGCATTTGTTGAGGCGAAAACAGCTCTGGCAAACGCAACAATGCTGGCACACCCGTCACCTAAGGCTCCAATTGCCATCACCACGGACGCTTCGGACTATGCGGTGGGCGCGGTGCACGAGCAGTGGGTGACAGGGGCGTGGCAACCGCTGGCTTTCTTCAGTCGACAGTTGCGGCCTAATGAGCGGAAATACAGCACGTTCGATCGGGAGCTCCTCGTCCTCTTTCTGGCTATTCGGCATTTCCGGTTCCTGCTGGAGGCTCGGCCGTTCACTGCGTTTGTGGATCACAAGCCACTGACGTTTGTCATGAGTAAGAGCAACGCACCATGGTCTGCGCGCCAGCAGCGGCAGCTCTCCTTCATATCAGAGTTTACCACAGATCTACAGCATGCAGCAGGCAAGGAAAACCTGGTCGCAGACTGTCTCTCCAGGGCTGTCACAGGGGCTGTCCAGTTAGGCTTGGACTATAACAAGATGGCAGAAGATCAAATTACAGACACGGGCGTCCAGGAGTTGAGGACGGCAGTTACGGGACTGCGGTTGGAGGAGGGCCCGTTTGGCGAAACTGGCGTTACGCTCCTGTGTGACGTCTCCACAGGCCAGCCACGGCTGGTTGTTCCCAATGAATGGAGACAGCAGGTTTTTTATGCTATTCATGGACTGTCACACCCCGGCAAGAGGGCGTCGCAGAAGGTGGTCTCAGCAAAGTTCGTCTGGCATGGGCTGAAGAAGGATATACGGAAGTGGGCCGGGACTTGTGTGGTGTGCCAGCGCTCCAAGGTGCACCGTCACATAAAGACCCCGTTAGCACAGCTTTCAGTTCCAGAAAGGAGGTTCGATCACGTAAATGTGGACTTGGTAGGACCTTTGCCCCCATCCTGTGGTTTCACACATCTCCTCACGATGGTAGACCGAACCACTCGTTGGCCAGAAGCTATCCCGTTGTCATCAATAACGGCGGATGAGGTGGCTCGGGCGTTTATTCAGGCTTGGGTCGCCAGGTTCGGAGCCCCAGCTGATGTTTCCTCGGACCGAGGCCCACAGTTTACATCAGAGCTGTGGAGCTGTAGAGCTGTTTTTTGCGAGCGGTTACACCGGTCGATGAAAGCTGCTCTCCGTGCCAGCCTCAAAGACAGCAGTTGGGTGGACAGGCTTCCGTGGGTCATGTTGGGGCTTAGGACAGCCCCCAAAGATGATCTGCAAGCTTCATCGGCTGAGCTGGTTTATGGACAGCCACTGCGGGTCCCGGGGGAGTTTATCCCCAAAGTCACAGACCCTTGGTCTGCAACCCAGCAGCGGGAAACGCTCCTGGAAAAAGCCAGGCTGTTCAAACCAGTGCCCACGTCGCAGCACGGCCTTCCACAGTCATACGTCCCGTCCAGCCTCAGGTCAGCGGAGTATGTGTTCGTTCGCCAGGATGGCCACCTTGGACCCTTTCAACCCCCCTACGTCGTGCCGTTTTGGGTGCTGGAGACCGGAGACAAAACCTGCAAGGTCGACATGGGCGGCAAGCTGGAATACGTGTCGGTTGACCGCCTTAAACCAGCACATCTGGACCTGGACCAACCGGTACGGGTGGCTGAACCCCCACGGCGGGGGCGCCTCGGGCCCTCCCACCTCAGCACGACAAGACCCGGAGGGGGCCTTCAACGGTGGTCCTGCCTCCGGCCCCAGAGACACGGAGTCGGGCTGGTCGCTTGATCCGGGCCCCGAGACATTAAAGGTTGGGACTAATCTCGGGAGTGAGTGAATTCTGGGGGGGGCGCATGTAGGGAACGACCGAATTCACGGGGCCCCTTTCAGGAAAGGGGCATAACCCTGGTGCCAGGGGGGGTTAAAGGGTGGCAGGAAGTGAATGTGTGTATATTTTGTATGGATGGAAATAAATGGCCACATGGTGCAGCCAAAGGGAATACTCGCCTCCTTGTTTGTTTCCACGCACCTACACTTGCCACTTTTATTTGTTGATTTATTTTTCAGGGACAATGCACACCAATCAACAGTTGCACTGTAAGTGAGCCAGAGAGGCTAATTTCCATCTGCTGTCCCCGGCCAGATGTTTCAAGGCAACCTAAAATAACAAAATCTCAAATGGAAACGGAATTAAAATTCATAGAGAAACAGACAGCAACGTATAGACAAAACCGAAACACAGCAAAAGAAAAGTGTACAACATTAAAGCAGAGCAGACATAACAGGTTTCAGCATGCGTCACGCAGAACAGCCCCACCCACAGGACAAGCACATGTAACACTGAAGCACTTCACATACACATCAAACAATGGAAAATAGCAACACTGATCAAGACAATATACTTGTTTTAAAGTACTGTTATCTGTTTGTTTGTCTAGCATATTTTATTGTAAATTTGAATATGTTTCTATTTTTAAATCATGTCTCGAGTATTGCACTGAGGTCATGTGTATTGTTATGCACCATTCACCAAGTCAAATTCCTTGTAACGTACTTGGCAATAAACGGTTCTGATTCTTGTTTTGAATTTCGAATTCTTGAATTGTTTGGTGCTGATGTCAGCATTTTCTCACAGACAGAGGTTACATGTGGGATCACTGAAATACCTCTGAATACACAATCTTCTGGAAACAAATTAAGATTTACTATAATTTGAAACAAAAAGTCCTGTGAGAGAGAAAAATGAAACCTTCAAACATTGGAAACCAACAACCAATTGCAATAACCGTAGTGGTACGCACAGTTTTCTGCTGAAATGCGGGATTATTAGCAACATTTTAGGTGGGCTCACTTTCAGTTTTACATCCAAATAAAATGGCTTTATCCGGACAAACTTGTATGTGTGTGCTTGTATCTCTCGGTCTAATCTTACTGGACCCATCAGTCTAATATTTTTTGTGCACATGACTTTATGCTCAAGGACCTCATGTGATTGTGTTGATTTCCATTTTTTTTTTTAAACATTGTATTGGCTGTTTTATCCTTCTTAACCCGAGAGCCCCCCAGCTGGGGGGCTACGGAGAAAGTTTAGCGTACAGCGTGTTGTACAATGCACTTTTCAGAAATGAATATAATGAATGCTACACACATGTTAAATACCGAATTAACGAAGAGATTCTGGGCAACATAGTCATGGAATCCATTTTACTCACTCAAAACAGTTATACACAAACTAATACAATAAACTAGAATATGTACCATAATATCACGTATTTTTCACCAGGACATGGCGAGCTACGCACTCCGTTTTCAGATACCAACACAACGCTAACGGCTATCATGGCCGATCCATAGATCAGAAAGCATGAGGATTCGACAGCAAATCCATCCATATCTTCCAAATTTCTCTCCTTGAAGTTACAGCCAGAAAGCCACAAACTGCTCCACACCAAAAATTGGAAATTGACGGTGTTTCTGTGAGAAAATGGTGCTTTTGGGTGCAAGTATGACGAGATGGTCGTCATTTTACTGTTCGGCGAATCATTTCGAGGAGAGATATGAGCACCCCCAGAGAGCTCAAAATGATGCCAAACTGCTATATTAGGATGTATTGAACACTATTTGTGATAAAACAAGTGAAATATATCGTTAAATAGTATAGAAAATTCAAATAGAACAGCTGCAACAACTGGTTCCAAAATGAGAATTTGGCTTGACCCTGCGTGACCTCTCCGTACTAAAATCTCTCTAACTTTTTTATTCTTCACCTTATCCCAGACAATTATTTTGGTGGGACTGCTGACATGTTGTGCTATGATTTGCTTTCAGCTGCATTATTTCAAAGAAATAATATCAATAAAATAGCTTTTCTTGCTTTTCAAACCTGAAAATGTTCAATTTGAGCTGTGTTCCATCTTCATTTAGTATTAACCAGTAACATATACAGTGATATTTACACATCTGAGCAAATCTCACAAGTGTTACCTTTATTATAACATCAAAATGATTCAAATAGAGCTTGTAGTTAGAGATCTACACTCTTTAGTATGGGTATGCGATGTTTGAGCAGAGGCCTAAAAATAGGGCTAGGGTCCAACAGGACCACCATTGTCTGCTGACTCCTCACTCCTCTTATCCGGCTCCAAATGATGAACAACTGCTTCTGTAGCAAAAGGCATTTCAAGCAATCAAAAAACCTTGCCCCTTCTGCTGAAGGCCACATTTTTGTCTTTGTCAGGGCTAAAAAATGGACTGATTTTGAACAAGAGGATCTGAAGATGAATTCAATACCTCGTTTTGTACAGTTCGGCACAAAACGAGATGAACAATTCCCTGTTTTTAATCTTCTGTTGCTCCTCTTTGTTTGGGAGGGGAAGAAGCACCTGGCGGAGATCTGCACTTTTCTAGTTTTCCCTTATTTGATTTCCTTTGAGTCTGCCTCCCTTTTTTCCCTCCCAACTCAGCCCTTCTCCACACTGCTGCCCTCATCACGAGCAGCCTCCCTCCCCACCCCCGCCTGTTTTGATCTTGATCTGCATTAGGTGATTGAGAGATTATTTCATTCCTAATGTGGCCTTTTATCAGACATCCTCCCCAGGCTGCTGTCAGCACAGGCACCCATAGATTTTTTTGGCTGTGGATCAGTCGCAGACACAAACATCTCATCTCCCCTTTGCAACAGCACAAGCTTTCCATTAAACATGAATCAAATCAGTCAGTTTAAACCTGTCATGTTTTAGGGTTGTTCAATAAAATTATTTCAGTGGAATCGCTCTCAGATTCGTGGCTGGGGCTGATGTGTGATGACGAGGTGTTAATTCGCTGGTAAATGATGCAAACATGTCGAACATTTGCATACATTTTGCAGAAGAGACAAAATTATTCAGAATGGATGAACTCGTGGATTCAGCTACAGTCAATTCATTAGAAGTATCTGGCTAAGACCCGTTGCTATATATATTTGTATATATAAATATTTAAAAAACTCCTTGCGCTAAGAAGTTGGGCATCTAATTCGTGAGCGCTGCTGCTTCTGCATCAATGTACCAGCGGAGTTGTACGGAAATAATGCTGAGAAATTGGACTGTGACCTTAGAATGCCTTCAGCAGATTCAGCATCTGCCTTTTCCCTTAAGGCCAGCCAGGCTTTCATTCTGAAGCCAAATCTGCCAGACGTTAGACATTACCAGAGTTAACCACACTGTAATCAACTCGCCCACTAAAACTTTCCAACGGAGCATTACTTTACCCTCACCCTCTGTCGTCTCTCTTTTTTGGAAAACTCGCTCCATATCCACTGACTCTGGGACCGCAGAAAGTACAACAAACATCCCAAAGGGAGAGCAGTGACGGTCTTGCATGTTCTTACTCTAAACACAGCCATGGATGTCTGCCTTAAACACAACAAAAACACAAGTGCCTTTCTTTGATGAGCGAAGCAGAAACAAATATATAATGACAGTTATGGCGGTTTCGGAAACTTTAATAATTGCACGGCAGCCTGCTTCATAATGACTGAATGAATACATGAATAGCACCACGCTAAATATTTAAAAAGTGTTCTGAAACACTTCGTGTCATCCCTACAGCCTTTCCAGAGTCAGGCACAGATAATGGCGTAAGTAGTGATTTATGATGCTTAAGAGCGCCTGATCAAGATTTATAAGTCAAGTACGGGTAAATCCTCCACTATAATCCATCAGGCAGACAAAGGAGAGGGCTGCACTAAAAGCCAAACTTCTTTGAGAGGGAAGGAGAGATTTATCTGCTGCTCTAAGGGTTTACTCAAACAAGGCTGCATAATGTTGCAGCTAGGGCACACAGAGAGCTGAGATTATTAGGAGCCATAGGTTTGAGCCAAACGGGATTTTACAAGCTGCTCCACAGGCTGAAAAATCAACAGCCTTGAGGTAATAATGCCCATGTCACAACTAAGACAATATAAGGCCTGTATCAGGCATGGGCCCATGCATCCAGCATACATCACATGTACAGGGAGGATAACACCATTGTGGAATTATGTATCTCAGCGGCCAAAGGTTGTCTGCACACAAAGCAATTCATCCACATGCCCATTTCCTGCTGGTTAAAGCCCTTTACACACCAGGGGTGTGAGGAACAAACAGCTTTAAAATGCAAATATTATTTATTGATCCCTTTAAGGGGGAAATTTGTCTCTGCCTGAGAAAAATTTGCAAATCTGCATTTGACTCATCCCTGTATATAGGGAGCAGTGGGCTGCCGATGACAGGAGCCCGGGGAGCCGGTGGTTCAGTCTATTGTTCAGGTACACTTCCACATGTGACACGTCCCAGTCGAGGATCAAACCTTGACCTTGACCTTGTGGTTACCAGACAACCCTCTTAACCCAGTGAGCCACGGTCGCCCCCACAGTTGTGCTTTTATTGTGAAAGGTGAGACCGGAAAAAGTAGATCTGGTATGCACTTCCTTTGTCATGGTTGAAGGGGTCATAAAGTTTGCAGACTAGACGACGGAGCCTCTGGGTACATCCCAAGTCTCTTAATTGTCATTTCCTCGATCCTCGCTCGAACCGGAAGTTGTTCTGTGCCGCCATATTGACGGCCGTCCCAAAGCTCTTATTTCTGCTCTGAGGATCGAGGAGGGAGGAGAGATCTCTGAGGAGCCATGAGCGAGAACAGACTTCCAGGAAGTGTTTTAATGGCCGACACGCCCCCTCACTGTTCATCAGTCATGTGATTGGACACTGCAGCCGATCGGACTGATGAGATTTTGTTCAACATGTAAACAGTGAAGACGGATCGCAGATTAAACTCGTTTATATTTGATTAGTTTTCTGATTCAACATCTGGTTTAAATAAATGTTCATTGTAGTCTGAACAACAAAAGGACCACAAACAACTTTCTATATTTATTGTTTTCGTAATCTGATATTTCCCTCAAAAACCTTTATTATGGATACAATTAAAGTCAGAGGGAGCTGGAGAAACCTTCATATATATATATATCTATATATATATATAGATATATATATATATTGTGATGTCTTGAGAAGTCAGGATCAGCTTGTGAGGCGTGGGTGCATAAATGAAGACAAGCGGTTGTGTTCTAACTCAAAATAATATATTTAGAATCTTTAAACAAAAAGGTAAACTTCATTCCAGCCGAAAGCCGCTACAAAAACCAAACATAAGTATCTTCCGTTTTCTTCGGGTTCGTTGTCTTTAATGTAAAATAAAACTCTTCCTCCTCGTGCGCTCCTGTCCTCTCTCCAAACATTTCCTTCCTCCTCTCCACACCAACCTCTCCCGGGTAATCAGTCCCCTCTCTTTCAGCTGGGCCGTCGCCTTGGCCCCGGCTGCCCTGCTGACTATGGGAATTGTAGTTTATTACCCCGATGCCATGATGGGTTCTAGTCCTTGCTGCAACCACCGGGAGGGGATGTATCTCCCGTTGATGACCCTCCCTCTCATGACATCACATTTCCCCCTCCACTGGATTGAGGCTTCCGGGGGACCAGAAGTGGCCCACAGGACATCTCTTCATGAGAGGGCATCTGCATTCCCATGGTTCCGGCCTGCCCTGTGAACAAGACAGAAGTTAAAGGCTTGTAGGCTGAGAAACCACCTTGTTACCCGACTGTTTGTTTCTTTATTTCTTGCCATCCACTGCAAAGGCGCATGGTCCGTGATCAGTGTGAATTTCCATCCAATGAGGTAATAGCGCAGGGTTTCGAGGGCCGCCTTAACTGCCAGACATTCTTTCTCAAGTATAGAATATCTTTTCTCATGGGGCAATAGCTTTCTGCTACTGTAGAGGATGGGGTGCTCCTCCCCCTGCTGTACCTGGGAGAGTACTGGCCCCAGACCCACCTCTGAGGCGTCTGTCTGAACCACAAACTCCTTGTTAAAGTCCGGGACTGCGAGCACAGGGTGGGAACACAAGGTCTTCTGGATAAAAGCCAGCAAACATCCTATAGTCAGACTGTCTCATGTTTATCGTTTTGTATTAGAGATATGATGTCCATTCAGGGTTGCCGTAGAGCAGGGATTCCCAAAGTGTGGTGCGCGCATCCCTGGGGGTTAGGGAAAAATGTAATGGTGGTCTAATGGTGCAGTCCTGTCTCCTAAAAATGACGTTCCCCCAAAACTAAAATGCAATCTCAATTACGTTTGACCATAAACGTATTTTCTCCCTGATTACGTTTGTGTTTGACGTATTACAAATACGTTTCTCATCAACATATCTTTGCCATACTCTAGTCTTTATTATTTTTCTGTGATCTGCCTCGCCTCTACCCCGCCACCCACGAGTTGTTGACCCGCGGCCTGTTCCGAGGGCTGACAGAGCTGACGATCGGGTGCCTCGCGGCGGGGGCGGCTGGAGACCTCGTGTCCTGGCGCCAACGGGTGAGCGCCCGCCACTCGGAACCATAAAACCAAGTCCCGGATTTCACCCGGGGGATATTCTGGAGGTATTGTGACCGGGTGATGTGCCTCGTTGCTGGGGAGGTATGAGCCGAGAGTGGCGGGGTGTTATGGAGGTATATATTACAACTCGGTGTTGTTCCCGTGCGTGGATGAGCGCATTTCTGCCGGAGACAGGCAGCGTGTTGTGGTAGTATTCTGACTGCGTAATAGGGAGAAGGAGAGGCGGTGGTGCAGAGGGAAAAAAATGTTAGAGATGATGGAATGTATGATTGGAGAGAGACAAGCAAACAAGTTGGACGTGATCCTGCGGCCAATCTTCTGGTGTACGTCCGTTTCCTTTTCGAAGGCACGGTGCAGGAAGTCTTTTTTGTGTTTTTTATCTTGTAAACAAACGCCACGCGCGAGCAAACTGTTCTCTCATTCGTCCGATTTTTATGCTCTGTTTTTTAAGGTGTGTGTGGGGGGGGGGGAGGATTGGGGGTGCGTGAACCCGGTCGGGATGTAGAAGGGGGTGCGTGGCCTAAAAGGTTTGGGAACCGCTGCCGTAGAGAAAAGGCGACTTCCGCTGCTCTCCCTCGAGACTACTGGACATCGCTGTGGTAAAGTCAGCAGACACTCAGATCTCCGTGGTCAACTCAGCAGACACTTACATGTTAGTGCACCTATATGCTGAAATTCATGGTAAACGCATTTAAACGGCACAGATCGGGAGCGAGCGAAGGACTTTGAAAGTTAGCGGAAACATTAACGTGAGACAACATCCGTGATCATCAGCTTCACGTGACGCAACTGAGGAAAGGACGTCTCATGCCTCTTAAAACATACTTCCTAGTTCCTCCCTCCTTGCATGGTTTTCTCCATGCATCCCTGGTGGGAGGGACTAAGAAACGGGGATGCAATTAAGAGACTTGGGATGTACCCACTAAGAGTACATTAAAACAAGTATGTTATTAAAGTGTCAAGTGTATATTAAAAGAGAAAAGATGTGCAAGGGTTTGTAACAGTAACAAATTGTCCTGGGGATGTGAGTGTCTGAGTCAGTCAGTGGGGGTCCCGGGCTTTATTGATGAACCAACTACAGATGGGAAGAAACTGTATGTATGATGTGAGGTCTTGGTCCTAATGGACCACAGCCAAAATCCCCACCAGAGATGAGTCCAATGAGGGTGGTGTCATCCGCACACTTCAGGAGTTTGACGGACTGTTGACTGGAGGTGCAGCTGTTGGTGTACAGGGAGAAGAACAGAGGGGAAGGAACTTGGGGGGAACCGGTGCTGATGGTCCAAGAGGCTGACACGTTTCCCCAGCTTCAATCCCAATCCAGGAGATTGTGTTGTGTTTACACCCATGGCTACAGGAAGCGCTAGCAGCAAATGCAGCATGACTTTGAATATTGCTGATTTGTAACTGTAACCAAATACAGAATTAAAAGGAAGGGTCACCCAAAGCATGATTGAAACCCTATTAGCAAAACACAGTATATTTATCACATAAGACATATATCCTCAATTTTAAATATCAATACAATCTTCGATTCGTATATTGTGTGTGAAAAAAAGAAGAAAAACTGCATAAAAACTGTGACGTACATAATACCACTTACATGACAACATGTTGCGATCCCTGGGCAGAGCACCTATTTCTGCTAATAGGTTAATAGAATGTAAACCAAGGGTTTTGCAGAAGTTATTCTGAACAGGTATGAAAACATTTTTTTTCATTCAACTCATGGTTGAAAGACACGACATTCATTATTTTGAAACTAAGAGCTAAAATATATCAAATTTTTGCATTACCTGGTATGTTGTTATGACGAAGTACACACAAAGAATGTGACAGGAGTTACTGTAGTTACTCGGCCGTGCTTGCAGCATATGGTGTTTGTAAGACAGTAACAGTGTGAAAAAAGTTCACTCTGAACAGGTTTGGAAGCAGGAGTTTCAACAGAAAGCTGCTTGGCAGCTTCCCTGTCTGAAGGGTGCTGCACTAAAGGTCATGGCATCTCTTTGTTCTTGGCAATGTTGCTGAAGCTGAGAATACATTGCCTGCCAACTGAACATGTGGACTTCAAATGAAGTTCAAATAAAATATTTGAGACTTGTATCTCTGTTCAGGGGCATGTGTGGATATGTTTTCTGGGCACCAGAATAAGCCACCAGTAGATTCTTCATCACTGAGGGAAATATAGTCCATTGCCAGGTACACTTTCCAATATGAGCACTTTTCACTGTTTAGCTGCAGGGCACTTGGAGAGAATTAGAGACAAATGCTGGCTCTGGAAAGCAGACCTCACATTGCTTTTCTTATGAGTTGAGCCCCCCCCCCCCCTTTCTCCCTGAAGGTGTCTTTGGATGGAAAATTCCATCCCTTCACTTTATTTCACCAGAATACAAAAACTCTAAATGGTCACACCCATAATGCAGCACTGACAACACACACTCTTGCTTTAACCCAAACAAAGTGTAGACTTTGGTGACCTTGATGTGTTCACTTAGAACTGTGTGTCTCATTTAAGACTGTTGACTTACGGCATTATTGTCTTTGGACAGATACAGTAGCGGGAAGCATGAACGATGTGCTCCATACAGTCGGGGGCAGGGCGAAGAACATCAATTGAATGTTGGTCAAAGGTTTCTGTGAGGACTTGTGTGGTGGCTGACGGTTATCAGGTAACATTCACACAACAGCTTGACAGGAGAGTCTGCCGAGTCTGGAACAAAACCTCTATAATGCTGTAAGGCATTGTTATTTTGCTGAATAGCAGCTTGGATGGATGGTAATGTTGGCTTATCTCAGTTCTGTTGGTCCAACAAATTGACAGGCAATTTGAGAGCTCACCAAAAAGCCAAAGCTAAGTTGGCTTGATCGTATTTACTACAAATGCAAAGTATTGGCTATAGAGCTGAGAGGTTCAAGTGTCATGTTGCCAAGAGGTCTGGACCTCTAAATGCATCAAATACATTTCTTTGTATTGTATGTTATGCACCTATTGGGCCACGAGAGTTGAGGGCACACTAACATGATATGCAGGTATCTAGGTAAAGTAAAGCAATTATACTTTGTTACAGGATAAGACCAGTAGTCAATTTGATAAGGGATGCCATCACTCCAAAATGACCAAAAAGCATCCCCTTGTTAACCTGCCATTGGCGCTGGCAGCCATAATGCTGTCTGCACCATGCGGACACTTTTTTCATTTGGTTACTCATGATGATAATGCTGCTAAATGAGGGAATCTGATGCTTTTGCGCTTAATGACAACCAGTAACCTTTTAATGACACTCCTTCTACATTTCCAATGTTTCGCTGTACTGGTCCCTTACAAATAAAGGCGCTCTGCTGCTCAGTCTCGTCAAATAGAGTCAACACATAGAAACCCTGATGCACCAGTCCCTGCAATTGGTTAACAACACAGTTAAATAAATGTGGAGAGGAGGGGAATGTGAGGTGGGCTGCAGCAGGTGGCTGCCTGTCAAGGTCTCTAATAGCCCGTGATTAATAGGAGCTTTTTGAATGTCTCACATGAGGCTCATGCCAGACTGATTAATAACATATGAATTCAAATTATTCTTGTGGCCTCAGTAAACGGGAAATAACACTTCCTTTAATCAGGGATATTAAGATTATTATGTCTGAATTCTGTCCATTTCACATCTGTCTTAAAATGGTCTCTTTGATACACACTTTTACCCTTGGAAATTAATTATTAACCGCAGCGCAATAACTGCAGAACGGCCTTTTAAGGAAACCAGGGACACTAATTCAGACATATTCAACCAAACGGGTTGGATAATTCTCATTTCACCTGGGGTAAAAGAGTGCTGCAGGAATGAGGCCTAAAGCATGGAAATGAATCAGCATTTTTGCACTTCAGGTTCCCCCCTCTCAAAGTCATAGCGTGTGCTTTTTCGAATAGGCTTCTGGTGATATGGTTTTGGTTAGATGTTCTACAATATAAAATAAGTCAGTAGATACCCCTCTTCTGTATTTTGAAAATTTTACGTTTCTTAAAACAGGCGGCTGCTAACAAGTGTCTCAATGAGACTACTTAACGTCATCATGCCGACTAGTTCGTCATCTCAGCCTTGTTTTTACACCATGTTGTAGTTTGTTGATAGCCTAACATTGGATTTTTACTTCTGGTAATTATATTCCTGCTTCAAAAACATGAAAGTGGTGTTGGTTAATGAAGTTTATCTTGCTGAACAAAACATAACATTTTCATAACCGATTGTTTTTCACAGAGCCGGCGACAATGGCTAAGTGGAGAGCAGGGCCGTCCTTCAATCAGAGGATCGGCAGTTAGATTCCCCGGCTCTGGCATCACTAGTTGCATGTCAATGTGTCCTTGAGCAGGACACTTAACACCAAAATTGCTGCCGTAGCTGTGCCTACGGTGTGATAGAATCTGAATTGTAAGCTGCTAGAATTGTTGTCTGCTAAATGACTGTAATGTAATCTAAAATCCTTTTGGCTCACTTGTTTTGAGGGAACCAGTGAGATGCTAACTTCCGGGTTAGCCTAAAAGAATGCATCATACCTGTAGCACTGAGATTCTTTACCTGGCAATGCTTATGTCTTTGAACTGTGGGAGGGGAACCCATAAATTCATGCAACATCAGCTGTCAGTGGACTTTAAGCAGACTGTGTTAGTTGCTAACACAGTCTGCTGTGCCAGAAAAAAAAGTACATTAAAAGCATGGCAACCGCACTTGTGATGGGAAAATATGTCAGTCTACTGTTTTAGGGTTAAGAAATGTGAGTTTTAGAAGAGCAGGCACTAAACCTTGTGTTTTCTAAATGAGTCTCGTGAATTTCGGATCCAGGGGTCTTGTGATCTGTTATCTTGGTGTCTGTTTTCCTGTGCATTATTTGTCTTCAAAGACGGCAACACAGATGTTTAGATTACGGTACTTCCTGATGAGCATCAGGGAGAGCATGACCCTCTTTAGGTATTTATGATGTGTGATGGTTCACCGGTTTATTCCGTCTCTGCAATACTGTGACTTAACTCTTTAACCCGTTCACGGGGACATCAAAGGAAGCATCTGATGTCTCCATAAATATTGTGGGACAAACTGATAACAAAGGGATTCGTAAACCGGCCATAAAGTGCCTTCAGGGTATCGTAAAAGACAGGACACTGTGCTTCAAAGGAAAACATCTGCCTTGACATCTTTTATTATACCAGCATGCTGTTTGGGTATAAATGTCTATGCATTTGACTGTGTCATCAGAGCACCTCTCGCAGATGACGGTGATGTGTCTGTGAGACTGTGTTCTCTTTGCTTGCAAGCAAATAAATTGACTATTACAACTTTGATCGTTCATCCAGACTCTGTTTCATTTGACATTGATTTGTTAGCACTTTAACACTCTTCTCCCGACTATTCACAGAAATATTCCACAACACACTTTAAACTAATTTAGGCTCATTCGGGTGTTGGGAACAAAAAGGAGTGTGTGTGAGTTATCAGCAAATATGAAAAACTAAATTATTGACATTAGTAGAAGTATTAATGTCATGAAGATTATTAACAATTATTAATAATAACGGGGCACCGCCCTGAGAACAGGGTCCAATAACCAAACTATAAACTAAGTCTCACATTTTAAAGAGCAGCTTTCTGTGCATGTGTATTGTGATTATAGCTTGATATGTGGCCTGTTACTCGTACTCAAACCTTCATGTTTCACTTTGAATGTGGAGTACTATTCCACATTCAGAGTGAAAAGTGACTTGACTATTGACATTATGAGTGAACACTAATTATAACAGTTTATTAAGTTCCAATAATAATGATCTAGTAGAATAATATCCAAAACTAACAACAAATACTATACCTCTATCAGCATCTAGAATCAACAAACAATCTTTAATGAGAGAGTGTGTGCATGGGGGAGAGAGGCGAGAGAACAGCTCCGACAATGGCAGATGCAATCTAAAACGTGGCTACATAACGTGGGACTACACATTGAAGATAGATCGAACTATCAAAATGGACGGGTAGCTTTGCACGTGTCCATGCCTCGCGAGACTCTAAACTGGAAAGAGATCAATAGAGATTGCGTTATCTACACGTGTCTGAACTATTTAGCTCAACCTGGATATACATACAGTACATGTAGCTTAACTCTACATGTGTGTGTTAGTAGAAGAAGAAAGAAGAGGTGGACTATGGAAGATTGCTATCTCATCACGGAAAACGGCTGACAATCTTGGACCCGCCCAACCGCGGTTCTGACCTTTGAACCGATGAAACAACAACTTCCGGCCCCACCTAGCGGTGAATCATCTCAAAACATGATTGCAGCAGTATGAAATACACAGTCATTTCTACACAACATTAACGATCTCAGTCGTTAATCTCGGCGATTATTGAGCATAAACACCACGTTATGAAAATACACAGTAGTTTAAGCAAAACATAAACAAGATAATGACATACAATGACCTAACTAAGCCCAGACACCCTAAGTAAGCCTTACGGTGAGATGACTTCTTAATGGTCCTTTTAGTGGCCGACGGTCCCCTTGAGTTCCTCGGTTGAACTCAGGATAGCGAGCTCCGTGCTGCGCAATAAACTCTCTCTGTGGTAGAGAATTTCTTCGGCTCATTTAGGAAATTCTCGTCCTTACGACCGGCACAAAGTCGACTTGATTGGAAAGAAGAATCCATTTTCTTCACTTCTGCAGGCAAATTGTCCGCTTCCTTTTTCAGGATGCGAAACAAGAACAAAACAGTCTCTATTCGTTACCTAGGTTTTTCTTTTAAAAGCAGCAACGTTGTGTCCTTGCCTCCTTACTTGCAAATTGAAATGCGTGGAATGGCAGAGAGCTGGGGGTGAAAGAGAGTTTTAACAACTTGTTGGCATCCAGTCATAAAAACCAGAGGTCCCGCTTCAGCATCCCTGGCCTCGTCCAATGAGAGCAGCGCTGAGTTTTGCTCAATCTAACTGTGTCACAATACACATGTAGGTGTGAAATTCTTTCTTTGAGATCAGGCCCCTGGATGAACATACAGGCCAAAGCACATGGTCAGAAGCACGTGGTCCCAACACAGGATTCCCAAATTGTTTTGCAGGATTTACAATATCTCTTTTATAACAGACAATGGCTGCATAGAAAATATAACATAAAGGCACATCCAAAATGTATTAACATTTAAACTGCTGCTCTTTTTGGCATTTTTATTCTGGCCGCTGAGAGCTGAACATTTTTCAACTTTGGGTAAAACGCTGCACTCGTCACTGTAACTTCTTACCCAGCGGTGCCATTCACAGTAGGGTAGGGGGCGGGACAAATTCAATTACAGTGGCCTCGTAGTTGAACTGGGCTCCGTCCACCTTCAGCTCTCGAACCAAACTATTGTAGCCAAACTGCTGAGATATTTCCCCGCCAACAAAATCTCCTGAACCCAAGAACTTTACCTGGTGCTAACATTTTCACTTCCGCATAGTAACCAGACAGAATCATAGCTCTCAGAAAAAAATACGCTGCACCTGCTTTAAACTATATCTATCGATATTATTGGGATTACATGTATTGGTTTACATTTTCTGCCTGAACTGTTGTCTGATTTCTAATGCTGTGTTCACACCAGACAAAGCAAAGCAAATTTTCGTGTCGACCAAATTTGCGTATAGTCACGTCTTTGCAATGACTTTGTATGTAATAGTGCATGTAGTTACAAAAATATAAACCCTAATCTCAATAAATTCTCCCACCTGAGGAGTGAAATTCACCCAAACTTTGTATATTCCTGTGAAACTGTTGCTTACTCTCCTATTTATGACAAGCCCTCAGTTGAATCATCCTAACAAACTTTATGATGAATGAGACATATGGTGTTCCATATTTTCTCTGGGATGGTGTACACCAGTATTTATTTAAGGTTGCTGTGGATTGAGGTGAGGGCATCAGAGGCTGGCGCTTCATTGCTTCTGATACATGTAGGTCCTTGAGACCATGCATAAAAGATGACAGCAAATCTGCAAGGGATCTGAATCATCCCAGCAATGTCCAAGGTGAGACTGGTAGAGTCCTTGCTGTGCTGAGTCGTTCTATTTCTCTGTGAAAGGAGCCCTATTAGACCTGAGTAGAGCGGGAACCATAAATGCAGCAGAAGAAGAGCGAGCGCGACGATCAACAGATGACAGTGTGCTCAGTGGCAATGGCCGTGGCGGAGAGTCCTCATCTGTCACTGGATGGAAGCACATTTCTCAGCATGCGTCCGTGAATGACGTCCTGTGCGTGTGCAAGGGAAAACATTTACAGAGTTGCCATGGATGAAAGCTGCCCTCAATGAAATGCTCTGACAGTGTACAGATTATATTGTAGCCCAGTCATACTGCCACACAAGTTTGATTTATGGCAGCGCCACGGCAACACACAAATCAAAATGAAACTTGATAGAGCGATAACTGCTGTGTTATATTGTTACAGGGGGATGTTAAATTAATGTATTGTCAGCAAAGGGTCATTCTAGTACATCAAGACTCCATAGAGCACAGCAGAGCATATTAGCAGCACTTACAGCTGGCATTAGCACGATGTTATCAGTGTGTTAGCTGCCATGTTGTCAAGCACGACAGTGTTTTAGCGCAAAAAGCGGCCGTAACCATAGATAGAAGAAAAGATGTTATGCATCAGCAGTGAGAACGAATGGGAACGTGTCAGAGTGGAGTCTAGTGATGGCAAAGTGGGAGCAAATGGCACAAGATTGGCTGAGGAGTGAGTGGTTGGGGGGTTGTGCGCCTGAGAAGCCAAGCAAGCAGTGTTGCTGCTCCCCCAGAACACTACGGCGAAGTACAGTGCACTGGCCACAACAGACCGGTAGAACATCTCCAACATCTTGCTGCATGCGTTGAAGGATCGAAGTTTCCTCAAGAAGAAGAGTCGACTCCTCCCCTTCTTGTACACAGCGTTGATGTTGTTCTTCCAGTTCAGTCTGCTGTCGATGGAGACACCCAGGTACTTGTACTCCTCCACCATGGCCACATCCTCTCCCAGAACTCTCAGCGGTTGTGGAACCGTCGTCTTCCTCCTGAAGTCGACTACCATCTCTCTGGTCTTGGCCACGTTCAGACGCAGGTGATTTCTACCGGCCCACTCCACAAAGTCCTCCACTACTGCCCTGTACTCCTCCTCCCATCCGTCCCTTATACACCCGACCACTGCAGTCATCAGAGAACTTCTGGAGATGGCATGACAGAGTTGTATTGGAAGTCAGTGGTGTACAAGGTGAACAGGAAGGGAGACATCTGGTCATTAAGTCTTTTGAGCGCCTTGACGTGTCCCACCTAAAAACCCTCACCGACCCACTCCTGGACCCCCTGCAGTTCGCCTACAGAGCCAACAGGTCTGTAGATGACGCAGTCAACTTGGCCCATCACTTCATCCTCCAGCATCTGGACACCCCAGGAACCTATGCCAGGATCCTGTTTGTGGACTTCAGCTCTGCTTTCAACAACATCATCCCGTCTCTGCTGCATGATAAGCTCTCCCAGCTGCAGGAGCCCAACTCCACCTGCAAGTGGATCACAGACTTCCTGTCTGACAGGAAGCAGCACGTCAAGCTGGGAAAGCACGTCTCAGCCTCCAGGACCATCAGCACCGGCTCCCACCAAGGCTGTGTTCTTTCCCCTCTGCTCTTCTCCCTGTACACCAGCGGTTCCCAAACATAGGCCACGCACCCCCTTCTACATTCCGACCGGGTTCACGCACCCCTAATCCCCCCCCCACACCTTAAAAAAAAGCAACAGAGCCCATTGATAGCCGCATAAAAATCGGACCAATGAGAGAACAGTTTGCTCGCACGTGGCGTTTGTTTACAAGACAAAAAACACAAAAAAGACAAACTCTTCCTGCACCGTGCCTTCGAAAAGGTAACGGACATACACCAGAAGATTGGCCAGATTAGCCACATCTGTAGACTGGTCTACTTGCAGAGAGTAAAACTCACTCTTCTTCACGCGACCGACTAATGTAGCCAGGATGTCTTCGGACAAAGCATCGATGCGGCGCGACACAGCTTCTCTCTCTCCAATCATACATTCCACCATCGCTTTGGCAGCTGGCAAGCACACGTCTTCGGTAATTGTGTGCGGTAGCCCCTTTATTGATATTCTGTGACCAGATATGAAGCCCGTAGTGCATTCTTTGTAGTCCCAACACATGAATGAGACTGCAGTTGTTTTGGGCTGTTTTGTAACTCCTCCAATTTCGATATAAAAAATGTAAGGGGCTTTTGACTTGCATGCTTGGTGTTCAGGTGGCGACGTAAATAAGAGGGCTTCAGACAGATGTTAGCCAGAACCTCACTGCACACCACGCACTGTGGCTTTGGGCAATCTGCATTGGTAATCCAAGTGAAGCCCAGACACAGATCATTTTCATCATATTTCCTTTTTTCACCCTGACTCCGCGATGGGCCTATGTGCTCCGCATTTGTCTGTGCTATCTCTTTCTCCTTTTCGGTTTCCTCCGTCTCATCTTTCTCTGACTCCCGTTCGATTTCTTCTCCCGGTCTCTCCCCAACGCACCTCTCCGTTTCGCTCACCTCAGATTCCTCTCTCTCTCTCTCTGTCCCTCTCCTCTTTTATGACTGATAGCTTCAGATGTCCCACCTGACAGTTTCCCCAATTTCAGCCAGTTTATCATATTTGTATAAATGTTGCTGAATGAATGAAGTTAGCTGTGGTTAGCGGCACAAGCTAGGCTAGCTAGTGTGTACGTAAAAGACAGTCTGGCGGCAGGTGAGGAAGTGCATTTTGTAAAATTATATTTAATATTAATTATTACACCATTAGACCACCATTACATGTTTCCTCTCGCGCACCCCCTAGAGGCAGCTCGCACACCCCCAGGGGTGCACCACACTTTGGGAATCCCTGCTGTACGCCAACAGCTGCACCTCCAGTCACCAGTCCGTCAAGCTCCTGAAGTTCGCGGATGACACCACCCTCATTGGACTCATCTCTGGTGGGGATGAGTCCGCCTACAGGTGGGAGACTGACCATCTGGTGACCTGGTGCGGTCTGAACAACCTAGAGCTCAACGCTCTAAAGACAGTGGAGATGGTTGTGGATTTCAGGAAGAACGCAGCCCCACCTGCCCCTATCACCCTGTGTGACTCCCCCGTCGACGTGGTGGAGTCCTTCCGCTTCCTGGGCTCCATCATATCCTTAAGTGGGAGCTGAACATCAGCTCCATCACCAAGAAGGCCCAGCAGAGGATGTACTTCCTGAGGCAGCTGAAGAAATTCAACCTGCCAAAGACAATGATGGTGCATTTCTACACAGCCATCATTGAGTCCATCCTCTGCTCCTCCATCACAGTCTGGTACGCTGCAGCCACAGCCAAGGGCAGGCTGCAGCGCATCATTCGCTCTGCCGAGAAGGCGATTGGCTGCAATCTGCCGTCCCTCCACTACGTGTTCGCTTCAAGGACCCTGAAGCGAGCACGAAAGATTGTTGCCGACCCCTCTCACCCTGGTCATGATCTGTTTGTGCCCCTTCCATCTGGCAGGAGGCTGCGATCCATCAGGACCAAGACCTCACGCCACACAAACAGTTTCTTCCTGTCCAAAGTCGGGCTCATTAACAGAGCCTGGGACCCCCACTGACTCTGTCATCCCCAGGACATTTGCTTCTGGTCTCTCCCCTGCACATTCCTGTTTCTTTATTTAAACACACTTTTCACTTTTCACTTACATTTCACTTGTTTTACAGTCCTGTTATCTGTTTTGTTGTGCACTTTATTCTATTTTTGTATTCATTTTATTTAACCTTTATTTAACCAGGTGAGTCCCATTGAGATTAAAAATCTCTTTTTCAAGGGAGACCTGGCCACGACAGGCAGCAACACAAGAAACACATAGTTACAGACAGAAAACACAGAACAAGACAAGCTAAAAGAAATTAAAAGTTAAGACAGAGACAGTGACTTAACCAAGTTCATTTTAAAAACATTGACATTTTTGGGAACCTGCCTCTATTTCTTTCATTTTAGATTTAAAAGCAGTGGGTGGTTTCAGTTCTTTTAGTTTTAATTCATTCTTCAACATATTCCAGGATGAGAGAGCAGAGTACACAAAAGCCCTTTTTCCCTTTTCCGTTCTGGCATTTGGGACAGTGAGCATAAATAAGTCCTGAGAAGGCAAGGAGTAATGTCTGACACTTTTCCGCATGATCAAGACAGACAGGTAGCTTGGTAGCAGACCAAGGATTGCCTTATAAATAAAGGTGTACCAATGACAGAGCCTACGGGTGGCCAAAGCAGGCCATCCTACCCAAGAGTATAACTCACAGTGGTGAGTCAGATCTTTACAATTTGTAATGAACCGCAGTGAAGCATGGTAAGCTGTGTCCACCATATGAAGACAGTTAGCAGAGGCATGCATATAAAGAAGATTACCATAGTCCAACACTGGTAAGAAAGTAGCAGCAAATAATCGCTTTTTTAGATTAGTTGAAAAGCACAACTTATTTCGAAAATAAAAACCCAGTTTTAACCTCAACTTTTTCACCAGGTACTGCACATGTGGCTGAAAAGTGAGGGTCATCGATCAAAATACCCAGATATTTATAAGAGTCAACAACATCTATTTCACTTTCACAGGGATATTCTGTGGCCTAATCCGAGAATTTGAAAACATCATGAGTTTTGTTTTATCTGTATTTAAAACGAAAGTTACGAACGTAACTACGGTTCTATGAATCCTGGATGACCGCCAGAGGCAGTGCTTAACACTGGATGTATTCCGTCGCGCGCATGCGCAGGTCGAATATTTATATCAACAAAGTCACGTGTGACCTCGGATGACCACCGTCGTCTATAAATTCCGGTGTCATCCTGAGCTCAGTCCTATGGAATCTTCTCGTGAGTTCACGGGATTCCGAGTGACCAAGAACTCTGGCGGTCATCCAGGATTCATAGAACCGTAGTTACGTTCGTAACTTTCGTTCTATTTCATCCTTACTGACCGCCAGAGGCAGTGCTTAACACTGGATGACTTATACCAAAAGAGTCACGAGGAAGCACAGTAACTACCCCTTATAGCTCCGGCAGAGAAAATTGGCCAAGAACCCTCCCCAGTGGGTGAGGGTTGGCAACGTTAACTCTGTAGTGTTTGGTGAATGTGCTCGGTGATGCCCATGAGGCCGCCGCACATATATCCCCCACAGGCACACCACTCAGGCTTGCCCTCGGTGTGGAGACACTCTTGGTAGTGACCCTTCACCCCGGATGGCCGAGCGCAGCCGCTCGCCTTGTATGTATCGGCAATGGCCTCCACTATCCAGTGGGACAGGTGCTGTTTTTCCTTTTTTTTATTTTTAAAAGGAGCACAGCCCTTCTTAGGCTCACCATAACTGACTATGCAGGCGGTGGCTTCCATATAAGCTCTGAGGGCCCACACTGGGCACAGCAGCCTTGACCTCTCCTCTCCCGATGGGGGAGGGGGGGGGGTCAACTTTGCCAGCTGGATAGGCCGGTTTATATGTGAACGTATCCACCCCCTTGGGAGAAACACTGCCTTAGGCCAGAAAGTGACACCCAAGCCATCTGAGTTCCACCTCAGACATGATTCTTCCACTGACAGGGCATGCAGCTCGCCCCCACATTGAGCTGAATTGACAGCAAGGAGAAAACCGTCTTGCTGATAGCCATCTAGGCTCCGCCTGTGCCAGGGGTTCAAAAGGACAAGCATAAGGTGTCCAGTACCAAGGGTAGGTCCCATGCAGGGGAGACCGGCCCTTATCCAGGAGGGACTGTAGAAACTCAGTACAGCAGGCACGGGGCGCTGTACTGGGACCTTGTTCTGAGCCGCACACTAGTCGGAGAACAGCTTCCACCTGTTTCTTGTACTGCAGGCAGGTAGACCGCGCACTGGCATTCAGAATAGTCCGTCAGACTGGTTCTATGCAGCCACTCAGCATCCGGTCGGGCCCTCCCGTGACCCCTAATTGAAGGCGGCAGGGATTGGAATGCCAAATCCGACCCTCCAGTTGCGACAGGAGATCCCTCCTGTCGGGGAAGAACTCTGACAAGCTTATAGCAAAAGCAGAGGGAATGGTGGAAAGGCATAAAGAAGATCCTCTGGCCACGTGTGAGCCAGGGCATCTTGACCCAGAGGGCTGCTCCTCCGTCAGGGAGACCCAGTGGGGGCAGTGGGTCGACACGTCTGGATGCAGCCGCCACTCTCCCGGTGGAGGCTTGTAACGGAACAGGAAAACCACAACTTGTTCCATTCTCCTGGTGGGTACATTGCCCACAGGCTGGTCAGGCGCGGGGCCTCCCAAGTCAGAAGGCCACGGTGATCCCCGTAGCAACTTCTGCAGATCTGGTGCCCCATCGATAGTTCATGGGAAATCACAGCAGAGGTGCTGTCCACCGGACAAGCACATGCTTTCCCTTCAACCATGGAAGGAAGTGCTCGAGCGCTAGCTCTAGAACCTGGACCTGCGGTCTTCCAGCAGACAACTTCCCCCAGGCTGTCCTGTTCTGTCACCCTGCACCCCGCCTTGAGAGGCAGGTATCTGTTGTGACAATCTCCTGGTGGAATGGAACCGAGCCCCTGGGGCTCGGTTCCTGGGACACTGTTCGCCAGATATGCACTCCCTCCATGGGGATAGTGAATAGATGAATAGACACTGTTTCGGTAATATTATTGCCCTGTATCTGTGCCACTTGGCATCCAAGTGAAGGCTGTTCAGCCATCCGCACTGGGGCGACAGACAGGCCCTCATAGGGCCACACTAATGAAGGTTATGCTCTGAGAAGGGCTCAGGTAGCTCCTCTCCATGTTCACCTTGAGGCCCACCGGGCCACGTGAGAGAAGGCGAGCAGTGTCCTGTGGCGCCTGAAGCCGGGACGGCGCCTAGGTCGGCCAGTCTAAGTACGGCAGTATGTTCACGCCCTGCGATTGCAGGGGGAAAGGACAGCAGTAACCCACTGTGGACACCCATGGGGAGATGGGAGAGTCCGAATGGAAGCACCCAGGACTGAAAGTTGTGGTGATGCACCATGGGAACAGGCGTCGATAGACGTGAACCACTCTCCCTTGGAAATCCGCTGATGGGAGAAAGAACCCCGACAGCCGGCCTGGAGACATCTCCTGGCACCCCTGCCGGGGGGGACGGGGACGTAAGTAGGGTTGTATAGGTAGCGGTCCGGCCTCTCAGCAGGACGCCGAGGCCTGTTGCGGCTACTAGGGTAAGCTGGCGGCTGAGAAAACGGCCTTGTGGGCAAAAAATGGGACCCCTAGGTCTGGGGGTGCAGGCATGTCCCTGCAAAGACCAGAGAACTGCTGCCTGGTCTGGCTAGCTCTAACAGTCCACTGAAGCGCCTGTACAGCAGCTGACTCGAACAGCTCACCAGGCTCCACTGGGACAGTATGGAGGGTCCTCCTACATGTCTCAGATAGGGGTGACTGCGCCAGCCAAACCTGGCGACGAGTCTGAACCAGGGTGGACATCATACATCCACGTTCCCTCGATATGAGCGCAAACGCCTGCAATGAAGCATCACTGAGCAGAAGCGTCGAAGTAGCCCGCTGCAGAGAATCTGCGAGGGAAAGCATGAGGTGGGAGAGGGAGTTGCCGATACGGTGCACAGCGCTGCTGTGTCCTAAGCCCTGGATAGCAGGTCATCTTTGACCCGACATTGGGTCGAGGGCACCTGGCATCGGGCCTCAGAGTCTCCTCAGGGGAAACTGATGGACGCCATAGTCGTCTAACTGGCTGGCATACGTGCAAGGCCAGATTTGCCACCTCCTGCATGGTCTGATGTAAGGCGGGAGAGAGCCCTGGTGTCTCCACCATGCACGCAACTCCCTCAGATATTCCTCGGAGGGAGGAACAGAAAAGGTGGTTAGGGCGGGAAGGTGCCTGAAGAAGGCACTCACAGGTGGATGTTCCAGCTGCTGTGTATGCCCGGCGTGCAAGCGCCATACCAATGACCAGGGTAGGTTGGTCTGGATTCAGCTGCCCTGACAGGGGGAGGTAGACCTCCCGCATCAGGTGTTCGACTTCGGCCAGCCTAGCAGACCTTACTGCTCAAGGCGTGATGCCGCAGGTCCTGCCTGGGTTCTCCCTGCTAGGGCAAGAGGTCAGGGCCGTCCTCCGGCTGAAGAGGAGCTATACAGGTCCTACAGCCGGGAGAGTTTAACATGGCCGCGATTCTGGTGGAACCCTTGTCCCACTAGTTTATGCGGAATTCCAAATCAGTCCGAGCGGGAGCGCTCTGCTGAATGTTGAGAGAACAGGGGGCAGCCAGTGGCGAGTGATCCTTCGGACACTCTTCCCTTAGCCAGCCGGTGCGGATATTGGTGACCCACCAGTTAGCCTGAGCGAGAGCACTCTGCAACTGTGGAAACAGGTCAGGCAAAGTCCTTATAGTGAGAGGGGCGAGGACACTCTCTAAGCCCACTCTCTTCACTAAGATAGTTGCTGCAGATATTAGTGTCCCCCCAGTTAGCTTGAGCGAGAGCACTCTGTTACCGTAAAAAACGGACAAAACAGAACACAGTCCGTACAGTGAGAGGGGAGCGAGGACACTCTTCACTAAGATAGTTGCTGCCGATATTGGTGTCCCACCAGTTAGCTTGAGCGAGAGCACTCTGCCGCTGTGGAAACAGGTCAGGCAAAGTCCTTATAGTGAGAGGGGCGAGGACACCCTTCACTAAACTAGTTGCTGCCGATATTGGTGTCCCACCAGTTAGCTTGAGCGAGAGCACTCTGCCACCGTGGAAACAGGCCAGGCAAGTCCCTATAGTGAGAGGGGAGCGAGGACACTCTTCACTAAGCTAGTTGCTGCAGATATTGGTGTCCCCCCAGTTAGCTTGAGCGAGAGCACTCTGCTACTGTGAAAAACAGACAAAAAGAACACAGTCCTTCCAGTGAGAGGGGAGCGAGGACACTCTTCACTAAGACAGCTGCTGCAGATATTGGTGTCCCACCAGTTAGCTTGAGCGAGAGCACTCTGCCACTGTGGAACAGGTCAGGAAAACAGTTCTCATAGTGAGAGGGGAGCGAGGACACTCTCTTCACTCGGATAGTTGCTGCAGATCTCGGATAGTTGCTGCAGATATTGGTGCCCCACCAGTTAGCTTGAGCGAGAGCACTCTGCTACTGTGAAAACGGACAAAAAAAACCACAGTCCTTACAGTGCGAGGACACTCTCCACTTGGACAGGTGCTGTAACTCTTGGTGTGCGACCAGTTAGCCTGAGCGAGGGCACTCTGCTAACTGATATCCGCTACCGATATGTCCATAATGTTTACAACAATCAATGGACACACCGAGTCTTAGCTTAGTCTAGTTAGCCGGAGCGAACTCGACAGCCGTAATGCGTAAAAACCATCAATGGGCACAACCTCAATGTTGATTTTAGTATAACTACCATTCACCGAGTTAGCCTGAGCGAGCACATTCCGCTAACTGTGATCGTTGTAATGCTACAAAGTTGATGGCCACAGCCCCAGTACCAGCTTTGTTTATCTAGTTTCCCACTGAGTTAACCTGAGCGAGGACGCTCTGTTAACTGTGACAGCTGTAAGAATACAAAGTTGATGGCTACAGCCCCAGTATCAGCTTTGTTTAGCTAGTTTCCCACTGAGTTAACCCGAGCGAGGACGCTCTGTTAACTGTGACAGCTCTGTTAACTGTGACAGCCGTAAGGATACAAAGTTGATGGACGCAGTCCCAGTATCAGCTTTGTTTAACTAGTTTCCCACTGAGTTAACCTGAGCGGGGACGCTCTGTTAACTGTGACAGCCGTAAGGATACAAAGTTGATGGCTACAGCCCCAGTATCAGCTTTGTTTAGCTAGTTTCCCACTGAGTTAACCTGAACGGGGACGCTCTGTTAACTGTGACAGCCGTAAGGATACAAAGTTGATGGACGCAGTCCCAGTATCAGCTTTGTTTAGCTAGTTTCCCACTGAGTTAACCTGAGCGAGGACGCTCTGTTAACTGTGACAGCTCTGCTAACTGTGACAGCCGTAAGGATACAAAGTTGATGGACGCAGTCCCAGTATCAGCTTTGTTTAGCTAGTTTCCCACTGAGTTAACCTGAGCGGGGACGCTCTGTTAACTGTGACAGCCGTAAGGTTTACAAAGTTGATGGACGCAGTCCCAGCTAGCATCCAAGTTAGCCTGAGTGAAGACACTGCTAACTGCGAATTACGTCAGATGTAAAGATTAAATCTCCATGTACACAACGCCAATGCGGATCTAGTGTCTCACAAAGTTTGCCTGAGCAGGAACACTCTGCTAACTGTGATAGCCGTAACACTGTGAAGGGCGGGCCGACAGCGTAATTCTACGCTCTCGTTAGCGCGCCACTCGATTACTAGAGCGGAAGCGCTCTGCCAACCGTGGAACAAACAACTGTTATAGAAAACAATGTTTAATCGATCTTACCGATTGCTGTCATCACGACTTAGCTGACCCTTATCAGACTGGTGACGACCGATGATAGGGGCGTCCACCAGTCCGGGGCTCGATGTCCGAACGGCGAACACACCGTTCCCTCCGAAGAGGGACAGCTCGTCGCAGCCTTTGGAGGGCGAGAGAACCGCAACTCCGACCGGTAGTCACAAGGCTACAGCGACGAGCTCTAATATGTCTTGATCGTAGACACATCCTTGTTTAAGCTACCATGGTAGCTAACCTGCGACGCGAGAAGAAAAAAAGGACTGAGCTCAGGATGACACCGGAACTTATAGACGACGGTGGTCATCCGAGGTCACACGTGACTTTGTTGATATAAATATTCGACCTGCGCATGCGCGCGACGGAATACATCCAGTGTTAAGCACTGCCTCTGGCGGTCAGTAAGGATGAAATAGAACAACTTTCAGTTGAAGAAGGGTATTTTGAACAACATTAAAAGCATTTTGCAAGAGATCAATTGCCTGCACAAGAGTTGACGCACAGCAATATATCAGTGTTATCGGCATAAAAGTGAAGGTTAGCGTTCAAGACATTTTGGCCCAGATCATTTATATAGACATTAAATAAAAGTGGACCCAATACAGAGCCTTGTGGCACACCTTTACAGACAGTTGCAATATCAGAGGATAGACCCTCATATCTGATGCACTGAGACCTATTCTCAAGGTAGCTTGTGAACCCTGAGTTGACGAGCCTTAGCCTTAAGACATCATGATCAACTGTGTCAAATGCTTTAGACAGATCAGTAAACAGTGACGCACAATGTTGCTTCTTGTCAAGAGCAACAGAAATGTCATTTACCACTTTCAGTGCAGCTGTAATAGTGCTCTGATGAGTTGATAAAATGGCATTGGTGTATAATAACTCCTTAAGTTGGTTGCTCACAAGAGCTTCAAGAATTTTAGCAAGTACAGATGAATTAGATATTGGCCTAGTTATTTCAAATACCTGGGTCACCACCTTTAAACAATGGGTGAACGAAGGCAGATTTCCATTTCTGCCTTCAGCCCAAGTACTGTTCCAATTCAAAGTTCACATCGAGCCAAGCACGGTCCTAATGCCCGGATGTGTCTCGCACCGCCTATTTTACCGGGGATGCATCGGAGGTGACTTGTCTGTACTTGGGACAGCCAAATATCCCAGAATGCATTTTGCACCAGCAACAGGAAACAATGGCGGAGGAGAAATCACACAACTGGAAGTTGAAACTTTCGAAATACTACTGTTGTTAAGTCACAGAAAGTAATTTTAGGATGTTTTGAGGCAAGAAGTTAGTTGTTTAAGCACCAAATCTGTGGTCAGTTTGTCAAGATTCAGCCGATTTAAAAATCTGCTCCGACGATTTCGGAGATGTGAGGTGTTGCTAGCGGGATCTGATCCACATACATATATTTATTTATGTGTGTATATATACATATATAATTGTATGAATATATATATATATATGGAAATAATATCATTTTTGATTTTAAATTAAAAGAAAACAGCAGGATTGTCATATTTAGTTTGATTGTAAAAATACTTTACAGACAAAAACGGATTAAACTCATGAGACCAGCTGAGGTGGTGATGTCATCAAGTAAGCTGCTGTTCAATAGTCTGTAGGGCTGCAACAACAAATCGATAAAATCGATGAAAATCGATGATTAAAAGAGTTGGCAACGAATTTCATTTTCGATTCGTTGTGTCGCGCGATTATTACGCCACTCAATAAGTCGCGGATATGTTTGAGTATTCAAAAAAAAGTTGAGTTGAGCCATTTCCAACGCCGGTCTCGCCGGGGGCTATTTGTGTTCATTCGCACTGGACGCGCCGGAGAGGGGCCGTGGCTTATCGCCCTGAAAGCCGTTCAACTGTTCGCCATTAACCATGGAAAAAATAACCTCTATTTCTGCTTAGTAGGTGTTGTGGAAGTCACAGATATCCCGGGAAAGTAAACTAAATATGTTAGGAGTAGTTACATTTACATCGTCTTACAACCGGCCCTTTGAGGGCGACCGTGATGCTGATGTGGCCCCAGAGTGAAAATGAGTTTGACACCCCTGGTCTATACAGTCAGGCCCTAAAGGTTTCCTGTGATCTCAGCATTTTAGGGCTTTATGAACTTCCTGCACAGGAAATGGGATCAAATTAAAAGGCTGACCAGTATACACTGGAACACCAGTACAGGGTTTCACAGACCTTGGACAACAAGAGTCAAACAGAGAGCCAGAAGATATAAAGTATTTGTTAAAACAATTCAGTATCTCCATTTTGTCATGAACAGCGACAGAATCTTTCATAATAAAAGCAGGTAAAAAATGACCAGGCTGTTTCCACATCAGGGATCAGCTCTATCCTCCTCCAATTAAAATTAAACAAATCATGATAAAACCCTTATTCATTAAAATGTTACGTGGTTTTAATTTAGGGACCTTAGTGTTCCTGTTTGCAGCAACAACACAATGATCACTTAGGTCATTACAGAAAACACCAACAGCTGAGAATTTATGAGGAACATCAGTTAAAATCAAGTCAATTAATGTGGACTTCTCAGAGCACTTAAGATTTGGACGAGTGGGCGAATTTATTAACTGGGTAAGATTGATAGAATCACAAAAAGATTTAAAATCATTAGACACAGGCTTAAGCCAGTCCCAGTTAAGATCTCCAGCTAAAACAATTTCACCATCATTTAGTCTGGATAGAAGGTGTATCAGTGACTGTAAGGCCTCGTTTGAAGCCTATAACACCCAACAACGGTCATACAAAGGCCCTTAGAAATTTCAACATCCACTGCCAGAAATTCTAAATGCTTGCAAATCGATTCAGCCAGGACCACCTTGACAAGAAATTTTGATTTCACATAACAGGCAACTCCGCCACTTTTCTTTGCCCTGTCAGCACGATAAACATTGTAACCATCCATGTTAATGTCATCATCAATAACTGATTTTGTCAGCCAAGTTTCGGATCTGACAATGATGTCGGCATCTATTGATTTGACCCATATTCTAATCATGTCCATTTTTGGTAACAAGCTTCACACATTTAAATTAATAATATGTAGACCAGGCAAGGATATGAAATCAGCTGGCGTCTGAATACACTGCAGCTCAGGGCCAGGGTTAGGCTGCACATTACCAGATATCAGCAACAATAAAACAATCATCCACCTCTGTTTAGAAACAAGACATGGTATTTCCTTTAACATTTCATAACTGAAGTCCGAACTAGTCCTCTCACAGTACGCAAAGTAGTTATTTAAAGCCAGAAGGCTTTGGAGGCGGGGTAGGTCTCCGAGCATACTCCTTGAAAAGTTTGTGTCCTGAGCCAACTGCTTCGGGGTTTGTACAGATTGTACTACAGCCATGATACAGCCTTATATTTTATTGTAAATTTTAATATGTTTCTATTTCTTGCACTGTGCTGATTGTGATAGTTTAATGTTATTGTTTATTGTTAAATGTTACGCAGCACCGCCACGACAAATTCCTTGTAGGTGCAAACTTCCTTGGCAATAAACGGTTCTGATTCTGATTCTGATACAGAAAAGTTCCCTGTGGGGCTCCAGTATCACTGACCACCGTATCAGACAGCACACGGCCCAGTCGGACAAACTGTGGTCTGCCCATGAGGTAGTCAGTGATCCAGGAGATGGTGGACGCCCAACACCCGCAGCTTCTCACTCGGTAGCAGTGGTTGGATTGTGTTGAATGCACTGGAGAAATCAAAGAAAGTGATTCTCACAAAGCCACTGATTCATCCAGGTGCGACTGAGCTCGTTGCAGCAGGTAGATGATGGCGTCGTCCACTCCCACATGAGACTGGTATGCAAATTACAGAGGGTCCAGGGCAGTGGCGGCTGGTGGATTTTTTTTTGGGTAGGGCCATCCAATCAATTTCAGCAAATAGTGTAATTCAATGCAAAAAAAAAAGGTATCAAAAACGCATTAGTACTTTGCAGTTACATTGTTATCATTTATTCCAACACTGACATAATAAGGACATCTTATTCATACAATTCAGTATATATATATATATATATATATATATATATATATATATATCATGTAATAATAATATTCAGTATAATATGATATATATATATACATATATATCATATAATATGATATGTAAATACCATATAATCATAAATATACAATATAAATAGCATGAATATATTACAATAAAATATAAATAGCATATATAGTCTAATGCAGGGATTCCCAAAGTGGGGTGCGCGCACCCCTGGGGGTGCGCGAGCTGCCTCTAGGGGGTGCGCGAGAGGAAAAATGTAATGGCGGTGCAGTCCTGTCTCCTAAAAATTATGTTCCCCCAAAACTAAAATGCATTCTCAATTACGTTTTACCACGAACGTATTTTCTCCCTGATTACGTTTGTGTTTGACGTACAAATACGCTTCACATCAACATATCTTTGCCATACTCTAGTCTTTATTATTTTTCTGTGATCTGCCTCGCCTCTACCCCGCCACAAGTTATTGACCCGCGGCCTGTTCCGAGGGCTGAAGACCTGACGATCGGGTGCCTCACGGCGGGGACGGCTGGAGACCTCGCGTCCCAGCGCCAACGAGTGAGCGCCCGCCACTCGGAACCATAAAACCAAGTCCCGGATTTCACCTGGGGGACATTCTGGAGGTATTGTGACCGGGTGATGTGCCTCGTTGCTGGGGAGGTATGAGCCGAGAGTGGCGGGGTGTTATGGAGGTATATATTACAACTCGGTGTTGTTCCCGTGCGTGGATGAGCGCATTTCTGCCGGAGACAGGCGGCGTGTTGTGGTAGTATTCTGACCGCGTAATAGGGAGGAGAGGCGGTGGTGGAGAGGGAAAAATGTTAAAGAGATGGTGGAATGTATGATTGGAGAGAGAGAAGCGAAAAAGTTGGACGTGATCCCGGTGTCCAACAACACTGTCGCGCGCATCGATGCTTTGTCCGAAGACATCCTGGCTACATTAGTCGGTCGCGTGAAGAAGAGTGAGTTTTACTCTCTGCAAGTAGTCGAGCCTACATATGTGGCCAATCTGGCCAATCGTCCGTTACCTTCGTAACGTTACGTCCATTACCTTTTCGAAGGCACGAAAACAAACGCCACGCGCGAGCAAACTGTTCTCTCATTCGTCCGATTTTTATGCGGCTCTCTTGCTTTTTTTTTTTTAAGGTGTGTGTGTGTGGGGGGGGGGGGGGGTTGGGGGTGCGTGAAGCCGGTCGGGATGTAGAAGGGGGTGCGTGGCCTAAAAAGTTTGGGAACCGCTGGTCTAATGGAACAAGTATATTTTAAGATGCCCCTATGAACCTTGTTTGTTGGAGAAACACCCAATCAGTGCGGTGAGGAAACCTGCATGTTTTTATGACAGTTATTCGCTCTTCTGAGTGGCAAACCTCTCAATGACCTTATTGAAGTCAGGCATGTCCCTGACAAGTTCCTTCTCCATGGAGAGCATAGCCAGAGCATTAAAACGCTCTTGTACATTACTGTTAGCATCGATGTAGCGTAGCACAAGCACCAGCTGGCAGTGGGTGGAAATGTCCGTCGTCTCATCTGCTTGAATGGCGATAAAATCAGCGTTCTTTACTTCCTCCAGAATCTAATCCCTTACAACCGACAGCATGCAGTCCAACAGCTCATTTTGTACAGTCTTCGACGTCCCTTTAAAAACGCTGGCTGTCTCCAGGTGCTCTTCCAGCACACCGTCGAGGGACGCAACAAAATCCACCAGTCCCTTGAACACGCCAGGGTTGTCTCGTCATGCCCACGCAAAGCCAACTCAAAAGCCCCACAAAACTTGACACAATCAATTATTTTTGATAAAATGTGCCGGTTTTTATCCACCTCCTCATTGTGTTTCTTTACCGCAAGCCGGTGACCGTCGTCCAGCTGGGTAGCGAAAACACGCGAGATGAGAACTAGACACGTGCACTCCAGGAGAAAAAGACTTCCGGGAGGGTCTGGTCCTCCTGGAAGTCTTTTTTAGGGCGCTGATTGGCTAAATTGTAAGTCACTCATTTATTTATTTAATCAGTGATTGGCTAAGCTGCTTATTAGACCCATCTTCCTTGGGCCAAATCGATCTGGCCCCAGCACGTGCACGCGCAGTAGAAATGTGCACGGGGACAGCTGAGAGGTGCACCAGCGGAGAGGACAAGCAGGGAAAAGCATTTATTTTGTGCAGATATCCTATTTTACAAATATTACTGGGTATATTACATAGCTCAAAAACACAAATATTGACAATTTGTAGAATTGATTAATATTATAGTCCAGGGTCTTTCACAGCACCGGGACTTCCTCCTGCTTCAGGCTGAGGTTGAAGAGATGTTGCAGGACATCAGACAGCTGGACGGCGCAGGTCTTCAGGACCCTGGGGCTGATGCCATCAGGTCCTGCAGCCTTGCCTTGGTGAAGTCTCTCCAGCTGTCTTCTCACCTGGCCAGTCGTCACAGAGAGGGGAGGGAGGGGGGGTCATAGTGTCGGTGGTGCAGCTCACCAGGGGGGACAGAGGGGGAGGTGGTGGTGTTTGGGAGGTGTGGTGTGTGGAGGAGATAGATGAGGGCTGTGAGCTAAACCTATTGAAGTGACAGTTTAGCTCGTTGGCCCTCTCCAGGGAGCCCCCTGGTTGTCTGCCTCCAACCTTGAAGCCGGTGATCTGCTTCATCCCTGTCCACATCTCCCTCACGTTGTTCTGCTGGAGTTTGGCCTCCAGCTTCCTCCTGTAGGTGTCCTTGCACTCCCTGAGCTTCACCTTCAGGTCGTGCTGCACTCTCCTGAGCTCCTCACTGTCCCCAGACCTGAAAGCTGCTTTCTTCTTGTTAAGAAGAGCTTTCAGGTCACTGGTGATCCATGGTTTGTTGTTGGGGTAGCAGTGTACTGACCGGGATGGAATGGTAGTTTGTTCACAGAATTTGATGTATTCTGTGATGCAGTCCATCATGCTGTTGAGGTTCTCCCCATGTGGTCCACACAGCACATCCCAATCTGTAGACTCAAAGCTGTCCTGCAGAGTGTCATTAGCCTCCTGAGACCACCTCCTCACAGTCCTGGTGGTCACAGGCAGCCTCTGCACCAGAGGAACATACTTTGGTGTCAACAGGATCAGGTTGTGATCAGACTTGCCAAGGGGGGGAAGGGCAGTGGCACTGTATGCATCCGTTGCATTAGCATAAAGAAGGTCCAGAGTTATATTGTTCCTTGTGGGGCAGTCAACATACTGGTGGAAAGTCGGCAGGGCTTTATCCAGGGTGGTGTGGTTAAAGTCTCCAGTAATTGCCAAAAACGCACCAGGGTGTTGACTCAGCAGTCCAGACACAGTGGAGTGGATTTAGTCCACTGCTACCTCAGCGTCAGCTGGACGTACACAGCCACAACAATGGTGGACGAAAACTCCCTCTGCAAATAATGACGCATCCCCACAGCTAACAGTTCAATGTCCGGGCTGCAGAAGCGTTCCTTTACACACACACGGTCAGGATTGCACCACCTCTCGTTGACATACACTGCAATCCCGCCACTTCTCTTCTTACCGCTCTGTATAACGTCTCTGTCCGCAGTCCTGAAGCCGGGAAGCGCCGCACTGTGGTCCGGAAAATCTGTGTGCAGCCATGTCTCCCTGAATCACATGACGCTACACTCACGGAAATCCCTCTCAGTCTTAACCAGCGCGCCGAGTTCGTTCGTCTTATTCGTCAAAGACCTCACATTCCCCGTTATCATCGCCGGTACCAAAGGTTTGTATTTCCACCTCTTTGCCCTCCGCTTAGCTCCAGACCTGCAGCCCCGAGCCCTTCTCCGTAGCTCCGCCGGGATCTCAGGCCTGGCGCTGGGCAGGAGCCGCAGTTTGCTCAGCGCAATCAGCTGATCGCGGGAATAGACAACAGCCCCAGTCATCGTGTGTGGCTCTCTGTTACAAACAGGAAGAAAAGTAACAGAAAAGCAACGACAAACGGAGAAAAAAGTTATGGTCTGTTGTCTGACCGTAAAAACCAAACGTTAAGGAAAAATAAAAAGAAGAGGGGAAAGAGTGAAAAAAGACAGACGGAGCTGCTGCAACAGGCTGCCGCTGGCATGGCGCCATCTTGCAAGTTCCGCGGCGCCATCTTGCAAGTAAATGAATAAGTCATAACCAACAAAAAGATTAAAATCCTCCAATGAACGGGCTTCTTTCCACTGGCCGTCACTCTCATGACGATGATTCAGTCATCCATTGTGCACTATCAAAAAATACATCTGGTTGACCCGGTGCATCTGGTTGAACAGGTGCATCTGGTTGACCCGGTGCATCTGGTTGAACAGGTGCATCTGGTTGACCTGGTGCATCTGGTTGACCAGGTGCATCTGGTTGAACAGGTGCATCTGGTTGAACCGGTGCATCTGGTTGACCCGGTGCATCTGGTTGACCCGCTGCATCTGGTTGACCAGGTGCATCTGGTTGAACAGGTGCATCTGGTTGACCCGGTGGAGTCAGCTCTTATCTAAAAAGGGGCCTATCTTCTGACCATCTCCATGTATGGACTTATGTCTGACATGCCTGTGCGCTGCATTTCTTCTTGGCAGAATAAATAACTGGCTAACATACACGTATGGGCATGAACTTGTTCCACCACAACAGAAAAGCCACGACAAACGGAGAAAAAAGTTATGGTCTGTTGTCTGACCGTAAAAACCAAACGTTAAGGAAAAATAAAAAGAAGAGGGGAAAGAGTGAAATAAGACAGATGGAGCTGCTGCAACAGGCTGCCGCTGGCATGGCGCCATCTTGCAAGTTCCGCGGCGCCATCTTGCAAGTAAATGAATAAGTCATAACCAACAAAAAGATAAAAATCCTCCAATGAACGGGCTTCATTCCACTGGCCGTCACTCTCATGACGATGATTCAGTCATCTATTGTGCACTATCAAAAAAGACATCTGGTTGAATAGGTGCATCTGGTTGAACAGGTGCATCTGGTTGACCCGGTGCATCTGGTTGAACAGGTGCATCTGCTTGACCTGGTGCATCTGGTTGACCTGGTGCATCTGGTTGAACAGGTGCATCTGGTTGAACAGGTGCATCTGGTTGACCCGGTGCATCTGGTTGAACAGGTGCATCTGGTTGACCTGGTGCATCTGGTTGACCAGGTGCATCTGGTTGAACAGGTGCATCTGGTTGACCCGGTGGAGTCAGCTCTTATCTAAAAAGGGGCCTATCTTCTGACCATCTCCATGTATGGACTTATGTCTGACATGCCTGTGCGCTGCATTTCTTCTTGGCAGAATAAATAACTGGCTAACATACACGTATGGGCATGAACTTGTTCCACCACAACAGAAAAGCCACGACAAACGGAGAAAAAAGTTATGGTCTGTTGTCTGACCGTAAAAACCAAACGTTAAGGAAAAATAAAAAGAAGAGGGGAAAGAGTGAAATAAGACAGATGGAGCTGCTGCAACAGGCTGCCGCTGGCATGGCGCCATCTTGCAAGTTCCGCGGCGCCATCTTGCAAGTAAATGAATAAGTCATAACCAACAAAAAGATAAAAATCCTCCAATGAACGGGCTTCATTCCACTGGCCGTCACTCTCATGACGATGATTCAGTCATCTATTGTGCACTATCAAAAAAGACATCTGGTTGAATAGGTGCATCTGGTTGAACAGGTGCATCTGGTTGACCCGGTGCATCTGGTTGAACAGGTGCATCTGCTTGACCTGGTGCATCTGGTTGACCTGGTGCATCTGGTTGAACAGGTGCATCTGGTTGAACAGGTGCATCTGGTTGACCCGGTGCATCTGGTTGACCCGGTGCATCTGGTTGAACAGGTGCATCTGGTTGAACAGGTGCATCTGGTTGAACAAGTGCATCTGGTTGACCAGGTGCATCTGGTTGAACAGGTGCATCTGGTTGACCCGGTGGAGTCAGCTCTTATCTAAAAAGGGGCCTATCTTCTGACCATCTCCATGTATGGACTTATGTCTGACATGCCTGTGCGCTGCATTTCTTCTTGGCAGAATAAATAACTGGCTAACATACACGTATGGGCATGAATCTGTGACCTGTCTGTTCAAAGAACATCAACTACCAGTTACAATAAAAGCTATTAATCTGAACCTACTGTAATGCACCTTATTAAGCGTGTGCTTCGGATCTCATCTTTCTTCATCCTGTCTCAGTTGTTCTGAATCTGCACACGGAGGAACACATCAGCCAGAACGTCTCTCTCCTGCGTTACAAATGAAGAAACATACAAACATCAATACTTTAAGTGTGGCAACCAGTTTGTCTCTAGTTCAAAATAGAAGTCTTTTAAAAACTCAAACGGTTTACTTGTTAAAAATATGATGGATCTGAATTTTAAGGATGGGAGCTATTTAAAGAGCTATTGCTTAGCAATAAACACTTCTGTCTGTCCAATCATTTAGAAAATCTTCCAATAAAATAGATCATCTTTAAGGCCACCGTCTCATGAAAATGCTGATGAAACTCCAGCACACAGAAGATGAAGACGGATGAATGAATGACACGATGAATCCAGCCCGCTCACTGTCAGTGTCTTCTGTCCCATCTGTGCAGCATGACAGCTTCTGTTAGTAGCTGCATGGAATTGGTGTTAGGAGTTCAAAGCAATAGAGAAGAAATGTGGACACAGTTGTGAAGATGTAGTTTTCCAAGCATGTCATTTATACTTTGCAACTATAAATCAAAATTATTGTTGCATACTCTCCTACTGTGGGCCTGAACCATGACATCACAGCCTGAGGCGTTATGTTTTTCTTCGCATTCATGACAATTAGCTGGTAACAACATCCATCCAGTGGAGTGAAGCCTTCAGCTGTGGCGGCCTGCATCACATCTCCTGCAGGACGTGGACAGACTGCACTGACCCTCTCCGTCAGCAGCTGTGACTGGCAGCTCCACAGATGGAGGACTGTTATTGACAAGTGGATAGCTCTCTTGTTTATTACGTCTATTCTATTAATCATATTCATCAGAAGCTCTTTTTAATTCACTGTGACACGCTCATGGGCAAACCAGTAACAAGACTAGACCTGAGCATTCCATCTCCACTGTGGATACATGAAACCCTGTGGAAGACAAAGGTTACCTATCTCGCTCATTCATGCCAATATGTAGATATGACATCAAATCATAGAGTTCTACACCCCATTTAGTTTGTGTAGTAAACTTATTTGACTTAGTATATGTATCAGTCATCACAGGTGTGATACTAGTCATGTTGTCACAATGTACTGGTGGAATTTTCACCTTAAAAGTTAATTAAAGTGCACGAGTTCCTTCTTAGATCCTTGAATGTACAAGAAGCTGCACTAATAATACAGCAGCGGTCGTCGAAGACACTCTGAGTGCCCCTTTCTATTAGATAAGATATAGGATAGCCCTATATTTATTTGGTTATCTATAATTTAACTTCAAACTGTTCGGTTTATTTTGCACTAAAGTTGTTGATAAAATGAGAACATTCAATTGTCCAGTATTTAACACAGCATTATGAAAATGAGGCTTTATGTGGTTCTTTCATGTAGAGTATTTATTTATTGAAATACCAGAAAACATCATGATATGTATTGTTTTAAAGTATGAAATGGCCTTTTTGCAGAGCAACTTCAGTTTGATCATTTCAAGCCTCGTCCAGTGACTGAGGTGATGATCTCTTTCAACAGGGACATTTTGAGCACTGAGAGCAGCTTCACCATGGGAGGTGAAGGTGCACATTAGAGGACTGGCTATCTGTACTGGACACTAAGCCTTACTCATTAAACCAGCCTGATTTGAGACATGAAGGACGTGGATTCAGGATTGCATTCTATGCTGCACATTGATTTTCTGTGTGTTGATGCTACCAGCAATTGGATTAATGAAATATATTATTTTTAATATATCATCATTATTTCATCAAAAGCTTTATAATTTAAATTGACCTGACTGCAGGTTTTGTCTACAGTGTAATGTGACCGTTGCATCAGCATCACCATTAACATGCGATTTAGATAACAGACTGAATGTTGCCATATACAGTCATAACTCATAATGAGACACCTTCATCAAACATGTGGTGACTCTTTGCTCTCGTCTGTGGTAATTCCATTCATCATTCTATATTCACCATGGGATGATGTCAGGAAGGCCCAATTTGGCTATTGATTAATGCACTGCATGCTTAATGAATGATCTAACCTTGGCAACATATTGAAACGGGCTCAATGAGCTCCATGCCAGAGAGGGTGAATAATGCATTAACAGCTGATCAAAACAACAGCGCTGAAAGCCCCAAGGTGAATACATTTCAGAATCACAATCGCCAGAGGCTGGGACCTTTGTTTCATTAGTGTGTTCTCAAAATTCATCTTGAAGGAGCTTGAAATAGCATCGACAATATACAGTTGACTGTGGAGCATTTAGTTTAGCTTCAGGTTCACCTTTTGTCTCAGTCAGAGAATCAGAAAGGACTCATATTGTGGCATGGAAATCAATTAAGACCATTACTATGTAAGGACCGGGTGGGGAGTAACCATCAGTCCTTCAAAGAGGATTGAGGACGAATAAAAATCAAATGGTATAACGGTTCAAAAAGTATATAGAAAATATATTTATCTTATCTTGATTAGTTACGAGGATAAAAACATGGCAGCTCGGTGATTGGCGGTATCTCTATCATCCATTTGTGGTCTTACCAAGTAAACTGAATAAAGCTTAATTTTGTGACATGAAAACTAACCAGTCACCTCTTAATTGTGAGACTTTATAATTTATTGATAGTGACAACTTCTGCCTACCAAAGCTAACAAGAACAGTAGCTGTTTCAATGGAGAACAAGTGGAACATTGTTGCTAGCTTTTTGTTTAGTTTTCACAACTGATCTTGAATGAAAACTTTAAACTAGAATGGAAAATATTTAGTAGAAGATCTGGACATTCTGTTACTTGTGGATTTATCAGCTGGTGAAATTTGAGTGTTTTTTCTCTCTGACAGTTTTTAAATCGATTACGTAGCTGCCGTTACATTTACTCAACCGTAGAATCAGAAGAGTAAACCTACTCTTTCAACAACAAAAAAAGATGACTTTTGTTACCATATTTTGCTTCTCTGTTTAATGCGTTAAGGTCTGCTGCCTCTGTGAAAATTACAGAAATGCTAAATATGCAATCAGCATATAAAAACAGCCTACAGCTTATCCAACATTGTAGGGCTGGGTGATATGGCCAAAATGTGCTATTTCATTTGGTCATTTGATATTTCGTGTTTATTATGATGTTTTCTGGTAATTCAATAAATAAATAGTCACTATGAATAACCACCCGATGAAGCCTATTTTATACACTCCTGTGTGAATTAAATACTTGACAAATAAAAGGCACTGAGTATTTTCTCATTTTGATGCAAACTTTAGTGCAAAATGATGTGCCTGGAGTGGAGACCAGCATGTGGCAATCATTGCAGAAGATTGCAAAATATAAACGATAGACATTTTTATGTTGCTTCAATAATAAATATTATGATATCCCCCAGCTCTACTACAAAAGAATCGATTGCTTGCTCCTTTTTTGGCAAACTGTCACCATCAGCAGCTGTTGGACTGAACCAGTGGAGCTAGCTGGCTTTGTAGTGTGTGGTAGTGTGACCTAAGAGGACCATACTACGACTGGATGTAAACAGAACGTAGAATCGCACTGTCCCCCTTGAATTAATGACAAAAAGATTAAACTTAATTTGATAACTCAATTCTTAAAAGAGTGGAAGAATGGCTAAAAAACGTTTAGAAGATAAGGTACAATTATTGATAGAGCGACTAATACAGCCTTGAATCACTCATGAATGTCATTGTTTTATTGTATTAGATAGAGGCAGGATCAAGTAGTGTTGAATGAGTATTGCATGACACCATTGGGAAAGAACATACAAAAAAGCCAAATGTTATTTATGTTTACGTTAAAAACTAGTTAATTTGCTTATTTAAAATATATGAAGTTGGCTTATTAATGTGAACTTATTTACAGTCAATGAATCATGTCTTTGGTTGCATTGATTGCTGTTGTAGACTCATCGGCACCGATAGAACTCATGTGGTGTGTGTGCGTAATTGTGTGACTCTGCAAACAGCAGACAGAGAGAAAGACGGGCCGAGAGATAGCGAAAGAAAACATTTTAGAATGGCGGAGGGAGTAAAAACGTAAATTCAGACTGTTGTCTGACGTTTGTCCGTAGTTGTTGGACAGTCTCCTGGATAGAAAAACGTATCTGTAGCAATTACAATTACTTGTACACTCAAGGCACCAGGGCTAATAGTCAAAATGTCAGCTGTGGTTGTGCGACTGTTAAATCATGGGATCTTAATGACTTTGTTAAACAACTGTTAGTGTGCTGTGTTGCATGATACAATCAAAGGCTGGATGATAGTGTTGTTGGGGTCTGACCATATGGCTTCAACATGTGCTGTGAACAAAGAGAATCAGGCCTTCACTTTTTCAAGCAAAGGTTTCATCCTGATTTGTAGTTTGATGAAACAAACCTCCTCTGAAGGAATTTCACACGAGGGTGTGAATTTACCCCCCCCCCAAAAAACTATGGTTCCTGAAGTCACCTGAATGCACCGCTGCAATCTCATTGGCCGAGGGCCCCAGGACCCCTGTGGTTCCACCACTGTTCTACAAAACTGTCTGTAACTCACACCTCATTGCTTTTTCCCTTCGACCTCCATCGAACAGGGAGCACACAACGCTCTCTTCGCCCGGACCTTCGTCCTGGACACATGAAGACACATCGGCCTCTCATCCCCCCCTCCAGCACGACGGAGGCCACGAGGAAGCTGCGGCCTTCACCCCTCATCAAACCGTGACAGGTCACAAGCCATTTCGCTGGACGAAACGACAGTGTACTATTCTGAGTAAAGGCCCACTCAGCCCGCGTAACGAATCAGCATCCGCGATCCGTTCTCCGCTTTTTGCTTTTCCCCCCCTTTTTTTGTGCACAAACCGGCACAGAGGAGCCCGACGAAGCCTCGCTCCTCTCGTGACGATGATTCCCGGTAAGACGCGCAGACACGCCGTCTCATCCGAAGTTAACTGTCCTCCCTGCAGCGAGTACAGATCGGACCTGCGTTTGCTCCAGAGCCGAAACAGCGCCGGCAAAGCCGCGTTGCGAGCAAGCTCCCCCTGCCCCTTCCTGACGAGGAAAACTGACAACTTCCCCACGAACACTTCAACGTTGCAACGAAGCATCGACAAGTAAGGTTCATGGTATCTGGGCATAGCTTAGCTTAAATTAACGTAAATTTAATTCAGGCCATTCATTTATATGTTGATGTGTGTTTAAGTTACTGTCGCGTGATATCGAGGTATTTACGCAATCATTACAGACCAGAGAAGCTCCGCTGTATTTGTGTATTAACTGCTATGACTTTATTTGGGGATTCTTTTCATTCATTGTATTCCACTCCGTGTGGGAGTTCTCTCTTCATTAACTCGACTCTGTGAGTGAGCTGAGGTGCGTGGCTTATCACGGCATAAATTACCGGCAGTTCAAAGACGACAGCGGTATACTTATGCGTGATAGAACCAGCAAACTCAGGCTCCCTACAACATCGCACGCCGAAGTGTGATTCACGTCGAGTTCTCGGTCCTTTTTCCTTTTCTTCCTCCTCTCACGTAACACCCACACACAGCTCCTATCTCTGCCCCTGGGGGAAACCCCATTCAAACGATCGCCTCACAACACACGTGCTGCCCAGAACACACGTGATTACATACAGCAGTCTCACCGCCACTTGGTCCGAGTCACTCGACTCCGCCATCTGGTGGTAGTTTAGTTGTAGTATCTTAAGGCCCCTCCCCTTTTGGCCCGCGTCACTCGACGCCGCCATCTTTGTAGTCTTTAGCTGTAGCTTAAAGACTCTCCTTTACACACACACACACACATACACACACACAGACATACACCCTCATCCATTTTATTCATTCTTTAGTTTAGGCATATAAAATTGTATGATAACGTTTGTTGGTTGCAATATTAATTGATTTGATCATTTATTATTTTGATTTAATAAACCCCGTTATACTTTAAGGAGCAGTCGTCTGTGATTACTTGTGCATATGTATTTGATGAACCTGTATGTAGTAGCTTTGTGCTCGAACTTAAAAACCTTCACTGTCACTGAATGTATAGTCATACGCAGACTATTGACATTATGAGTGACTACTAATTATGAGACTTAGTTTTATCGTTTGGTTATTGGTCCCTGTTCGCAGGGTGGTGCCCCGTTGTTATTAATAATCATTAATAATTGTTACATACATTAATAATTCTATTGATGTCAAGAATTCAGTTTCTTAAATGCTGATAACCCAAACACGCTCCTTTACGTTCCTAACAGTGTCTATGTCATAATTAGTTTAAACCAAGGTGGGGTTCCTCTCATCAACATGTTATGTAACTAAAAATGACCTATGCTTAGTAAGTCATGCTTCATCAAAGTTGACAAGCCCAGTGGAAGAGTCTGAAGCCAATGTTGGTTTCAGACTCTGAAACAGTCGACAAAAGGTTTCTGAATGTAGTACGCCTCAACTTTTGCAGAGTGAGCCAGTAGTGTTGCTAGCTAGTACTAAACCAGGTTAGCAAGTCATGATGAAGCTAGTGATGGCGCCTGATGAGTAGCACTAGCCTAACAGTTAGCCAAAGTGTGCTGTGCCACCAGGTTGCTAATGACATGAGGTCGCTACTTTCAACGCAATGGCGTTGATTCAGCTAGAGCTAGCTAACTAGTGTTAGTTGGTGACGCAGCCTGAGCAGCGCTAGCCGCCAAGCAGTTAGCAGAAGTGGGAGGTATGTGGTCAAAGAAGTAGCGGGAACCCCCTCACAAACATCTTTCTCATGGTACGGTACCACAGCTAATTAGTAGGGCTAAGCGGAGGGATACAGGCAACAAAAACATCTAAGACCTGAATGACTATGATAGAGAGAGAGACACAAAGAGAGAGAGAGGAGAGATGGAGACAGAGTGAGACACACAGACGGTCTAATGCCTCCAAGTCTCGTGTGTGTGTGTGTGTGTGTGTAGAGAGAGAGCGAGAGAGAGCATGTCTGTGTGTGTAACTGGTTTCCATGGTGAGGACGCGCCTGGTGTTAGAGGCAGACTGATTAAGAAACGTTAGTGATTTTGAACAAAACCCCTGCCTCCTTTTAACAAAAAGTCTGAGTGCCAAAATATGGGTACCGTGAGAAAGATAAGACCCTGATGAACGCGTTGATGTGGTTTTTATGTTTGTGTCGTTAAATTATGAGCCTAGAGCAATATACAAAACTGGTACCGTCTGCTTTCATTGAGAAATGAGTGGTGAGATTTAACATGGAGTCTAATGGAGCAGTTGGTTGGAGTTCATGTCGCTCTGCTGCTCCTTGAGCCAAATGTGTAAATCCGTTGGATTCCACAGTCATTTGTCTGCGACAAGGACAGGATTAGCTTCTTTTCCATCCAAAAAATATGCATCAAGAGGGAAAATTGTGGAGTCAGTGGCAAAAGACAAATCTTTTTTTTACAAGAATCTCAAGCGCCTCTTCACTCTAGCGGTGACATCAGGCACTCTAAGCTGCGCAATACACACCCATTATAAAGTCAGAAACAGACCCAAATTTTCCTGAAACTTAATCTGTGAGTTTATGAAAACTGCTAGCTATCAAAATGTCCCTTTGGCTCAATAACATCCAGCGTTTTGTCTACGTTTTAAACTTTGAATCATGTTTCTAACATTAAGTGTTTTTTAGCTCTCTTCACGCCGAAACCCCATTCAAGTGAATGGAGAAAGTTTGCTCAGTTTTTTGGGATTTTTGGGAAAACCGCTGGGTGAATCGCTCCGAAAAATACTTAGCACACTATTCACGATCAGGGCGCACATTTTGATGTATTTTTTGCGCAGGTGTTGGCAACGCTGTGTGAGGAGAAGCGAGCCAAACTTTCTGAATAATAATCATTATTATTAAGCCCGATGGATTATATACAGTATCCTTTGGCACAAGCAGTTTTACTGCTTTGTGCCACAAAGCCACACTGAATTAAGTTTAGAGAGGCTTCAGCAGAGGTAGTGAAGACAGAATAGGGAATGTCAATGAGAGGTGGGAAGGTGTACATTTCCCACAAAATATAACACTGGTCAATTCTGTCTCCTTAGCTAATAGGGGAACAGAACAATATTTAGTGAATCACCAGCAGTGGTTAAGGACAGCTACCTACTAATTGCTCATTGTCTGCCAGGAGTGCAATCCACTCCCCTGGCTCTTAACAGGTCAATTGACCAAGTGAAACTAAATCACACCTACCTTACACAGCATTGCTTTCACGGAATTGAGAGTTTGCATAAAGTCGAAGGAAACCAACCAATGCTTCATTCATTTTACATTAATACCCAGCAGCAGTCTGGCTTTATGGGTATTTACGTCCTGAAATGCTTCTTCAGCATTTTTAGTTGAATGGCCTTTGGAATATTCAGTAGAGTGATGGAGTTACCTACAGCCTCTCTCAGAACCAGCTCAATAGGTTACAGACCTCTAAAGAAGGCTTTATGTGTAGAATTGTCTTTTGTGCTCTAAAACAGAAAAGATGGTCCGCACTTGGATTGTACAGAATGACTGAAGTCTCCTCTTTACCTGGACAAAATGACACTGGTCCCCTGGTAAACAACTCTTATATACACTAGTACAGACAAAGAGCAAATACAAATTAAGATAAAACCACAGGATGAAAGAAGTCACCTATAGAATGGATTTTCTTCATCATTCCACAAAGGTCATATAAATGAATAAAACAGTGTTGATGTCATGAGGTGGTGTGGCGGACACGAACAAGGTTAAAAAGGTTTAATTTACAGGAGATAATGGGTGTTGATCCTGGGCAGAGCAAGGCAGACCGGGGTGTAAGCATGGCAGGGAATAGCGTTGTTGAGGCAGGCAGACTGGGGAACCGGAGAGGATGATCCACTGTGGGCACAGGAAGATCGGGTAAGTTCAGGCAAACAATAAGACGAGGAAATACACTCAAAATGAACGATACTGAGTGGCCAAGAATGACAAACTGACACCGTGAATGCAACAATGATATGGCGAAGAGTGGCTGTGGAACCGGGGTAGATATACACCCGTCCCATGTAGTTATATAGTATTATGTGAATCTGCTAGGTGTAGTAGTACTATGGGCGGGGTCCAGGGTACAGTTTCAATCGTAATGGCGCGATTACCTGTTATACATGAATATAATTATTCTTACAACTCTTGTTCCCTTATTATGAAACTAAAATAACTGGCAGTGCCTCCAATAGAAAGGTCTATGCCTCTTAAATCCTTTTATTTTACGTGTATTTTACCCCTTTTAACCAACTCTTATCAAAACATGAATGTGACGAACTTTGACACACCAAATATACTTCAAAGGCATTTGAAAAACAGTTTGGCATTTATTACATGCGGTGATCAATATACTGTGCACCCACAGTCCCACACACAATCTGAATAATCAGAAAACCCTGGTTGCAGGCCTGAGTCGTGGCTTGGGAGCGTAGAGGCCTAAAAACTGTGATGACCGCTTCACTTGTTCACACAAGCAATAAACAAAAAAACACGTGCGCGTTTGTCAGTACTCACGAATCCAAGGCATATTCTGAGGAGAAAGTGAGGGGTAGCTGGGTAATGGACAGCAGGCAGGGTGCAGAAGAAACAGCAGCAACAGTCTACAGCAGCACATGCGGGAAACAGTTCTCCATAGCGGTCCCAAGGAGCTTTCCCGATCCTCACAGTCACAAACATCCATCTCCTCTTGTAGATCACAACAGTCCAAACCATAGGCTAACTGGTCCTCAGCCATTACATTATGAACATTATTGCTCTCTTACAATAGTCACTGTTCAGTTAACGGGGATAATTTGCTTCTGCCTCTCTAACACACTGAGCCTGGCCACACACGACTAAGCCCCACCCCTCTGCCTGAGAATGGGCTTGGATTGGCTGTTAGTCTCAGGACAAGCCAATTAAACAAAGACAAAACAAAGATTGACATATAATACTGCTATACAAGTTCGGTTGTTAGGGGGAACAAAATTGCTGAATCATGTACATGTACATATCAATCAAACTATGATCATTTGCATGAACTGTAACCTTTGAACTGTAAATATTATGAGTCTCTTATTGATATACATTTTATTGACCCATCTATTTGTATCCATACTTATGCACTTTTAACTTGGTTTTTTAGAAAACTATTTACATCCTGATGTCTAAATGAATTTTTAGCCAGGGCTACATACTGTTGGGCGATGAGTAGATGGAAGGCAGCTGGGTTGACTGGGCAGGTGAGGAGAATGAATGTAATCAGGAGGGAGCTGGGAGGAGACCAGGGCGGAGCCACGCCCAAAGCGCACACAGACACAGGAGGCAAAGCCTAATCGTGACAGTTTGTTGTCATTTAAAGTGGTTATTTCCATACTTTTTGTACCACAGAAATATTTGAATATTGATAACATCTTGTTAGTGCCAACTCCGCTTAACCCCCATTCATCAATCCACTATCTGTATAGTCCTGTTCAAGGTTGCATGGTGGCTGGAGCCGATTACAGCTGACATTGGGCGAAGACAGCGTTCACTCTGGACAGGTCGCTAAGTTATCATACGGCTGACACAGAAACAGACAAACATTTACGCTCACTTTCACGCACAAGGGCAATTAAGACTAAGCTTGAGGAAGCCAGAAAAACTGAGAACATGCAAACTCCCAGGCTGGTCTCATCCAGCATTTGTCGCTATACCTAAGAAAAAGTATGTGTCGTAATTGGTAGATATGCCACGATATGTTATCCAAAGAAGTATAAAAGTGAAAAAGCACTCACAGTGCGGGTGGGAGGGGCAATGGATGGGTCCAACAAACCGGGTTCTTTCAGCCAAGAGACTGCTGTTCGATCCTCATGTGAAACAAGAAGCAAATGCTGATTTATTTGTCACGTGACTTGTTTGATTCAGTAACGGCACTCTTGTAGTTATTTGAACCCAAATGACAATATTTTCCTAAGCCTAACTAACTATCTCAAAATCTATTCCTAAACCCAACTAAGTAGTTTTGTTGCCGAAAACCTAGAGGGACAACAAGACGCTGCAGGTTGCATGTTATGGGTATATAGCGTGATTGAAACCGGAGCTGTTCCACTGCCTTTGTAGACCGCTGGATTAATTTACATAGGAGCATAAATGATATACCGTAAATGTACAATGGTTTTATCAGAGCTTTTTCACTGAAAACCGTTGTGGAAACTTATCCTATGGTTCTTTTAGTTATAACTTATATCGCTTAAACCTGCTAAAAGCGCTGTCTGCTTGAACTTGTGTCACAACTTGTGTCACAACTTGAAACAGCAAACGCTGTGAATTTAAGAACTAACGTGGGAAGAGGTCCCACGAAAAGGCTGGGAACCTGGCCTTGGGGGGTGCAGCGGCCGATGGAGGACGACATCTGCTAGGGGGAGGGTGAAGGGAGAGGAGACGAGATAACGCGCATATATACTCTGTTTTGTCTAATCTTTGTTGTTAGACCTCCGAACCATCCGTGGGGAAAGAGCTCTATCCATTCAGCTGAGTTATTATTGAAGTGTCTGTTCATTAAATATGTTTTTTTTTTTTAAGAAGTTTCCATCGCGATTATTTCTCACATGGAGTTTGAAAAGATTTTTTTCCACCACAACTGCTGCTGTTACAGAATCCAAAGCTCATGAAAGTCAACCAAAAGAGTAAATTCTCCATGACTCCAAAACAATGAGCAAAAACTCACATGTTTACTGTACAGGGATGCAAGGATATAAAAACATATTAACATGTGCAGCTTAAACAGTTTTTTACAACCTTGAAAATCAATTATTTAAGTATTATGAAATATATATTCTTTTACAGTCCAGCTACATCCCATAACAATCAATATGCTGACCTGTATTTGTAATTATGTGTGAGATGTGGTGTATAGAAAGAGATACAGTGATGATGTGTTTTCTTTAGGGTGTTAAAGCAGGACAGAAAGGTTAGCAGTTCCTCAATGAACATCATTCGTTCATCCATCCCATGAGCCTGTTAAATTCCACTTGCTTTGATTTCATGCAAGCTCTGCAAAATATTCGGTCTTGAAGAATCACACTTGAAGTAAATGCGTCACAATCACGGCCAAACCCCACCGAAATCCAAACTGGTTAGTTGTGTGCCCGTGTAGTCAGAAGGTAAGTAGTCAACACGAACATTATCTTCCCCCTCTTCCCATTTCTCCCCCATCAATGAATTATTTATCAGCAACTGCTGACTCCAAAAACTTGAAAGAGCATTTTTTTCCCTCCATTTTCTCTTTTTGTAGCGGCAGCAGTTGTGGCTCACTAATTAATCAGCCATGTCGAGATTCATGGTCGGTGGCATGAGGTACACTTCTACCAGTCAGTTTAATCAATAGAGCCTGACATATTGATTGGGAGGTTTTCAAAGGGAGTCAACATCAACACACATTTAATACAAAATTTGGTGTATTTGTTACACTATTCCAAACCAACTGTAAAAATATGTAGACATACAAGCCCTTCAAGTACTTTTCTTTCCTTAACCTAACTGTTGTTGACTGTGAAAACAAAAGTTCATTTTTAAAAGACTGTATGCTTCAAATGCAGGGGTCACCAACCTTTTTGAAACAGAGCTACTTCAAGGGTACTGAGTAGTATGAAGGGTTACTTGTTTGATACAAACTTCCTGAATAACAAAGTTGCACATATCAACTTTTAAAACTAATAATATATGTGAAGAGACTGTCTGATCACATGTAAATGTTAATTATTCCTCACAATAATTATTGACAATGATTGTACAAGTACAATTTTTAGACGGAGCTCCATGGTGACTAGTGCTATTTTTAGAACATACCTTGACTCACATGGTCCATGCGAGCGACCAGGTGCCCACGGGCACCGTGTTGGCTACCTCTCTTCTAATGCATAACCGCCCACCCTAAGGTTCCCCCTCAGGTAAACACTATTAGCTCTGTCAGCACTGTTGCTGTTTTTTAGCTTCTAGCTGCAGGCTCAGACGTGTTAAGAATAAAACTCATGTTGAGGAGAAAACTCAGGTGAACAGACTTAGGTCGAGGCGTTTAGCTCAATTCAAGCAATAAGGTTTATTTGTAACAGAAGTATTATGTCCAGCAGTTAAACGTGCATGGACCTAGAAAAGTTCACTCTGTAGGAGCGAATGAAAAGCTAAAAAGGCGCTTAGACAGAGTGCGAATGCGGTGTTAAAGGTTCTTCTGATGGAAGCCTATTGGTTGAATACAAAGTAGGAGGTGGATCTGTTTTTTAGCATTCAGATGACCTGATGGAGCTCTGGGCAACTTCACCCACACTGGCTCAGTTCCGGGACCGCCTTCTCTGGAACGTCAGTGTGTCTGCATATTGTTAACACTTAAGGTGCCGGAAAAGGGTGCAGTTCTAAGCTATTTCTCTGTGTGAATAGATAAAGAGAACTCTTCTCCTACTCTAAGATGGCAGTTTCTGCCCTAATCTGGTGGTTTAAGCAAGTGTTTCTTTCAGGGCCACTGTATCTGTTTCTATCGTGCGAACAGGCGACGGAATGCCCTGCTTGCAGTTTTTTGACCTACTTGCAGTGACCTCACAACTCCGCAATATAAGCTTACAAGTATAGCTCATTATTTAACATTGAATGAATATATTTTTATTTACAAATCCCCCTTTTGCTAGGTGTGAACTTCTTAGACTTGGAACTACTCATTCAATGGCTGTAACTCGATGTTTAGGTCCCTATCATCTGAATTGTCTGGATCGGAAGCTGGTGGTTTGCTATGTCTATTTCGGGTGTGTGTCTGATTCGGGGATGGAGAGGGAAGAGGGGCAGTTGAATTAGATGGGTGCTGGTGTGTCTGATACTTGGTTTCTCGGCGGGGTTTGCATAAGGGTCCCCTAGACAGCATCTAAGTTCCCGATGCATTTTCCAAATTAGTGTGAATTTCTCCCAGTGTTCTGGTTGGTACCGGTGCTGGGACACAATGTGTCAGGTGGTGCCAAGGGGCGCCTGATTTGCCCTTGACCTGGACCGAGTGTGAAGTAACCTCCTTCACCTCGTACGGCCCAGTCCACCTGGGGTCAGTCCACTTGCACTTGTGAACCTTCACCCTGACCCAATCACCTACTTGTATCTGCTTTCCAGCTGCCGCTGCTTCAGGTACTGCTCGAGTCCTCTCGATCTGCTTGGAGAGAGCTTCAGCAAGAGAAGTTAGGGCACTCATATAGTCAGACATTTCAATCTGCTGTACATCCAGAGGTGGCATATGACCTCCATCTCTGGGTGGACCTGGCATCGGCCGGCCAGTCATGATCTCGTGTGGGGAGAGATGTGTTTCTCCCCCTTTTCCGGACCTCATGGCCATAAGGGCCAGGGGCAGGGCCTCAACCCATGTTAATTTGGAGCCCGCGCAAACTTTGGCAATTGTGGCCTTAAGGGTCTGATTCGCTCGTTCCACCAGGCCCTGAGATTGCAGGTGATAGACTGACCCGAATCGGTGTGTGATTCCCAGAAATTGCTCTACCTCTGCGAGCGTGGTGTTGCTAAAGTGTGATCCGTTATCGGAGCGGATGCATCTCGGCACTCCGTAACGGGGAATCAGTTCTGTTTGCAGCCACTTTACAACTGTCTGCGCGTCTTCTCTCTTGGTGGGAATTGCTTCCACCCATCTTGAAAATCTGTCTACCATTACCAAGCTGTACCTCTTTCCCTGCACTCTGTTCTCTGGTCATATCTGTATAATCTATGCTGATGTCTTGGAAACATGCTGAGGGCACGGGATAAGATCCCATCGGTGCCTTGAATGGTTTTCTTGGGTTGTATTTTCCACAAATTTGACATTCATCGCAGAAGAGGAAAGATATCGCTTCCATGTGCGGATGCCACCATAGTTGTTTTAAATTTTCCAATGTCCGTTTCTTTCCCTCGTGTGTAGGTCCGTGGGCCCCTGGTAGGAGTGCTGCACACAGTTCTGCTGAGGCAACCACTCTGCCGTCGTGGGCTCTCCACAGACCTTCTTTGTCTTTTGAGGCTCCTTTCCATGTCCATTCGGACCATTCATAAGGTCCTGCTTTCTTTTGATGATCTTTGATGTGTTCAATGGTAAGCTCAGGTGGGCCGGATGTTGGCTTCATAACCATTTGGCGAGGTGTGTAGCCTCCAGTTTTCTTTGCTGCTCTGTCTGCCGCGTCATTACCGGCACTGATTCGTGATCTGATTGTGTCATGTCCTTTGCCTTTCATGATGGCCACCCCCTTTGGTAGTTGGATTGCTTCTACCAGCCTTCTCATAGCTGCTTCGTGTTTTATGGGGTGGTCATTTGAAGTGGTGAAGTTCCGTCTTCGCCATACAGGGCCATCGATGTGGGCTGCTCCATGGGCGTAAGCCGAATCTGTGAAGATATTTACAATTTTGTCCATGCTCCACTTCAGAGCCTGAATCAGTGCTTCCACTTCCGCTAGTTGTGCTGAAGCGGGTTGTGGCAGTATCCCTGACTCCACTGTTTGGTGATAGCCATCACTCTTCTGTTCCACCACTGCATAGGATGCAATGTTCCCTTCTTCTCCTTTGTAGCAGCAACCATCCGTGTACAGCCAGGCTTCAGCTGTGAGGTGGGGAGTGTTTTGGAGATCCGGTCTCAATTTGTTTTCTTGTACTGCAACTTCCTCGCACACATGTGGTTGTCCATCCGTGAAGTTAGCCATCATATTTCTTGTGGCTGGCACAAAGGTGATGTGTGGCATGGTGCAAGTGTGTTGAATCTTCGTTTTCCTTGCGGCACTGAACATCAATTCTTTACTCATCAAGAATGCCGCCACGCCATGGTGCGTGTGTACTTCCAGTGGATGGCCCATGACAGTATGAGAAGTTTTTTCAATTGCTTTTGCCACTGCTGCAACATATCTTGCGCACGTGGATTGACCATTTTCCACAGTGTCAAGTTTTGATGAATGATACATCAGTACCTCTCTTTCACCCCCCTTTTTCTGGAAGAGTACAGCATTGAGTAGGCTGTCTCTTTCGGAAACATCAAGGTGGAACGGTAGGGAGTAGTCTGGGGACATGAATGCGGCGGCATGTGCAAGTGCTTGCTTCAAGCGGGTGCAGGCTGTTTCACCCTCTGCTGTCCATGTGAGGTTGGCAGTAAGATTTCTGGTGCCCACTTCCTTCAACATCTCTCTGAGAATGGTGGTGTGGTTGGTGTAGTCTGGGATATGGGCTCGTGAGTAGCCTGTTAAGCCCAGAAATGAGAGGAGAGCGGCAACAGTGAGCGGTTGGGGATGTTGCAGGATGGTGACCCTGTGCATGTGTGACATTTAGAGTGCAATGGATGTGGTCCAGGGGAGTTTTGTACGGGAAAAGCTGAGTGATTTTTGGTTTGAGAATGTTGAACCAATATTGGATGGCAGGGGTCTGGGGGCCAGTTTGAAGACAGCGTAGCCAGAAAACCTCTTCGTCTGTGGGGGACACCGTCTCTGTAACGGGAGCAAGGGAGAGAATGCGTACTGGCATGGACAACGTACTAGTTGGTGGGTTGGACGAGACATGGACACCGTCTTGGTTCATCCAGATAATCAGATTGAGGCGAGTCATCAGATCGCGTCCTAGCAGGTTGACTGGGCAGTTTGGAGCAGAGAGAAAGCTGTGCATGAGGGTTGCATCTTGAAATGTGATGGGGAGAGGGGCGTGTCAATAGGGAGGGCTGTTGTATCCTCCAGGCCATTGTTGTTGGCTACTTGCCTGTGTGGCATGGGCCCCGCCTTGGGGACCATGTCCCTCGTCCCAAGGAGCCTGATGGGCCCTTTGCTGTGGTCTTTGTCCGTCATAACCATGTCCACCTCCTCCTCTGGAGTATTGTCCTCTTCCTCTCTGTGTTTGCTGCGGTGCTGCCCTGCAGTGTCTTGCGAAGTGTCCCGGTTTCCCACAGTTGTAGCAGAAATAGGATGCTCCTCTGTCTCCAGGCACTCCTCTTCTTCTGGCTCCTCCTCTTCCACCCCATTGGCCCTGTGGGACCCATGGGCGTGACTGTTCACCGCCTGCTGACATCATAGCCATCATGACCTCCAGTGGGACAGAGGGAGTAGGTGCCGTTGGAGGTGGAGCCGGTGCAGGTTGGACTACCAGCCGTTGTTGCTGTTTAGCCTTAGATTTCGGTTGCCTCAGCCGCGTCTTGTTCTTTGAGTTGTTTCTTGAGTAGGGCCTTCTGCAGGGCCTTAATTTCTGTCACTACCCGCCTCAGTTTGAATGTGCTTCGAGAGGTAATGTCAAGGGGGGTGATGTCGAGTGACAGATGGGGCCTGGTTTTTTCTTTTCCGGTCGGCATGTCCACCTGCATCCGATCCGTCATGGCCGTTCCTAGTGCCATCATTGCCACTCGCTGTTCCTCTTCTCTGTCTTTGCGGGCTTGCTTCAGTGGGTTAGCGAACCCCCATCGCTTGGTTTGATTTGTCGTTTGATTTCTCTCTGCAGTCTGTGCTTGAGCCACTCGTTTTGTCAAATCGTTGGTAAAGAGCAGGAGGTTGTTGACCGACGGAGGTAGTGGACTAGCCGCCTTCCACCACCCCTCCTCTGTCCATCGTTTCATGCAGTTATCCCAATGAATCTTGTCTCTTTTCCATGCAGTCTTGCCTCCTGTGTCTGTGACTGCTTTTTCCAGTTTTGCACGCAGTTCTCCTGAATAGCCACCAGATGGAGCCCCAGCTCCAGCCATGTCTTCTTGTGTTCTTCTTCTTCTTTTTTTTCTTTTTTTTCTCAATTCAATTCAAGTTTTTTCGAATTTCAATTTTTTTTCTTTTTTTTTCAAATTTCAATTTTTCAAATTTCAAATATATATATATATATATATATATATTTGTTTTTTATTCAAATTTTTTTGGATGCAGTACTCTCGAATGTCCACCAGATGGAGCCAAAGCTCCTGTCAAATGTTCTTTTTGCAGTTCCTGAAGTGCCAACAGAGGGAGCCAAAGCTCCTGTCAAATGTTCCTCTTGCAGTTCCTGAAGTGCCAACAGAGGGAGCCAAAGCTTCTCCCAAATTTTCTTGTGCAGTTCGTGAAGTGCCACCAGAGGGAGCCAAAGCTCCTGCCAAATTTTCTTCTGTTTTGCGACCTTGAAAGAGACTCGAACTGTCCCTAGCTACAATCTTTCACACTCCCTAGAGCTGCACCTGGTTCTTATCTAAGTTCTACTCCCATTTTTTCAGTGTCTCTGCCTGACTGTCTGCCTGCTCTGTCTTCGCTCCTAAATTTGTTTACGGTCCCTAAGCAACAAAATTCCCAATAAATCTGTAATCTTTCTAACTCTACCAGTAAAACTGACACGTATATTAACCCTCAGCTTCCCTCAGTCTATCCTAGTGTTTTGTGTTTCTGTGGTGAGTGCAAAGCTTGTGTCTTATGCATGTTCGCTGCTCCACTGACCGTCAATCACTGGCAAGCACACGAACCTGTGCAACACTTCAACTCCAAATCTCAGCTGTCTCTCAAACATGTACGCTTCACGCAATCACTCATCCATACCAAATTGAAACCATACACTGCCGCAGTTTTACAATTACAATTTTGAGTCTATGTCTCCCTGAGACATTATGTTGCCACAGTTTTACAATTACAATTTGAGTCTATGTCTCCCTGAGACATTATGTTGCACGCAATCAACCATACACTGCCGAGTTATACGAATTATTCATACACAAACCACGTCTGGAAAAGATCTCTGCCGATCTGCGTTTTCCAGTGTATGCCTTCGTATGAACTCGGTCCCTTAAGGAAATGGCAATATCTTGTGCATTCTCTGAATTCGGACCTGTGTCTCCCTGAGACATTACCCAGCACTCAATCGACCACACACAGCCGTATTCCACAAATAATCGCACACATACCACGTCTGGAAGATCTATTAATCTTATTGTTTACAGTGTACGCCTTGTGTGAACACGGTCCCTAAGGAAGTGGCGATATCTTGTGCTACAATTGAATCGATGTCTCCCTGAGATCATCTACGCTGCACACAGATCATACACTGCCAATTCTGGAATACTCGGACATCAAACCACGTATGGATCTTCGTTTTACAGTGTCCGCTTTCACACGAATCTGGTCCCTTAAGGAAATGACGTTGTGCAGACTCCTCTCACACTCCTCTCACATCAGCGTATTTCAACAACAATTTCTATATACGTGGTCCAAACATCAGCTTGCTACATCGCATAAATCTACAGTGTGGCCCGGTATTCAGTCTTTCAGACCGTCATTGGTCAGCGAACCGAAGCTTTCGCCACGGCTGTGTAACCTCCGAACAGTTATCAAAACTTACGCGGTGAACACAATGTCAGCCTATCCAATTTCACAATCATCAATTTCTGTTAGACCCACTCACACACATGTACATTCTATACTAAAAAAACCCCACTGTTGTCATAACAATTCTGTCACAATGCTACGTAGTTTATCTTTAGATATTTAGTCAATGCAATTCATACTCACTCTCAGTACTCCTGACCAATTCAATTTAGTACCTACAGACAATCTGCAGAATTAATTTAAATAGGCTCTGCTTACCGTTTGATTGGAGCTGCTTTGATCAGTTTCCGAGGTGATAAGAATTGCTCCGGTCGGCAGCCGGAATCCCCAGCCTCTCGGGATAACACCTGTTGTTTTGTCTGTGGACAGAAGAAAAAGTCCGTCACGAGATGTATCTCCTACTGATCGTTAAAACCATCCTCTGCTACCATGTTAAGAATAAAACTCATGTTGAGGAGAAAACTCAGGTGAACAGACTTAGGTCGAGGCGTTTAGCTCAATTCAAGCAATAAGGTTTATTTGTAACAGAAGTATTATGTCCAGCAGTTAAACGTGCACGGACCTAGAAAAGTTCACTCTGTAGGAGCGAATGAAAAGCTAAAAAGGCGCTTAGACAGAGTGCGAATGCGGTGTTAAAGGTTCTTCTGATGGAAGCCTATTGGTTGAATACAAAGTAGGAGGTGGATCTGTTTTTTAGCATTCAGATGACCTGATGGAGCTCTGGGCAACTTCACCCACACTGGCTCAGTTCCGGGACCGCCTTCTCTGGAACGTCAGTGTGTCTGCATATTGTTAACACTTAAGGTGCCGGAAAAGGGTGCAGTTCTAAGCTATTTCGAAGTCTCTGTGTGAATAGATAAAGAGAACTCTTCTCCTACTCTAAGATGGCAGTTTCTGCCCTAATCTGGTGGTTTAAGCAAGTGTTTCTTTCAGGGCCACTGTATCTGTTTCTATCGTGCGAACAGGCGACGGAATGCCCTGCTTGCAGTTTTTTGACCTACTTGCAGTGACCTCACAACTCCGCAATATAAGCTTACAAGTATAGCTCATATTATTTAACATTGAATGAATATATTTTTATTTACAGACGTTGCCATGTTGAGAGCCGACTGGAGGCAATAGATATGCTCAGAATTTAAAACTTAGCACCTTTAAACATTAATAGTGTTACTTTTAGTCCCATACCATATGTAGCATATCCCTCCAAAAGATGATCTGACACTTGACTGATGATTGCAACATTTATTTCTAAATCCCACAAACAACGTAAGAGCTGTGTACAAAACACAAAGGAAAAATTATGTGTTGCCTTTTCTTCTCGTTAGCATTACTGTAGCCTACACACACTAGGTGTGTCTCAATTCAGGGGTTGCATCCTTCGGAGGACCCAGCCTCCACGGTCGCGTCCTTTGAGGGCCGCGAAGGCTGGACCGGGCGGTCTCCGAAATGAGACGGCCTACGCTACAGAGGGCTTCCTGTTTCCGTCACCAGCTTTTCCTTTGCCGCACCCGTCACCTAGTGTGGTGGAAAAAACTATTTAATAGTAGCGAGTGAGTCCTATGACACTGAAATTAAGAAACATTGAGAAAAGAAGAGAAAATATTTATTCTCTGCGCAGAGAAGGTTCAATCGTCATACAGAATGCAATGCGGTCTGAAGGAGGAAGAACCCAGAGCATTGTTTCCCCTATGTAACCCTCCGATCCAGATACTGTTTAATCATATGCAAATTATGTAGCCAATCGAGGACTGCGCGCACTGCCATAAATATCCGGGGTAGACAGCTCACTTCCTGTTTACATTTGGTTCCGCCGGACAGCAACTGAAAAGCAGTTCTGCGTCGTAACTAGACCGTGTGGTTTCTCGCACTAATTCTGCAGTCAGTGTTTGTTTGTGAATGAGGGTCCCGGATCATCCGGAGCACCTGTACAATTTTGGATGGCGAACTACAAGATGGAGTTTTCCTTGGACCCCTTCCTTCCCACAGGAGCTGTGGTAGAATCGAACTGAACTGAGACCCAATGAACTTTATGAGGATCGAACTGAACTGAGACCCAATGAACTTTATGAGGAATGAACTGAACTGAAACCTATGAACTTTATTTATTTTTGTATGTAATGAAATTTTTGTTTGGAAAATAATCACAATGCAATGCTTGGTTAAACTTACCTGTGACTCTCGGTGGTTCCTTTACGAAAATTGGGCTGCGTAGATAAGCCTAGAATCTAAAAACATTACAACTGGTCCTTAAATTCCTTTTTACTTTAAAAGGAGATCGCACATGTTACACCTACCATTGTATTAGGGGGGCGCCCCGCCCCCCCCCCCCAACGGCACCCCTCCGCCCCCCCTTGAAGGTGGAGTTAATTTTGTTTTCTATATCGTGCCAGATCACAACAGAAGTCATTTAAGGTTCCCTTTCCTATAGAACAGGTCTATACCTTGTTCTTTTATTAAACAAACTAAATAGCCTTATGTTATTTATCGTATTTACACGACGGCATGACATATCTGTCTCTACATGGTCGCGGATTTACAATTCTCCTCTGCTCTCTGTATCGCGCACGGAGGAGTTTCGCCCCGATGCGCACACACACACAGACACGTGCGCGCACACACAGGTGCGCACCCTCCCGCCAGCGGACAGAGAGCACGCGTTGGAAAACATGTCGCGTCAACCACCTGAAAAGCAGACAACAATATCTGCGTTTTTTTAACTCTCCCATGTGGTGAAGATGCAACACTCGCTCTCCTGCGAGTAGCAGCTGGAGTAGCTCTCCTGCTCCGCGTCCAAGTAGAGACAAGTGACTTGCCTTCTCTGCTGGCCTAGATAGAATCACAAAGTTATAGCTATTTTATAATTTAATAATTTACACTACATGTGTTATAATTTTTTTCCCCCATTATCTTATTTTCTCATTGCACAGCTCCTGTCTTCCTCAGTTGCTCTGCTTCCAGTGCAGCTTGTTTTAAGTAGAGCTTTTATCCAATCAGATCTCACCTCTGTGTCTCCAGGTAAGAACAGAGGCCCGAGGCCTGCAGACTCACAAGTGAATCCATGTGCACTTTCAGTGAATGGGGACGATATTGTTGATTGTCATGTTCTTCAACCAATCAGATCTTTAGTTTGACATGGTGGGCGTATTCTTTGACGTGTCAGAGCCTGCTAGCTGGCCTACAAGTACGTCAGCATTAACGTGCAGCTTGATTGGTCAGTGGGCTAGCCCGACTGTTGTGAAAGTAGCTAGCAAAACTTTGTAGTAGTAACAGTTAAAGTTTAAAGGTATGTAAGATGTTTCTACTTCTACATGACATTATATTTTTAGCTTTTTGGCATGTTGGGTGGTAACAATCCCAATATCTACTGCCTCTGTCGAGCGCACATTTTCAGCCTCAAACGCATTAAAACGTATTCAAGGAATACAACTGGGGGGGCTCCACTGTCTTCACTGGCGTCCATGAATCCAGAAGGATTTCTTACTGGAACTAAAACACACGGATGTACTGAACAACCATGAGATTAAACTCTTTGTTATAAAGAAAGGAGGATGGACTTTGTCTTTAAGTGAACAGCAGCTTTGGTAAGTTAACTGTTTTTACATCTGCAGTATGCTTGTTTATATATTATTATTTGTACGACTTGTTTTTATGAAGATGGATTTTTGTTTGGTTTTATATGTGATAGGAACCATTGTTACGTCCAATGTTGCTCTGGGGACATATTTAGCCGGTGACAGTGCTGCCAACTTGGCGACTTTCTCGCTAAATCTGGTGACTTTCCAAACCCTCATGGAGACTTTTTTTGTCAAAAGCTACTACCTAGCGATTTTTTTCTGGTGTTGTTCGAGACTTCTCTGGTGTTTTGACTCTGACATCAAAGCACATACCGTTCTGCAGTTACTGCCTTGAACGAGCAGCAGGTGCTGCCATGAGCCCCTCCGCCACCCCAAAGCACTCACAGCAGCCTCGCTCAGTAGTCCCAGCTGCAGTCAGACAAGAGAGGAGACACACTCTCGGGATATTCATGTATCTGCACTATGCAGTTAGTGTACTTATAGGTGTTGAGCTTCATTTTTACACGAAAAAAATAATAACCGTAGCGTCTGTGAGGAATTTAGGTTTTAATAGTGTTTTTTTTAGAAGGATTTATAGCACCCCTAAAGGTGGTTAGTAAAATGTTAGCAAGTGTGTGGAATGTCACTTTATACTTACAAAAAAAGTACTTGAAACTAGAATACTTATCAAATGTATATGTTTACAGTATGTTTAGCATAGAAGTGTTAAGCCATAAAAGACAATCATTGAATGTATTAAACTGTGAAGAATAGCCAAGGGACCGACAGGGATTTTGAGATAGGCATTGCAGAGACCACCAGGACCAGAGGAGGATTCCGGACGACTTCAACCAAACACTGAGCTGATAACTGCCCGAAGCGAGGAGGGGCTATTGAATTTCGGCCAATCACAGAGGCTGATACTGGACATTTGAACTATCGGACAGAGACTTTTAAATATAGGATAGTTCCAGAGGGTTTTTGCTTCAGTTCGCGCCGTTACCACTCTGTGTAGTTGACCAGCTGGGCTGGCCTATTGGGTGGGGCTTGTGAGGACATATTGATATCAATAGAGCAATTCAGTTTGCAACTGTTCTAGCTCATTCAGTGACAGTGAAGGTTTAAGTTCGAGCACAGGCTACTACATCCAGTTTTATTACACACATATACACCAGTAATCACAGACGACTGCTCTTTAAACAGAGTTTATTAAATCTGAACAATGATCAAATCAAGTAATATTGCAACCAACAAACACCATCATACACTTTTATGTGTCTAATACCTAAAGTCAAATGAATAAAATGGGGTAATGTATGTATAGGTATGTATGTAAGTGTGTGTGTGTGTGTGTGTGTGTGTGAGGATCTATGTGTGTGAAACGAGGGGGTATAACCTATTCCATCAGTGATGAAAAGAGGAGGGGACAATTTAGAACTACAGCCCAGAACTACAAACCAAGATGGCGGACAAAATGGCTGAGAGGTGGCTGCGGGTGACCACGTGTGAGCGGCAATCGATTGCGAGGGATTTCCCCAGGCTCATAGGCCCTGACTATGTGTGTGCAGGTTAAGAGAGAGAGAGAGAGAAAAGAGAGAGAGAGGGGAATCAACTCTGCTGCGTGCGGTTCGCGTCGTAGTAAGTGAGAACAGCTGGTCTTATCCTACACAAGTCCGCCGTTGTCGTTTTGAACTGACGGCAGCTTATGCAGTGATAGCCACGATTCTCACCTCACTCACACAGAGTCGATTTAATGAAGAGAGAATACCAAACGAAATAAAATGAATCCCCAAACAAAACAGAACAGACCTTTATCACTGCGGTGAGATGAGCGTATTGTTTTCTTATCAACCCGAAACTCGGCCGTAGTTTCAGTCTTTAAAGTGATAATACACAAACTCTACATTCACTAGCAGCGACGGATCTAATGCAAACAGTTACAGCAGGAAATACACAATATAGCGGGGCTCCGTGGTCCGCGATGGTTGCGCAATAGACGGTGTAACACGACAGTGACTAAACACAACAAGATACGGGAATAACAACACATCAACGAAGGCTATATTATGCTAAGCTAAGCTATGCCCAGATACCATGAATCTTACTTTGAGAAGCTTTGTGAAAGGGGTCCGTTTTCCGTGATGGGAATCGGTCAGTCCTCGAGTGTTGACTCGACAGCGCGGCTTTCTTAGTGGGCGCAGACTGGGTGGATAACTCGGTCCTCAGGAGTCTATACTCCTTTTATACTCCATTTTGACTTAAAACAGGAAAAACATGTTACAAAGGCAGTAGATAGATTGACAAATACAAATTGAGTTAATTACACCATACTTACTGTGTATATGGAGTCCAATCAAATCCATTACAATTGTGAACACATTCTTATGAATTCAATTCAGATAAAATATTTGTTTGACACCACGTCAAACAAATCACCAGAACTGCCTTTTTCCACTTAAAAAACATCGCCCGTCTCCGCCCATCACTCTCCTCATCTGCTGCTGAAACTCTGATCCACGCCTTCATCACCTCCAGAATTGACTACTGCAACAGCATTCTTTACGGCACATCATCCAAAATCCTAAATAAACTCCAGTACATCCAGAACTCTGCTGCTCGCCTGCTCACCCGCTCCCGTGACCACATCACCCCTGTTCTCCAGAACCTCCACTGGCTCCCCGTCCCACAACGGATCCAATACAAAATCCTTCTCCTCACTCACAAAGCCCTCCACAATCAGGCCCCCTCCTACCTCACCGACCTGCTTCACCACCACACTCCATCCCGCCGGCTCTGCTCCTCTGATGCCAACCTCCTGTCCCTTCCACTCAGGACCAAGCACCGGACATGGGGCGACAGAGCCTTCTCCATATCTGCCCCCTCCCTCTGGAACTCTCTCCCCAAAAACATCCGAGATTGCACTGACCTTTCCACATTCAAATCACAAATCAAAACTCACCTGTTCAAAACTGCTTTTAACGTGTGACTATTATTGTGTACTTTGTTTTTAATGTATTGTTTTTACATATGATGATTTTAATGTAAAGTGTCTTTGAGTGTCATGAAAAGCGCTATATAAATAAAATGTATTATTATTATTATTATTAAAAGCAGTACAATTTTGAGATTTCAGAAATGCTAATCTCAGTTTGCTGACATGCTTGCAATGATGTAGTGCAGTGGTCACCAATCTTTTAAAGCCCAAGATCCCCGACCTCTGCCTTGGTGACAGGGAAGATCTACCTATTGAGGCATTGAGAGAAAAAGATTGTCCAGACCAGGGGCGTTTCTAGGATTCAAAGAAAGGGGGACGTAGCCCTAAGGGGAGTGCGGCATTTTTGTGCGGCATGTTTGCAATTTTTTTGGGGCCTATTTGGGGCTGCGAAAATCCATTGTTTCAGACAGTTCATACATTGGTTCAATCAGAGAGTGTTATTTTGCTCTGTAGTTTTGCTTGCATTCAGGTTATAACACAAGAGACAGAATTTCAGTGTCACAGTGAAATTTGACAACACAAATATGAACTTTTCTCAAATAAAGAGAAATAATTGTCCTGCTTGTAAAGGAAAGACGGATAAACTAGCTTTCATATCCGCGTCACTCCCAAATCCTAATTCTTAAAGGGACCGCACAAAATGGATGGAGAATGGACCTGACAGGGTCAACTTTTGACTTATTATGAGCAGAAGGGAATACGATTTTTGATCAACATTTACATCTATTTTGTTGTCCGTGTAGTTTTTACATACCAGTGATATTTTATGCTAATTTGGACACTATCACTGAGATAAAGATGAACTCGTTCAGTGTTGGGAACTAAAGGAGCGTGTTTGGGTTGTCAGCATTTAAGAAACTGAATTCTTGACATCAATAGAATTATTAATGTATGTAACAATTATTAATGATTATTAATAACAACGGGGCACCACCCTGCGAACTGGGACCAATAACCAAACGATAAACTAAGTCTCATAATTAGTGGTCAATCATATTGTCAATAGTCTGCGTATGACTACGCGTTCAGTGACAGTGAAGGGTTAAATTTGAGCACAGGGCTACTACATACAGTTTCATTACACACATATGCACAAGTAATCACAGACGACTGCTCCTTAAAGTATAACAGAGTTTATTAAATCAAAATAATAAATGATCAGATCAATTAATACTGAAACCAACAAACGCTATCACACAATTTATATGCCTAATACCTAAAGTCAAATGAATAAAAATGGATGAGGATGTATGTATGTAAGTATGTGTGTGTGTGTGTGGGTGAGGATATATTTATGAAGAGGGAGGAGCCTTAAGGAACTACAGGTAAAAACTACCAAGATGGCGGAGTCGAGTGATGTAGACAAAATGGCGGAGAGGTTGCTGTATGTAATCACGTGTGCCGGCGCAGCACGTTTGTGTGAGGCAATCGACTGCTCGGGGTTTCCCCCAGGGGCTGCTCTATGTGTGTGTATATCACGAGAGGGGGAGAAAGAAAAGGAGAGAGAAAGCGACATGAATCACAGCTTCTGCGTGCGATGTTGTAGGGAGCATGAGTACGCTGGTTTTATCATGCATAAGTATACCGCTGTCGTCTTTGAACTGCCGGCAGCTTATGCAGTGATGAGCCACGACTCTCAGCTCACTCACAGAGTCAATTTAATGAAGAGAGAAATAAAACAGAACGAAATGAAATAAATCAAAATAATCCCCAAACCAAAACAGATCTTTATCACTGTGGTGAGATGAGCGTAGTGCTCCCTTATCACATCTCTCAAGTGATAATACACAACTCTAAATCTACCAGCAGCGACGGATCTAATGCAGACAGTTACAGCAGCTAAGTGCACAGTACCGCGTGGTCCGTCAGTGATTGCGCAATAGCTCAGCAAAACGAAAACAGTGACTTAACACGACAAAAACACGGGAATAATAACATATAAATGAATGACCTGAATTAAATTTAGGTTAATTTAAGCTAAGCTACGCCCAGACACCGTGAACTCTTACTTTGAGGCGCTTCGTTGCAAAGTGGAGAGTGTTTGTCGATGAATTGTCTTCTTCCTCCAGAAGAAAAAAGGCAGAGGGGGGAACGGCTTTTCAAAGCGGTTGGTCAGCGGGTGCTGCTTCGGCCCTGCTCGCTGCAGAGAGGGGGGCCTGTAGTTTCAACGTCAGCTGAGACACGTTGTCGGTTCGTATCTCCCGGTAATGATCGGTGAGGAAAGAGGTTTAGTCGTCCTGGTACCGTTGCGTGTACACGAAAGGCGGCGAAAGGATCGCGGAAGGGATGCGTTCTCGCGGGCAAAGGCCTGAACTCAGAATAGACGTGGTCTGTTCGGCCAGCGAAATGACACGTGCGTGCTGAGATGAAGGGGGGGGTGAGGTCGATCGGGTCCTCGTGAATCTTCTTGGAGGCCGGACGGGAGTCCAGAGCGAAGAGACCGATTTTCGCTGCGTTGGCGCTTATAAACGGGTCTGCACGCACAGCGGGAGGCTTTTCGGCCAATGAAGCGTCCGCCTCAGCTGTGGCCGAAGGCTGGAGGTGGACATCTCGAGGGGGCAAGGATCTGACCTCAGGTCAGCTGGTGAAGAGGGGAGACGCATGTGAGGGACTCAGCCAGCCAGGAGGTGGCGCCAGGCCCCAACATCAGTGTCAAATATACCATTCAATGGAGAAAAAACCCATGAATAACAAAAATAAAAGAACACATTTCAAGTACATCTTAATTATCGAATGATAAATATTGTATGATGGGCTGAAATGGAAGGCACCCAATGCATTCACTACAACCAAGTCATAGGATTACAATGTACAGAGAAAAACACGATAGGACTAGATCCGGACAGGACTTTCCGCTTTAATATGATTTGAATCAGTCTGAAGTTGCTTTCGCGTTGCCTGTCGATTGTGCACACGTCTCTTCAGTTACATGCCCTTATAAGGAGCTGGCGGGGCGTTTCTGTATGCAAATCCAGGTGCACGCGATTTAAGAATCCTCATTCGGTGGAGCACAGCTGAGAACTGTGCTCCACCGAATGAGGAAGTGCACTTCGGCTGTGTAAGAACCAGTGGCGGCCTGGCCCCACCCACCTTGAGCCACAAAAACAAAAAAAAAGATATTATACTTTTATTTTTTTAATAATATTAATAAATTATACAAATTGTCAATATTTGTGTTTTTGAGCTATGTAATATACCCAGTAATATTTGTAAAATAAATGTAAACGCTGCTCCTATTTACTTCTACTTGTCAAGGGTTTACTCCGTTTTCGGGTTCTTAGTTAGCCGCCACAATCAGCAACATGTTCAAGAAATATCCAAATTTCCAGAACACATTTTGTACTGTTGTGCAACCTCTATAGCCCGAGCGAGTACTGATACCGAGGTTCCGAATGGAATTTTCATCAACAAAAATGAAAAATGGTCCAGACATGTAAAATATCGAGAGAGAAAATAATAGTCCGGGCAAGATCATCATGCAAGCCATTTTACACAATTATACAGAGTTATACACAAACTAATTCAATACACTCGAAGATTTATCACAATATCAGGATTTTTCTCCAGAAAATCAGCCAACTATGCATGCGGAAATCATCTTTCATCACAAAGCCGGCAGCGAAAATGGCGGAAGGATACATGATCTCGCATGAGGGCTCGATACGGCGTCGACCCAGTGTGTCCAAACTGACCTCCGACAAAGCGTTCAAAAGTCACAGAACAAACCCTGAGAACCCACACACTGCTCTCCAGGAAAAAAATTGAAAATATCCCTACCTTTTTGTGATTTCCGTCTGGAAAAAAACATATAATCCATTGAAAGTTGCTGCAGCACTGTACTCCATTTCCTGGTCTGTATGCCTGCATTGAAATTGTTGTGGCAAAATGACGAGAAGAGACGGCGAACTGAATTTGCAACCAGTGGGAAGTGTTTTAATAAGATCAAGCCAACATCAACAAGTTCAGTATATCGAAACAACTCCCAATGTATTACTTTTCACAGATCACTTTTATAGTCAAGATTCACCCCCCTTAAGCTACGTTCCACCAATCAAACCAGTCCGTTGAACCAAAAACAAAGCACATCTGGTCTCTTCATTAGGTCATGTTCTCATGTCCTTGTTCTGGTCAAGTCAACCTTTTGGCAATTTGGTACGAATAGGAGAGATTTATTACAATGTGTCTGGCACATCCTAATCACTTCTTAAGAATGTTGTTACATAACACGTTATATAAACGGGTTCCTTGTGAGCCCAAATGTGTTCAGTTATATGATGATTTTCTTCAACAAAATTAATGTGCTGTGACCTTGGCGACCAGGCGAAAATGGCCTGTAGTTTTCGCCTGAACCAATCTATTTTTCGCATGGGGGTCGAGCTCACCTTATCAAGATTTTTACTGACCAATGGCCCTCACCGTTCCAAATAACACCCCTGACTGCTTTCAATGGAGTATTCCGGACCTAACATGTCATGAATAAATCCGCTGATCACAGGCCTTAAAAATCCCACATAGACACTGAGTCACAGCAGGTTTTTTTCATGGATGAGACATATGACATCTGAAAATGATTGCAAACTGCTTTGATTTTAGGGTTCATTAGGCATTATTTTAAAAAAAAAGTTCAATAAAAGTGCTTTTTTCAGACGAACCTGCAACTTTTCAATTTGAGCTGTGTGCCATCTTCATTCACTATTAACCAGTAACATATACACAATATTTACACATCTGAACAAGTTTTACCTATATTATACCATCAACTTTATTAAAATAGACCTTGTAGTTTCAGATCTACTGTCTAAAAGGTATGGGTATGCAATTTTCGAGTAGAGACCTACAAATAGGGCTCGGACTATAAAAGGTTTTAATATGTTCTGTTGAGCTTTGATGGAAGGGATCTTCCACCCCCATCCCACCTCTTATACAAAGAGTGAAGCACTGATAGAGCTGTGTGTACTTTAGTTGTGTGCAATACAATTTCCCTTTATCTGAAATGGTCTTTAAAGGAGGAAAGTTTTGGATCAGCCGTTTAGTTTTCTCTGCTCAGTTCCATTAGAAGCCTGAGTTAATAAATGCGTTTTCCATAGCAGGGCATGAGGGCTCAGGGAGGGAGGGGGGTTATTGAATGAAGGTTAATTTGCACAGCTTTGTGTTCAGTTTAGAAAGTATTACATTTCATGCCCCAGCAAATACCTAATGAACAACCATGAAAAAAATCCAGCCTGGGTGAGAAAGTCAAATCTGCAGGGACAATCTGAAAGCTCAGTTTATAGCCCACATTTTCTTATTGGCCACATAAAGCTTTTAAACAGGTGTTGGGGTCTGACTATATGGCTTCTACATGTGCTGTGGAACAAAGAGAGTCAGGCCTTCCCTTTTGCAAGCAAAGGCTTCATCCTGATTGTGGTTTGATGAGCACCAAACCTCCTCTGAAGGAATTTCACATTAGGGTGTGAGTTTCCTCCCCCCCAAAAACTATGCGTTCCTGAAGTCACCTGAAAGCACCGCTGCAATCTCATTGGCCGAGAGCCAAGACACCCCAGGACCCCTGTAGTTCAGACACTGTTCTACAAAACTACCTGTAGCCCCCACCTCAATGCTTTTTCCCTTCGACCTCCGTCGAGCTAGGGAGCACACCAATGTTGCTTCTCTTTTTAACCAAAATCCTAGGTTTAACAGTTTATATTCGCTGGCCGAATTCACCAAACTGTCTATTTTATCTTTGTTCGCATCCACGAAGCGAACCCTTTTAATCCTGCAGAAGTGAAGAAGGAAGACTTCTTCAGAAAGAGAGAGAGAGATAGCTTCCACTCTCCACTCTCCACCCAGCGCCTCATCTGCTCCGGCCATAAGGACGCGAAAGTCCCTTATCGAGACGACAGCGATTCTCTCCCCCCGAGAGAAACACTGCTTCCGCAGCCGTGCTGCCCGAGCCCACTGAAGCTCAGAAGACTCTCCTCAATCACCACGATTGCATCGTACCGTAAGGCAAAATGGAGTCTGGGCAGAGTTAGAGAGAGTTCATTTGTGTTCATTTGATCTTGTTTTGTGTGCTTAAAGTACTGTTCATTTTTATAACGTGGTGTATGCTTAATAATCGCCGACACTAACGATCGCTGAGATCGTTGGGGTTGTGTAGAAGTAGCGTGTATTCCATGCTACTGTGATCTGTGTTGAGCGAGCCGCCTAGTGAGGTCGAAGCTGCTTCTCATCAGTTCAGGAGGTCAGAACCGCCGGCTGAGACAAAGAGTTGCTGTTCCTGCTCCCCTGGCTGAGAGAGCAATCTTCCGTACTCCCGCGCGGCGCAGGGGATCGTAATCGCTTGTTTAATTTCATTTTGTTTTGTTCCTTTCCCTTTTACTAACTCACACACACACATATAGCTTTGAGCTAATCGAGCTACGTGCTTAACAGCTACCGACACATGTAGACACCGGGTCTCCTGTTGGCTATCCGCCATTTTGGATCTCGCGCATGAGAGACGTCACCACGTCCCAGCTACGTCACTGAGCTGTTCCCTCGCTCCCCCACTTTTGCTCACACACACACAGACACACACACACACACACACACACCCCTCTTTTCAATAGTCTGTTGATTTTAGATAGCGTGCTCATGAATGTATAGTTGTTGTTAGTTTAGATATTAGTTGACTAGATCATTCGTATTAGAACTTAATAAACTGTTATATTTTAAAGAGCAGCTGTCTGTGATTACTTTGTGCATGCGTATTGTGATAATAACTGTATATGTGGTCTGTGCTCGAACTTAACCCTTCACTGTCACTCTGAATGTGTAATAGTACTCAGACTATTGACATTATGAGTGAACACTAATTATGAGACTTAGTTTTATCGTTTGGTTATTGGTCCCTGTTCGCAGGGTGGTGCCCCGTTGTTATTAATAATCATTCATAATTGTTACTTACATTAATAATTCTAGTGATGTCAAGAATTTAGTCTCTTAGATGCTGATAACCCAAACATGCTCCTTTACGTTCCCAACACAGGCTATCGATTAATTCCAAGTAAAAGTCAGAGTGAGCCGAAGTATCTCTGCCAATTGCACCGTGTTCTTTTCACAAATCCTATGAGTAAAGAAACCCCCGAAGTATTTGAAAATGAATTGAGTTGCAGTCAATTTGATATTAGGAATAATTTAACAATTTCACAGGCTCTTGTTAATAATTGAAGTCAGCTGAGCTGGAAGGATATGTGAATGCTGCCTAACTACTGCATCACATGTTATATATATATATATATATATATATATATATATATATATATATCTTCAAATCTTGAAGGTTCCGTGGGCCTCTTCTATGAACTCTGATCTTTAGTTCTTTCCATAGATTTTCTATTGGATTCAAGTCAAATAGCATTATGACCTGTTACATAAACTAATGTCAAGCATTTTTTTTTATCAAAGCAAATATTTAAATATCAAATTTTCTAATCATTTGAATTGTGTGATTTAATGCAAATAACCATTATTTATGACAATAACAAAGTAAAACAATGACAATAGTTTAAATTATTTTGTTGAATATTTGATTTTATTGATTGATTTTACAACAACACAATTGGTAACCATGACTCGCTCAAAAGGACCAGCATGAAAATGAATAAAATCTGAAACCATTGAATGACAGTCTATGGAGCAGAGCCGGTAAGTTGTCGTAACCTGGTCAGAACTGGCCCAAGCTGCGCTATGCTTAGCCGGTCTGTGTTTGAGGGCGGGACTTAGCAAAGGGTCAGTTTTTGGATGTTGAGTGCCAACATTCACACTGTATGTTCACAGTTGGTTATTATTTTTTTTACTCTATTTGGCATTTGATTTTTTTTCTGACAGCTTAGCTGATCAATTGAAAGCTTCTTGGTTACAAATCCTCAAACGTCCCTGAACACAACAAGGGGAGTTTTCAACACAACTGTCTGAAGAACCACACAAAGACAATGTACCTTCTGTCAGAAAAAAGTTCACTGTGGTGGATTATTGATTTCAATCAAGTTTACTGGTTTGAGCCAGTGCTGCCCTTGTCAGGATCCCTGTCTGACCCATTGTGTGTTTACCTCTGTTTCCCCCCCCCCAATCTCCTCTCCTCATGTGTCTGTCATTCCCCTGTTTGTTTTGTTATGCCATGTGCTTGATGTTTTCTCGGACCTGCCTCCAGACTCCTCCCACTGCTACCGCCCTGATGGATGCCAGCTGCGGACAATCTGGCTCGTTACCTGGCAGCATATCAGCCCTGGTCTTGCAGGCCGTGGTTGTCAGTCCGTATTGTCTTCTGCCTCGGTAGCGTTCGCCGTTTCGTGAGTTGAACCCCATGGTATCTTCCTGTGCTAATCTCTCTCCTCTCTGCTACGGGTGTAGAGTACTGGGCGATCTACATACTCTCCGGTGTCGAGCCACGGGACATCACACCGTCGATCTGTCAACCCTCCGGTGTCGAGCCACGGGACATCACACTGTCGAGCTACCAGCCCTCCGGTGTCGAGCCACGGGACTCACACCAGCAATCCACCTGCCCTCCGGTGTCGGACCACGGGCTCCACACCTGCACGCACAGTATAAAATAAACCTGTTACATCGGACTCTGTCTCCTGTGGTCTGCATTTGGGTCCTACCCGTGAACTCCCATGACAGAACGGACTGACCAGAAGATGGATTCAGCGACCACAGGAGCAGCTACGCTGGCCGGACATAGCACGCGGCTAGAGGCACACCAGCAGATGCTCACGGAGATGCGTCAAGCACAGCAAGCCATGGCAGCTGAGGTCTCTGAGATTGGCCACATCATGCAGGAACTGGCTCGGACAGTCCAGCCTCAGCTGGCTCCAGCACCGGACCCAGCACCTGCACTCCCCTCTCCAGTCCTCGCCCCGCCGGTTCGGGAGTCCCCCGTGCCATCTCCGGATCCCTATGACGGAACGCTGGGGAGATGTCGGGGCTTCCTGTTTCAATGCAGGCAGGTGTTTGACCGACAGCCCCAGACTTTCGCCTCAGACAGGTCCAAGGTTTCTTACGTGGTCGGCTTACTGCGGGGAAGGGCTTTGGACTGGGCCACGAACACACTGAGCATCGACCAGCCTAATCTTGTGGATTATGTAGAATTTGTGGAGGATCTGAGGAGGGTTTTCGACCACCCAGTGGACTCCGAGGATGCAGCTCAACGCCTCCTCCGCTTGCGACAGGGTCAAGCGAGTGTAGCGGAACACTCAGTGGACTTCTGCATTCTCGCCGCCGAGTCCGGGTGGGGAGAGACGGCGCTCAGGGGAGTTTTCCTTCACGGACTATCCGAAGCCGTGAAAGATGAACTGGCAACCTGTAATAAGGCCGGCTCGTTGGAGGAGCTGATTAAACTCGATCAGGCTGGATAATCGGATGCGGCAGAGGCGACGTGAGAGGAACTACAGGTCCCAAGGGGCATAGCCCGTGACATCATCCTCTTCCAGCTTCCGCCCTCGTGCTCCTGCGTCAGCCTATCCGGATGAGCGGAGAGGTCCTCAGGCTTCGGATTCGTTCCCCTCTTCCACCTCGGAGGTGGAGCCTATGCAGCTCGGGCGTGCCCTCCTTTCGCCACAGGAGAGAGATAGGCGGATCAGAGCAGGCGAGTGCCTGTACTGTGGCCGCCTGGGACATTCCATTTCCTCCTGTCCAGTTCGGTCAAACGGGGGCGCTCGCCAGTAATGGTTGGGATACTGGTGAGCGGACCCGAGCCTTCTCTCAACTCCCTACCAAGACTGTTGTTGCCTGCGTCTCTCTCTCTGCACTCTCGCTCCCTCTCTCTCTCGGCTCTGGTGGACTCTGGAGCAGAACAAAATTTCATGGACACTGAATTTATAGCCAGAGCCCAGATTCCCTTGGAGATGCTAGAGTGTCTGCTACTGGTCAATGCCCTAGATGGCAGCTTCCTAGCCAAAGTCACTCACCGGACCCAGCCGCTGCAGCTCATCCTGTCCGGTAATCACAGAGAGAGACTTCAGTTTTACGTTTTTCCTTCTCCGCAGAACCCCCTAGTTCTGGGCCACCCTTGGCTCACCACCCATAACCCTCGGATTGACTGGGCGGCGGGGAGGATTGCCGCATGGAGCCCCTACTATCATGCTAACTGCCTAGGATCGGCGCTACCCCCTGGAGGACCTCCCCAGGGCTACCACGAGCCTTTGCCAGATCTCGCCTCCGTGCCCACCTCCTACCATGACATCGGGGAAGTGTTTAGCAAAGCTCGGGCCCTCTCCTTACCACCGCACCGTCCCTACGACTGCGCTATTGACCTCCACCCGGGCGCTTCGCTCCCTTCCAGTCGGTTATATAACCTGTCTAGACCTGAGAAGGCATCCATGGAGGAGTACATCTCACAATCTTTGAAGGCTGGAATCATCCGCCCATCCTCATCACCACTCGGAGCTGGATTCTTCTTTGTCTCTAAGAAGGATAAGAGCCTCCGGCCCTGCATCGACTATCGGGGTCTGAACAGCATCACCACCCGGAACAAATACCCTCTGCCACTGATTAATTCTGCGTTTGAACCCTTGTCTGGAGCCACAATCTTGACCAAGCTCGACCTTCGCAATGCATACTACCTGGTGCGGATCCGAGCAGGGGATGAGTGGAAGACGGGGTTCAACACCCCCTCGGTCACTTCGAGTACTTGGTCATGCCGTTTGGACTATCCAATGCCCCAGCAGTTTTCCAGGCGTTGGTAAACGACGTACTCCGGGACTTCCTGAACCGTTTTGTGTTCGTGTACATCGATGATATCCTCATCTATTCTGCGGACCTTCTGGAGCATCAGCGCCACGTTCGGTTGGTCCTCCAGCGCCTACTGGAGAACAAGCTGTTTGTGAAGGCAGAGAAGTGTGAGTTCCATGTGACCCCAGTTCAGTTCCTGGGATTCATCATTGAGAAGGGTCAAGTAAGGACGGATCCAGAAAGGGTCAAGGCTGTAACTGAATGGCCGACTCCCTCCTCCCGGAAACAGCTCCAACAGTTTGTGGGGTTTGCCAACTTCTACCGCCGATTCATCAGGAACTACAGTAAGCTCGCAGCCCCACTCACTGGGCTCACCTCTTCCAAGACCATATTTGTATGGACACTGGAGGCCGGTTGGGCATTCAAACTCCTCAAGGAACGGTTCTCCTTTGCCCCCATCCTGATTCAGCCCGACGACACCCGACAGTTCTTTGTTGAAGTGGACGCCTCTGACACAGGCGTGGGGGCCATCCTGTCACAACGTTTGGACTCTGACTCAAAGTTTCGCCCTTGCGCCTACTATTCCCGCCGGTTGAACCCAGCAGAGAGAAACTACGACGTTGGAAACCGGGAACTGCTGGCAATTAAGCTGGTTCTCGAGGAGTGGAGACACTGGCTAGAGGGGGCTGTTCATCCGTTCGTGGTCTGGACGGACCATAGGAACCTGGAGTACATTCGGACAGCCAAGCGGTTAAACTCTCGCTAGGCTCGGTGGTCATTATTCTTCGGACGGTTTGACTTCACCATCTCCTACCGACCAGGCCACAAGAATACCAAGCCTGATGCTCTCTCTCGCCAGTTCTCTCCCGAAGGTCGCTCCTCCAGTCCTGGTACCATCCTCCCTGCAACCTGTGTGGCAGCCGCTCTCACCTGGGAGATCGAATCAGTGATGCAGGACGCTCTCCGGACCCAGCCAGATCCCGGAGGCGGGCCTCCCGGCCGCCTCTTTGTTCCCCTGTCCGCACGCTCCCAAGTGCTCCAGTGGGCGCACACCTCCCGGTTCTCCTGTCACCCTGGTGTCAGACGCACCATTGATCTGCTTCGGAGAACCTTTTGGTGGACATCGCTGGAGGCCGACACTAGAGCATTTGTCCTCGCCTGCTCAACCTGTGCCTGCAATAAAGCATCACACCGACCTCCCGCCGGCTTGCTGCAACCCCTCCCAGCGCCACATCGTCCCTGGTCCCATATCGCCCTGGACTTCGTCACAGGCCTGCCACCCTCTCAAGGAAACACGGTCATCGTTACGGTGGTTGACCGCTTCTCCAAGGCGGCTCACTTTCTCGCTCTGCCCAAACTTCCCTCAGCTCAGGAGGCGGCTGACATCATGGTCAGCCAGGTGTTCCGTCTGCATGGGATCCCTGTGGACATTGTGTTGGACCGAGGGCCGCAGTTCATATCCCAGGTCTGGAGAGCCTTTGGCCGGGCCGTCGGCGCAACCATCAGTCTGTCCTCTGGGTTCCACCCCCAGTCCAACGGGCAGACAGAGAGACTTAATCAGGAGCTCGAGGCCTCCCTCCGCTGCGTGGCAGCATCGAATCCCTCCAGCTGGAGTACTCACCTGCCTTGGGTGGAATATGCCCACAACTCCCATACATCATCGGCTACTCCATTCGAGGCCTCCCTGGGTTACCAGCCACCTCTGTTCCCCGCCCAGGAGGTGGAGATAGCCGTTCCCTCAGTTCAGCGCCACCTTCGTCGCTGTAGGAAGGTGTGGAGGGAGACCCGGGCCGCCCTTCTCCGCACGGCGGAACAAAACAAGCGTTTGGCGGATCGCCGCCGCATCCCTGCTCCACATTACCAAGTCGGTCAAATGGTGTGGCTCTCCGCCAAGGACATCCCATTACGGACCGAATCCCGGAAGATGTCTCCCCGGTTCATCGGTCCTTTTGAGGTCCAGGCCATTATCAACCCTTCCGCAGTTCGTCTGAAGCTCCCCTCATCCATGAGGATCGTTCCAACGTTCCACGTGTCACTGATCAAACCGGTATCCACCTGTTTGTTTTGTTATGCCATGTGCTTGGTGTTTTCTCGGACCTGCCTCCAGATTCCTCCCACTGCTACCGCCCTGATGGATGCCAGCTGCGGACAATCTGGCTCGTTACCCGGCAGCATATCAGCCCTGGTCTTGCAGGCCTGGGTTGTCAGTCCGTATTGTCTTCTGCCTCGGTAGCGTTCGCCGTTTCGTGAGTTGAACCCCATGGTATCTTCCTGTGCTAATCTCTCTCCTCTCTGCTACGGGTGTAGAGTACTGGGCGATCTACGTACTCTCCGGTGTCGAGCCACGGGACATCACACCGTCGATCTGTCAACCCTCCGGTGTCACGGCCATCACACCGTCGAGCTACCAGCCCTCCGGTGTCGAGCCACGGGACTCACACCAGCAATCCACCTGCCCTCCGGTGTCGGACCACGGGCTCCACACCTGCACGCACAGTATAAAATAAACCTGTTACATCGGACTCTGTCTCCTGTGGTCTGCATTTGGGTCCTACCCGTGAACTCCCGTGACAGCCCTGAAGGGAATCCACAGAGCTGCAAAAACTCCAAAAGCATCCACAGCATTAATGATGTCAGATTATTCCTCATGCCTCCCTGACTGTTGAAACTGAAATTTCTTGAAGGGTTTTAATTGGTTTCCAAGTGCAAAGAAAGGGCACATTTAAATATTGACTCGACTGCGGGAGATGAACTGTGTTTTACAAACCGAAGGACAATGTTTGGAAGGTTGTAATGTTGATTTATTCATTTTAACAGCACTGCTGCGGCGCTCACTGAAGTGACATTAACAAGTGAGTCTGGCTCTTCACTTCTCTGTGAGTCGCCGCTGCACACTCTTATCTTCAACAAAACCGTTTCTTATTCCCAGTTCATGGCTGCTGTGAAAGGATAATAGCGGTTATGGATACCACTTTACAACGAGGTTCCTCGGGTTTAAATAAGTAGATAATAATGAGAGTTAATCCGGAAGTGATCAGCAAGTCGATTCACAGACATTATGAAGTATTCATTACCTAGTTATTCATTAACAGGGTATATCCCAGTCTGTTCTCTAGCCCTCCACGCAGGCATTTCACTACTACGGAATGATTCATTAAAGGGATACAAAGGAATGTCCTGCTGAAAACCCCCATTATCAGTTTAAGTGTACACTATATTTAGAATGTTTTCACCGCTTTATCTTGTCGTCACACAGCCCTTTCCAATGTGGAACTGAACTTAGGGAAACGTATCTACACTTACTTTAAAGCTACCAGACTGAAAACAGTATAGATTCACTTTCAGTTCAGGTCACCAATGGAAAATAGAGTGTCTGCTTGGCGACTCTGGACACTTTCACAGCTTAACTCTGCTCTCCAGGATGAGTTCTGCTCATGCGAATCCACCTGAATTATGACATTTTGGCTGGACATGACGGTAGGCACTGTCCCTCTTCTGATGGGTCACTTACAACACAATCACACCTGCTTTATGCACCCACTCCCTAATTTTGAACCAGTTTCGTGAAATTTGATTCTTTATAAACATGAGAAATTAAAAATGATACTGGTTACTTACAGGAAATAAATTCAGATAGTCTACTGGGGTCGGATCTAATCAGCTCTATGCAAAAACAGTAAGCCTCTGAATAGCAGTGGTGGGCCGTCAGGGCCAGCAAGGCCTTCTCTGCTGGCCTAAACAGATTCACAAAGCTATATCTATTTTATAATTTAATAATTGTTCTTAAATACACTACATGTATTATGATTTATAAAAATATTTTCCCATTATCTTATTTTCTCATTGCACAGCTCCTGTCTTCCTCAGTTGCTCTGCTTCCAGTGCAGCTTGTTTTAAGTAAAGCTTTTATCCAATCAGATCTCACCTCTGTGTCTCTAGGTAAGAACAAAGCCAGAGGCCTGCAGACTCACAAGTGCATCCATGTGCACTTTAAGTGAATGGGGACGATATTGTTGATTGTCATAGTGTTCAGCCAATCAGATCTTTTGTTTGACATGTTGGACGTATTCTTTGACGTGTCAGTGCTGCTAGCTGGCCTACAAGTAAGTCAGCATTAACGTGCAGCTCAGTTTTCAGGTGCAGCGTGTGCTGTGTGTGATTGGTCAGTGGGTGAGCACGTGACTATTGTAAGCTGAAACTTAAAGTAGCCATCAGAGCTTAGTCAGAGTTTTTTTTACCTAGCTGTTTTTTAATGCTCAATGGCTGAAGGAGGAGAAACGGATTTGTGAGTTGGGATTTAACCGTGGGATTAAACCATTAGTCAACAAAGGAAGGAGGATGGAGTTTGTCTTTAAATGATCAGCATTTGGTAAGTCAACTGCAGTTGTTTTTTTACATCTAATATCTGAATGGCCCTTGAGTGTGTAGCAGAATGTGTGTTGCTGCAGGTTTGCTGGATTGATTTGTTGCTTTGTTGTCATATGAATATATTTGACTGGTTCTTGCGAGTTTGTTGTTGCCATTGTGTTAATTATAAAGATTTGGACTATATGCATTGTCTGTTAATTACGAAGTTTGTTACGCTAGTTTAGTGTAGCCTCCCAGAAGTGCGGTGACTCAGCTGTCTTTTTTTTCCCCACAATTTAAGCTTCTGCATTTTCCAAATGCTCTCGTATTATTCAAATGTATTGTTCGGTTCATAAGTCTCGTACCGAACGGTTTAATACGAATACGTGTATTGTTACACCCCTAGAAACAAATAATAACAGTAGCTTGCGTGTCATAAAGAGGTTATTAGGTGTTTTCAGCTGCAAGGACAGCACTGAAGGCCCAGGTATGAAATGCATGGCCCGCCACTGCTGAATAGCCACAACTTCCTCTGCGACATGTGTAACAGAGTTAAGAATGTACTTTATTATTCTGTTGAGTATGTGTATTCTATCTTTATGAGCTATTATTATTTTAAATTTTATTTTATTAATGCTTCCTGCGGAAGCAGCGTCTCGCCTCTTTTGTACCTCCGAAGCCCCCGTAGTCCCGACTTTCCCTCACAGTGGTGTTTCGTACTGATGAGGGTAAGTTGTGTGGAATAATATCGTTGCACTGTTTTGTTGTTTTCTTCGGGAATGTAACTGTTTACGTTATGTAATTTAGTAACTGCTAAGGCGACGACCTTATGAAGCTGTTACGTGCCGTTTTGACTGGAAAATATAAGTTTACTGGCTGTTTCAGTTCGCCTATTTGGCGGCATGTACTTTTACGTCAGGCTGCCCTGTCATAATGTAACGACGCAGATACTTTGGTATTCCTTTGTGTGAATTCTGTTGTCTTACATGTTTAGGAGCGGATGTATACAGAGAGAGTGAGACCAGGAAGAGACTAATGTGGTTTATGTTGTCTTCTGCAGGTATGTATTTTCCTTTGTTTAATGTTATAATTTTCGCGGGTTTTGTTAATCATTCCACCTCATGTAGTTGTTTGTTTTGTCCACTTGATGTCGCTGTTAGTCCCGACTTTCCCACACAGTGGTGTTTCGTACTGATGAGGGAGCGGATGTATACAGAGAGAGTGAGACCAGGAAGAGACTAATGTGGTTTATGTTGTCTTCTGCAGCGAATAAATGCTGGAAAACTACCCTCTGAGTCGTCTCCTTCAATGCCATTCCAAGTCTGTTACACTGGTGCCGTGACCTTCGGATCTTCAGATCAGCTTGATGCTCGTCGCCGTGGATGCTGTGCTGCCGTCCTGATCTGCCTTTTCAGGACTGCTGTGATCATATAAGGTTTATAGAAGAGTGTGGAATAGGGCATAGTGATTTGAATTGTCTATCTTTATTGTGTTAGTTATTTTTTTATTTTCTTTTTACATTAACTTGCATTTCTACTGCATTTTGGTTCTAAGTACACACAACGCAAGTACATTTAATAGTTATAAACAGCTGGTGAAATAACAATGGATGAGTTTGCTAGTCCTCGTCTGCCAAAAGGTAGGGGTGTTTGGCTCAGTCATATAGCGGGCAGTAGGGATGTGGGACATTCTAAGCTAACACGTGACAGTAGTGAGGATACAGGGCTAGGTCAGAGCCCAGGTAGTACTCCTGTTAGTGGGCTTATGAGAGACGGTCCCCTCACGTCCACTCCTGGCAGTGATTTGGATGCTATTCATCATCTTACAGACATGGTAGGGCAGTTAGGTGCTCAAATTGGGGAATCCATTGTGGCAAAGTTGACGTCAGCTGGTGTAGTAAACATGAACAGTGACCACCAGACTACTACCACCCAGAACACATACTGTGATGTTGACCAACATGACCGTTCTCCACATGTGACAGTCCATGTAAACTCTGATAAAGGACTCCAGACATTCAGAGGGGATAACGCCGACAAATACCCAATCCAGGACTGGATTGACATGGCTAAAACACATCTCAGAAAATGAGAGATTCCTGTGTGCGACCAAGCCGAGGAAGTTATGAGCCATTTAATGGGCAAGGCCAGGGATGTTGTGAAGATTGCATTGCGTAGTGATCCTACGCTTGACGTTAAACAGAGACCTGAACTGATGTACAATGTTCTTCTTCACTACTTCAGTGTTGCTCCCTCATGTCTCCCTCTAGCAGACTTCTATGCCACTCTGCCTAAGCACAGAGAAAATCCTGTCGACTACTGGATAAGACTCAACAAAGCTGCCGACCTAGCACTTGAGGGCCTAAGCAGACAAGGGAAGCGGACGGAGAACATGAATGATGAAGTGGCTCTCATGTTCGTCAAACATTGCCCAGACCCAGAGTTGTCTTGCACCTTAAAGTGTAAGCCACTCCGGGAATGGACCTTACGTGATGTGCAGCTGAGGATTGATGACTATCAAAGGGAGTTGAGGGCCAGTGGTGGAGCCGCTGGTACTGCAGAACTGCAGAACTGAAGAACTACGTCACTGCAGCCACCTCTGAGCAGCCTAGTCAGCCATCAACAAGTCAGACGGTGTCTGTGCAGTGTCTTACTCCGAGTCCTTCACCTTTCTCTCTCCATGGCCAGCATCATGTGCGTCATCCTCCTTGCCTCTCTCCTGCGTCTACCCCAGGTCAAGGTGAACCTCATCATGCTATGAGTCATCCCCCTGTACCAGCTGTGGCACAGAATCTCCAACAGTCAGAGGAGAGACTTCTCACTCGTGTGGTCGACATGTTTCAGGAGATGATGGAGAAAATGCAACTGCGAGATGCTGCACGTCCAAGGCAAGGTGGGAGATTCCAGCGTGCCTATCGTGAGAAACGCGTCAGAGAGGAAGTTTGTAAGGTCTGTAATGACTCGGACCACAGCACCATTACACATTGTATGTCCGAGAGACTGTGTTTTGCCTGCCACGCCCCTGGCCACACCAAACTGAACTGCCCTGCCAAGAACTCCCCCCATTCTCAAACTGAGGGAAACTAGCTGACCTGTATTCCGAGGGAGGCAGTACAGGTCGCACAACAAACTCCCAAATAGATGACATGTCTGATGCTGAGACTGTTTACACATCTGTGAGAGGCTCATGTGATGAATCTGAAGTTGTCGTTTATCAGAATATTCATCGAGTTGGCAGTAGTGACAGTCTTTTCTACACACCTGTGGTGATGGGTGGGACAGTGACAATAGGAGGCATGTTGGACAGTGGTTCCATGGCTTGTAGCATTAACGAAACAGCTGACATGAAACTGAGAGATGCTGGAGTGATAACCAACCAAAAACGGATTGATGTGAATGTAGTCCTTGTTGGATGTGGCGGACTTCGTGTTCGGCAAAAGTGTGCTTTTAATGTGGAAATGGAAGTGTATGGCTGTAAGGTGTTTGTTCCCACACTTGTTGTCCCAGGACAGCACGATGAGTTGATACTCGGGACAAATGTTATAAAACACATCCTGCATCAGTCTAAGCTATGTGAGTCCTACTGAAAACAGTCTCTGGAACTTGCCCAGACAAAGACCCAGAAACAGAACGTTTCCTGTCTATGCTCTCAGGCGTGAACCCCTGGAAAGGAGGAGATGTTCCTGATAAGGTCGGTACAGTCAGATGTAACTCAGCCACTTACCTTGAGCCTGGCCGTGAATATCTTATCTGGGGAAAACTGCCCAAGAACACTGCTATTTCACCAGGTAGCACCGTCATAACAGAGCCCACGTCGTCCCGTTCGTTTCCCAGAGGTGTTCTGGTCGCTAAGATTGTAACTACACTTTGGGGAGACAGGCAGGTCCCGCTAAAGCTCATCAATACATCTGACAGACCTGTGCTGTTGAGGCGCAATGCAAAGCTGGCTGATGTATACACATGTGTAGCGCTTGAGGACATGGATGTGGCTGAGCAGACAGAGGTTCCCCTGGCCGGTTGCACCCAATCAACCGTGCCCCCTACTGTTGATGCAGATTCTGCCAAAGACAAGCTCGATTCAGTTGGGCTCAGTAGTGTTGACATTGAGTCATGTGAAGTGTCAGTGGACTGTAAGAGGAGGATGGCTGATCTTGTTTTGCAGTATGAGGATGTCTTTTCACGCCACCATCTTGATTGTGGGGAGGCAAAGGACTTTGTACATCGCATACACCTGTCTGACAACAGACCATTCAGACTCCCATACAGGAGAGTGCCCCCTGGCCAGTATCAAAAGTTGTGCCAGGTGCTGAGCGAGATGGAGCAAAAAGAGATCATCAGAAAATCAAACAGTGAATACGCTTCACCATTGTGTGGAAGAAGAATGGTGATCTCCGCATTTGTACAGACTTTCGCTGGTTAAATAAAAGGACTCTGAAGGATGCTCACCCCCTTCCTCACCAGGCAGATTGTTTGGCAGCGCTAGGAGGCAACTGCCTTTTCAGCACGATGGATTTGACCTCCGGGTTTTACAACATGCCACTCCATGAGGACGATAGAAAGTACTCCGCCTTCACCACTCCCATGGGTCTGTATGAGTACAACCGTCTGCCGCAGGGCCTTTGCAACAGTCCTGGGAGCTTCATGCGTATGATGACCAGCATTTTCGGAGACCAAAACTATTTGAGTCTGCTGTGCTATTTGGATGACTTGTTGGTGTTTGCGCCTGATGAGGAGACTGCCTTGCTGCGCCTGGAGATGGTGTTTGAGAGGCTGCGTGGCCATAACCTGAAGCTAGCCCCCAAAAAGTGCTTCTTCCTCAGGAGGTCTGTAAAGTTTCTTGGCCACATTATTGATGAGAATGGCGTTTCAACAGACCCCAGTAAGGTTGAGAACATCACAAACATGACAGACACTGATCTCATGGAGACTGATGGCGTGACCCCGTCCCAGAAGCGGATAAGATCCTTTTTGGGGATGGTAAATTACTATCAACACTTCGTGCCCAGATACTCTGCCACTGCCAAGCCACTGTTTGACCTGTTGAAAGGTGGGAAAAGAAAAGGTAAACATAAAAACAAACTGTCGAGCAGGAAGTTGTGTGCGGCAGACTGGACCCCGGAACAGGGACAGGCTTTTGAGAGTCTGAAAACTTTGCTGGTTCACAGTGTTGTCTTGGCTCATCCCGATTTCAACCGTCCATTCATGCTGTCAACTGATGCCTCCTTGGATGGCATAGGCGCGGTTCTGTCTCAAATCCAGGAGGGGGAAGCACGAGCCAGGCCCATTGCTTTCGCTAGCAAGTCGTTGTCTCAGTCCCAAAAGAACTATCCAGCTCATCGGTTGGAGTTTCTGGCCTTGAAATGGTCAGTCTGCGAAAAGTTCAGTCACTGGCTGAAAGGCCACGCATTCACAGTCTGGACAGACAATAACCCTTTGACTCACATCCTGACAAAGCCGAAGCTAGATTGTTGTGAGCAACGCTGGGTAGTGTTGGGGTCTGATAAATGGCTTCAACATGTGCTGTGGACAAAGACAATCAGGCCTTCGCTTTTTCAAGCAAAGGTCTCATCCTGACTTGTAGTTTGAGGAGAGCAAAGGGATTTCACACTCAGGTGTGAATTCCCCCCCCCCCAAATAACCATGGTAACCGCGGCAATCTCATTGGCCGAGAGCCAAGAGACCCCAGGACCCCTGTGGTTCGACCTCTGTTCTATAAAACTACCTGCAGATCACACCTCCTTGCTTTCCCCCTTCGACCTCGGTTGAGTTAGGAGGCACACAACCGCTCTCTTCGCCCGGACCCCCCCCCCCCCCGTCCAGGCCACAGAGAATCCAGCTTTTTCCAACTCTCCCTCCGGGGTAACAGGAGGCACACAAGGCTCTTCGCTCGGACACCCCCGTCCAGGCCACAGAAGAACCAGCTTTTTCCAATCGACCTCGGTCGAACAGGGAGCACACCACGCTCTCTTCGCTCGGACACCCCCGTCCAGGCCACGAGGAAGCCCCTCAAACCCTCATCAAACCCTGACAGGTCACGAGCCATTTCGCTGGACGAAACGACAGTGTTCCACGTTGAGTACGGCTCCACTCAGCCCGCGAGACGAACCCGCATCAGCGATCCGTTCCCTGCTTTCTGCTTCTTTTTATTTTGTGCACAAACCGGCACAGAGGAGCCCGACGAAGCCTCGCTCCTCTCCTGACCGATGATTACCGGGAGACCTACGGACCACGTCGTCTCAGCCGAAGTTAAACTGTCCTCCCTGCAGCGAGTACAGACCGGACCTGCGTTTGCTCCAGAGCCACGCTAACGGACCGAAGCCGCGCCAGCTCACCGCCGCGCGACACACAGCGCCCGCTGCAAAGCCGCGCCGACCCGACCCGCAAGCTCCCCCCTGTCCCCCTTCCCGACGAGGAAAACGGACAGCTTTGCCACAAACACTTCCACGTTGCAACGAAGCATCTACAAGTAAGGTTCTTGGCATTTGGGCATAGCTTAGCTTAAATTAACT